>NC_140536.1:31145703-31745703 GCF_057382185.1 Mchenga conophoros | reverse complement strand
TCCCATTTTGAAATGTGACATGTATAATTTAATTCAGAAAGGTTTGATAAAGGCGGCGAAAAGCTCTTAGCTGTAGTAAGGTATATATATTTGCTTTGGTAAAGCCCAAAAGAAAATAGAAGTTGTCTAAAAATTTATATTTTACATGCTAACTTGCCTCCAGCACTAGAAACCCGCTAGCTCTAGTTAACAGTTTTAAATAGGCCAAAACACTGATCTTGAATTAAATCTTTCACATGAACACGTTGCCAACAGGAAGGAGTTCAAGATCACATTTAATCAATAATTTTATTTAGAATCAAACATACATTCATAAATGTATGCAAACTGCAAAAGCCACAACGGGGTTTTAGAAATAATACAAAAAGAAGAAAAAGGAGCCATATGCTTTCTTCATCTATAGGTCTATTTGCATATGGCACGTCTGTGTGTGATTTTTTGCTTATATGACTGTGTTTGTGTTTGTATGAGTGTACGTGGCTCATCTGCTGCCTGTCTGTGATGCCAGTGACACGGCCATAACCCTGAGCCCTAGACCACTACCAGCAGCTGAGACAGTGCCAGAGGGAGGGAGTCGCCAGCTGGAGGGAGAGGATGAGAGATATACCCTTCAAAGTTGGAGCAATGATACAGCCTCTCAACACACTTTGTCTTTGCACTTCTCATTATGTCTCAACTATCAGCAGTGCAGATGGGAGGATATGCAATAAGCATCACTCACTCCGAAAGCAAACCAGTGTGAATTTCAATGCTCCCTATCAGATGGTTGATCTCTTAGTGTTCTTTGAAAGTCTTCTGTAATCACATTTCATTGAGCTATGGAAAGTTGTGAGGGCGGTGCCTGAAAAGACACACAGATCTCCCCCTGCTTCTGGCTTACTTTTATCACAAAGGTCCAGGTTGTGTTGGTCTATAGCAATGGGACAAGTAAAGAAACAAGATGGAGGACCCCTTTGTGCGAAAAGTTTTCTTTGGAGACACAAGACTCCAAAGAAAAATTGATGTGTCACTGCTTGTAGAGTATATTTACAATTGCAACCAGAAATTATGGTGTTAAATGAACGAAAGCCAAAAAAGCTTTGCAGATCACCTCAGCACCTGCGCTACATTTACTTTACAAATAATGTTTGTTCTCACAGGTGGTCAATAATGAAGAGAGTTGATTTGGGACTATAAGGAACATTATCGTGCAAAAACTGCTGATCAGAACTTTCTGTTGATAGCTGGCTAACTACAGTTTTTACTCACCAAAGAAAAGTGCTGAGCGCTTGGAAATGAATGACATTGTTAAATATAAACTGAACTCCACAACTACAAACCCCTGCATCAAGTGTTACTTTATTGCCATGGAGGAAAATGTGTGTCTGATTGACAACAGGACTGCCTTTAATGTCAAGACGTCTTCTTGGGCTTCTTAAAGTCCTTTTGTGGGATGTGGTGCTGCAAAGCACCCGCGTGTAGGGATGCAATTTTTCTGTTGAGGGATCACAAAGCCTCAATTGGCACTGACAGGGAAATCTGTAGGGGTATGATTGTGAGGAATACACTGCCTGATCTGGACTCAACTGGGTTTCTATTTTTGGACCTCGGTGCTGATTACAGTCTATTCATAACGGACATCATGTTCCAGCATGAGGTTATTTATTGGTGCAGTTTTTTACCAGCACACCGTGTGCAGTGGCGGTATGTTTTGGCCCCTTAGGTGACGAGAGAAGCTGAACTGCCAGCTGATCATGACCAGGCAGTAGGGAAGGACGCCTGGTGTACAAATCTGTACAGTGTGGCCCCAGTCCAAGAAATCTTAAATTCCAACCTTCAGCAGACAACAGTTCAAAGCAGCAGTGGTGACGCCGAATCATAATGAGCCTTATTCTGCACCTCTTAGACTTTGCAAAACAATTAAAAACATTGCATAGCTGTGCAAGAATGTATGCAATGTATGCATTATTATAACACTTATGTTGCATCTCTCTCACACAGTGTCTATTACATTATCCATATATAAATATGGAGAGGCAGGGTTTATGTGTTACATCACTTGAAAATCAAAATCAAAACACCTCTGCCAAGAAAATGGTTATGTTTCCCTGCTCATCTTCTCCAGATACATATAAGGCTTTAGACTATTCCTCTATTATTAACATAATGAAAAACACCTTTCAACTTCAACCAAATTCAATACAGTATATTTCTTTTGCCCCCTGCTAGCCATTAGAAAAAAAACTTAAGTTACTTCTACATTCACTTGACTTTTCAGACTCAAGGTGTACATTCATGTTTTTTATTAAATAATACACTCAAAGCTTCTGCAGTGTCCTAAGTTAGGAAATCTTCCAAAAACTAGCCACTTGCAATGACTCTTGCAACTCCTGCATGTTGAATGGGCCCACTCAGAACCGTATATCATAAATCATAAATGGTGAGAGACGTGTAGAAAGGTAAGTTTGTCTAATTTTATTTGACCAGTTCTGCAAATCGATGAGCAGGAATTCTATCGGGCAATGTTGTAGCATTTTTGGATCATCTAGGGAGGAGGTTAAAGGTGGTCTTGTCAAATATTGATTTGACAAAACCCATCATAACAGCACTTTTTCTTTTGTTGAACTTGAAGATTTGCAGGTTAAATCTGCCAGTCAGAGCTAATACTGAAATCAGAAATACATTCCTAACAAAAGAAGTGTTTCCAAGTCTTGACTGAAAAAAAAGACTTTGCAGACAAAAGGTGGAAGATAAATTCCAAGTTGAACTAGGAGAAACAGCCACAGAGACTGACAGTACATCTGTCCAGTTACAGCTGTTGACTCAGTCTCACAGTACCAATCGATTAGCTGATGCAGATACACAGTGCCGTACCTGGCAAAGGCTGGTGTACATTTTCTCTCCCTTCCCCCGAGTTGAATATATGCATTTTGGGAAGACAAGGGTTTCCTCTGTGTGTGAGGTGTGTGTAATGAATTAAATCAGACTGTGAGCTTCACTGCCTAAGTAACTGCCCTTCTGCACAGGCGAGAACGTTATAGAATGACATCGTACACTTTTCCTTGCATTCACTCTCCACTCGACTGTAAAAGGGCTTTAATGTCATTCCATTAAAGTGAACTAAAGCAACAGACTGTAACATAGACTTGCATTATCTGTATGATAATTTAAAACTGGTGGAGCAATGCAACATGTCAGCTTGAAATCGTGGAGGCTTCTCTGGAATACAGAGAGAAGGATTAATTTCCAACAACGATTTCTTTATTTTATTTATTTTTTAAGCAAACCATTTCTTCCTTTCCATACTCCCTCCCAAGAGAGTCGGTAAAACGAAGTGATGGAAAAAAAGTCCTCTGAAATCCTTCTCACTCATCAAGAAGTCTTATCAAAACCATGGAATGTGATTACGCCTGAGATAAGAAGATCTAAGTAATTATACAGAAGGATATGCTGTCTCTTTTAGGCTGTTGACCAAATCCATTATGTATGACTTAGTGGTTGCTTAGTGAACATAATCCATGATTACTGCACACCTGGGAGGTGGTGTTTGATATATTTCTGTGGATTAAAAATGGAAAATCAAGGCGATTTGTGATACACTACTGAAGAACATTTCTTGAGCTGACAGGCTGTTGTGAGAAGAGAATTAAAATGAGAAGAGACAGTCTGAAGGTTAGGACGCTCAGAGATTCTTTTATGCCTACTGAGAAGGTTTTAGTGGAGGAATAAAAGAAGCGGTGTCTTTGTCTAAAGGACATTCATTTTGTGGCCATCATTTCTGTCTTTACTCGTAATATTTTGTCTCAAGACTGATTGCTGAGATCTGTTCAACAAGAAGTCAAACTGTCACGATCTGGTACAGGGATTCAAGCGCAGAGCGGTAAGGTATCTCCAAGGTGTGGTTTATTTACAGTGCAGTGCAATATATGTACAGTGAAGGGATCCAAAACTCCGGGGGGGAAATCACAGGGTAACTCTCTCACATCTTCTTCTCTCACACTCACACACTTTCCCGCAGCAGGGAGGTCGCAGGTCCGGGGGGGGGGATCTGAAGCAGACGAGAAGGCAGGTCACCAACTAATCACAAGTCACGGTTATGAAGCACATGAGCTGTGAGAACACTAACGTTAGGGGTACAATCATCCAGCGACGAGAGGATCTGTGTTCCAGCCTCAAATAGTGCTCCCGGTGATGATGGGTGAGTGTTGTCAGGTGTGTGTGTGTGGGCCAAGGGCGGGAGCCCACAGTGAGCTCCGCCCAGGCAGAGAGGGAGAAAACAGCAACAGCAATTGTAGCCTTGTGGGGCCGACCGGGCAGGCACGGAGACCATGACACAAACAGGATGAGAAAGATGAGCTGTCAGACAAACATCCAGAGGTAAACAAACAGACAATTTATTGGTTGAACCGCATATTTGAAGGGGAAATCAAAAGCAAACACACGCAAAGTGTCTATTATAAAATCTCAATTATACAGCAAAAAAATAAAAAACACAAACTGTGAGCCACCATTGTTTTAAAACAACTGCCAAAATGGAATTGTACCATTGTGCATAATAAAAGTGAGCGAGAGGAAAAAATAATAACTATTTTATAACTATATTTATGTCCTTTATTCATAAAGCTTTCTCTTTCACAATTTTCTTATTCACCAAAAACATGCAAATTAAACATGATTTAAGAAAATGATTAGAAATGGAAATGGAATAGGCATATCCGGTATTGTCAACTTACGTTTGGTGACACACTTGCAGCCAAATGCTAACACGTTGTCAGCGTAAAGCTCATTACTGTGAGGGTAGACACAAAGTTCACCAAACTAAACTATGAGGGAACCCTCATGAAAACACTGGCAAAAGAATAAAGACACTTAAATCACCATTATCCAGTTGAACATGGACCCTTTAAATGAGCTCACAAAGGCAAAATGGCTAAAGCTAAAGTTCGCTGCTCCATGCCAGCCACAAGCAAAATGCCTTGGTATGAGCCTTGGTATGAGCAGAGGATCAAAGTAGTTATGAGGAAAGTTAAAGAGAAAAGCAGCTGCCTATCTGCTTTTTTGTGGTAAGGTGCTGGTGTACAAAAACTCATCTTCAGTTCATTATTTCTACGTCTTCACAGAGATTGCTGAGAGTTGTTGTCTAAGTCAGAGAAGCTCCTGTAACTTCAGTTTAGGATAAACTGTAAAGGCTAATCATTTCTTTTATTGCAAAAAAAATATTTTGCATTGAAGAAAATTCGATTTTTGCTTGTACATACTGCGAGTTAGTGGAAAGAGAATTAGAATCAGCAGGTTATGCTTTGGAATTGGTCAAGAGAATTGCAATCCATTCATCTCTAATTGCGTTGTGTGAGAAAAATGCAAAAGGGCCCACAGTCTCTCACAGCATGAGACACAAAAGTCTTATGAGACATACTGTACATATAATAAGTACACAAGAGATTACTTTCGCATAGGGAATGGTGGGATATCCTCTGTTTACTTTAGTTCTGGACATTCTGACTATGTGTTTTCACTAATACTGGTTATACTGAACAAAACACTACCCACCACTCTCTTGGGGTAACTACAAACTGTACTCCTCCCAAAACTGCATGCCTCCCGGGGCTTTTTTTCTGTTTCTATGCATACTGCTAGTCAGAATGCTAACTTGATATTTGGAGGGAACACAACTACAAATGTAAAAATTGGAAGATGATTTGATCAGAGATGTGTATGTTCTGTTGGGTTTTATAACAACAAAAGAGAATTTACAAGCTTTACGGTCCTGGCTATAGAGTGTGACTGAAAGCACATGCTTTATGCACACAGACACACACTTACACATGTGGTGTTCAGATCCAGTGTACCCATGGATTATAAAAGTCTGGAGGAGATGTGTCCTTTCATTCTGTCCTTAACCTGCATAGCCTGTTGTCAGCTTGTGTGTGTTTGTGGGATGAGGTAGGGAATGGGGGCTGTATTTGTATCTATATCTATATGTGTGTGTGTTTGTGTGAGAGAGAGAGGAAGATGTGAGAAAGATGAGGGGGGAGAAATGGGGCTGTATTTGTTTCTATGCCTGTTTCTGTGCCTCTGTGTGTTTTGTCTTTCTGTTCCTGCGTTTCCTGTGCAAGGTTCCTACATTGTTACATTTTAAACACCTACACCTTTCTGCTCTCCCTTTCCCGCACGCTTTGGTCTCGGTTTTTCAGGATCTATTCTATATTTCCTCATGTTCTGTCCCAGCTGTAATTCGGGGGTGTGACACAACAGAGAAATATCTTTCATGTGTTGCTCATTGTTGATCAAGGTGGCAAAAATGTTCGTTATTCAGAGAAGCTCAGGGATTTTAGAAGAGAAAGATGAAGAAGACTTCAGAATATGGGGCCTTTATTGGACAGGACAAAGCAGACAGTATGCTGGAGGTTGGGGACAGAGTGAGAGGGAACGATACTCGCAGGAAATGGTCTGGGTCACGTCCCTGCAGTGAGTACTCTAGCCTTCAGTACACGGGTCACCTGCTCCACCAGGTGAGCTATAGAACCACTGTCTAATCAGTCTGACAGTCAGTTTGCAGACGATGTTGAGACTGATCATCAGTCAGCTCCAAAAGAAGCCAATCGCAGCCAGCAAGGGGAGAAATATCGATGAGCGTGAATGGCCTTCTGTGATATAGACTGACATGAATCTGCTTCTACTTCATTAAAAAACAACAAAAAACCCCAAACATTAATAGTGATGAGAGACCTTGCTATATATATATATATATTTGCTCATGCTAAACATGTCTTTCGACTTATTTCTTGGTTATGATGGATTTTTGTTTTTTATTACATTTTGTCAGAAACATGAATAGTAATTTTATTTATAAATGTGCTTAAAAGAGGTAAATTCTAAGTATTTACTCTATATGTGTTCTCTATTGCATGGCAATGATATAACGTACATTTCTAGTATCTGTAAATAAATTGTTATGGGTGTTGAATAAGCAAGGAGCCACCACCTTTAGCCCGAGTTTTCCTGTGGACTGCATCTCCTACTGCTGTGTGTGCACCCACATTACTTGCATATCCTAATCTTTTATTTTATTCCACTTTGATTTCAGATTCTACATTATGTACATTTGTGTAAATGTCTGTGCTTGGGGAGATTTCTTTATTAGTTTTGACAGTCCAGATTACTGTTGTATTTTTTTATTATGGGTATTCTTGATGGTTATGGAAAATGCTATAACAATCAATGTGTGCTTAAAATATAAAGCAATACATGTATACATCACTGAGAGGTTCACACTTTGCTTTAAAGTACTTACACTCACAAAGACCCACAAAATGAGGTCAAAATACTTCTTGCAAACAACAACAATAATTTATTACCTTACCTTAATTTAGGGATGTTATAGATCAAGAGATCATGATTATCTTTTTCAGCGGCAGAAAACAAAAAATCTGGTTGTGTATTATGTACATTCTGTTTTTAGACATTTTAGTCATTAAGATAAAGTTTTTCTTTTTTCACAGTGACACTGAATATAAGAAAAAAAATAAAAGACTTACATTGTAAAGGATCAACAATATGCTAGAGGCCCCATGCTTATTTTTTCAAGTGCACACAGACTAATGGTGGCAACAAGCGATAGCCATCTGGAGATTTCTGTGTCCTCAGCACCTATAGTATTCATCTTGTATGTCTCGTCCTGCTTTCTTCTTCCCCTTTATTATTTCATAGTTGCTCCAGATAACAAAAAGAGAAAGCAGACAGAGCTACAGATAAGAGGGACAATGAGCCAAAAAGGAATGGAGAAAAAAAAAAGAAATATGAGGACAGCAGAGTGCTCTGACTGCTGACAGAGACTCCACAAGGAAAGGAGCCATTTTTTGATGCCTGACTGTGAACTCTAATTCATGGTGAAAAGTTGAGTGTGTCTGCAGCATGGTGAGAGACGAGAAGCAGTGAAAAAATAAGGAACAGGCTGCTGAAGGTGTAGTTGCTCATTTTTTTTCTATCAACATGGGATTAATGAAGGACACTTAAAATCTTAACAAACCACACAAACGCAGACTTGATGCGTGGGCTATTTGTTTCTTTTAAGTATAAAGCTTTGACCATTGAGGTAATTTAATATTTGTTTAAGATGGAAAATTCATAAAACATGTTAACTAACAAAATAGCTGGTAGTAGTATCTGATCTCATTTCAACAAAAACAACACAAAACCCCATCAAAATTAAAATGAAAAAAACCTTGTCTTTCAGCACTTCACAGTGGATAGTGCACTTCTCTGCACTCTGTACTTCAGAATGCAATTTGGATAATTGTACACAAGATATAAAGAATATAATTAAATAAAAATGATGTCAGGGTTACGGTGACATGATCACATTTTGAGGCCTAGCTGTGGTTAGTTGGAATATTATAAACTCTGGAAATCACTTCAAGCTGGACTATAAGCTCACTGATGACTAAGCACTTGACTGCAGTCTGTCATGCATATAAATGAAATCATAGTAAAAGGGTTAGAGACCAAGCAAACGCCCAAGGCAGAAGCACTTAAAATTACAATGTAAAACTGTAAGTTTTGAACATCAATTGAATCTCTTTTACTTAATATCGTTGTGTGGTAATTGTTCATAAAATCTCATTTTGACAATGAGTTAACAATAGAAACTCATAATGTAATAATGTAATAATTTACTTCAAGCAGTTCCAAAGACCTGGTACGAGGCAGGTGACTAACTATGTTAATGTGAATGAAATGAGTCTTATAATTATTCTTTCCACATGCCTATGCAATGGAAGCATCTGTTTTAATGCAATCATAATCACAAACTATGCAAGCAAAGGGGTTCATTTTAAGTAACATGCTTTTTCAGCAGCATTTGCTGGTCAGAGTTTGTTGTGTGAGTTTGTGTCTTTAACTAATGAGTAAAACTTAAAACAAAGGCTCCCAGAAAGTTTGTTTGTGCCTTTAGTCTGTCAATGGGTTGGCTGCCGGAGTTTAATTATAACACAAATCTGAGCTCCTGAAAGAAACAAGAGCAGTTTTGATTTTTGTCAACTCAGTGAATGAACTTACGGATATGACTTGTTGCCACTCCAATTCTTAATGCTAGTAGGCCACACCCACCAACTACTAGCTGGTATGGTGGGGTGTTACCACCTCGAATGATGGTGGCTGTAGCTAAATGAAAATAACAGAATAACCCTTTATGTCAGGGGTGTCAAACTCAGATACACAGTGGGCCTAGAACAAGGTTGCGGGCTAACATTAATATTTATAGAAAAAAAAAAAATCTTCCCCCAGATTTAAGAATGAATCTCTTCTCATGGACTCAAACAAGTTTTGCTGAAAAACTGAATATGGAACAAGCAAAGCTTAATAGTAAACAATATATATATATATTAGCTGTATAAAACCAGTAGGCCAGCTCTAATAATAATTTGGTATGGCTTCACGGGCCAAATGTAATTAGGCTGCGGGCCAAATTTGGCCCGCGGGCCAGAGTTTGACACCTATGCTTTATGTCATTGAACATGTAGATGGATAATCTATCTGATTTTCAACCATGACAAATGAAGCTGATGCCTCTTTTTCCAGCTAAACTGATGTTTTGACTTGGATTTTACCAACATCTTGGCTAGCTACAGGTCTTTCAAAGGTGTCTAGCCTGGGTCTCCAATTCAGTGATCTCCAGAGGTGCAAATAGGCTACATGTATTACCATCCATCCATCCATCCATCCATCCTCATCCGCTTTGTCCGGGGCCGGGTCGCGGGGGCAGCAGCCTAAGCAAAGAGGCCCAGACCTCCCTCTCCCCAGCCACCTCCTCCAGCTTATCCGGGGGAATACCAAGGCGTTCCCAGGCCAGCCGAGAGATATAATCTCTCCAGCGTGTCCTGGGTCTGCCCCGGGGCCTCCTCCCGGTGGGACATGCCTGGAACACCTCACCCAGGAGGCGCCCAGGGGGCATCCTTGTCAGCTGTCTGAACCACCTCAGCTGGCTCCTTTCGATGTGGAGCAGCAGCTGCTCTACTCTGAGCCCCTCCCGGATGGCCGAACTTCTCACCCTATCTCTAAGGGAGAGGCCAGCCACCCTTCGGAGGAAGCTCATTTCTGCCGCTTGTATCCGCGATCTCGTTCTTTCGGTCACTACCCACAGCTCGTGGCCATAGGTGAGGGTAGGGACGTAGATCGACCGGTAAATTGAGAGCTTCGCTTTTACACTCAGCTCCCTCTTCACCACGACGGACCGGTGCAGCGTCCGCATTACTGCAGCTGCAGCCCCAATCCGTCTGTCGATCTCCGGCTCCCTTCTCCCATCACTCGCGAACAAGACCCCGAGATACTTGAACTCCTCCACTTGGGGCAGGAACCCCAAGTGGGCAGGGGCAGGAACACCGGCCTGCCCACCGGAGATCTGTCGATCTCCGGCTCCCTTCTCCCATCACTCGCGAACAAGACCCCGAGATACTTGAACTCCTCCACTTGGGGCAGGAACCCCAAGTGGGGTTCCTTGGGGTTCCTGCCCCAAGTGGGCAGGGGCAGGAACACCGGCCACCAGACGCTCGCCCAAGGGCGAGCGTCTGGTGGCCGGGCCTTAGTCCATGGGGCCCGGCCGGGAGGCCCTGGCGGACTGACCCCCGGCTGCCAAGACTGGCAATAGGGACATGGAATACATGTATTACAAGTATCGTTATTACTAATGGAAACAGAGGAGTAACTAAACATCTGACACAATGAATAAAAAGTGGTGGAGGGACCTGAAGAGGCTATGCTGCTAGCGAGTAGGCTACAAGCTAAGCTAAGCTAGCAAATCCCTAAAGACACAGTGAGTGAATACTGTTAGTGAAACACCACTGTGCATTGTAATAAGATCAGGAAGTGATGCTCTACCGAAAGAGAAAGAGCCAACAACAAGTGAGATTGCCACCCAAAGGAGCATGGACTGGTACCCTAAAACAGCGGTCCCCAACCCCCGGGCCTCGGACCGGTACCAGTCCGTGAGTCTTTTGGTACCGGGCCGCGAGAGTAGAGGCTCAGGTGTGAAATGTATGGTTTTCAGGGTTTTTATCGGTTTTCAGCGTTATTTTGTTATTGTTTTTATCGTCAACTCAGTTTTCCTGGGTCTTTTCACGTGTGTTATGAATAAATCTTCTTTTTTTTGGTACCGGTACTAGTTTTATTTTGTTGTACTTATCCGCGACACCTTAAAGGCCGGTCCGTGAAAATATTGTCGGGCATAAACCGGTCCGTGGCGCAAAAAAGGTTGGGGACCGCTGCCCTAAAAAATGAGCCGAGTCAGAGCTTAGTAGGCACTAGTGGAAAAGGGGCATTTGTGGAGTGGTCCAGAAGAAATGTTCCTCTTTTGAATTTCAGCAAGACAAAAGGGATTGCGGTTGACTTCCACAGGAAAGATTATGTTGACTAAGCCCAACAACATCAAGGATCCATCAGCATTTGTCTATCTATCAGTCTATATTATCTTTTCATGTCGTATAGAAAACTGTTGGTATAGCATGATCAGCCAAATATAGCAGGTAAAGAAGAACACACTTCCCTACCCCTCACAGTTATTTTTCTTCCTGCAATTGCAGGCTAGTGGAGTTCCAGTTCACATGGCTTTCCTTTAGTTTTTAAAAGAGAAACTGCTGTACCATTTTCTCAGTATTTACTTGCAATAATTTCAGCCACAACAAGCTGACAGATGGATTTATAATGTCAACTGTGGTTTATGTTAGTAAATCATTCCAAAAAAATGATTTTATCTTCATTGTTTTAGGGTTATTTCAGTAGAGGCAAAAGAACATTAGTTATTATAAATAATAAAGAACACTATTTTCCTCCCCACATTGTTTGAAACTATATTAATTTTGTTGGTTGGATTGAAAGGTCGTCAAGGGGGTAATAAATCAGCACCACCAAACAAGAACATTAAAGGTGGGTGTTCCAATTAACTTGCGGACTATGCCCACTTTCAACATGCATTGCCTTTAAAAAAAAATATTATTAATAATTGCTTTCTAATTTTATATTGTTGTAATGAAAAGAGCTGGATGTGTGACCTGACAGTTCTCTTTTTCATACTACAAAAATTTTGCTTTGGCATTTGATGTAAATCGTGCAGAATTGTCTAAGCCATATGATTTTCCCAGGAAGCAAGCAATGTGTTTAATGTTCATTTATTTGCTTTAAAGTTTTATCGTAAGGTTGAATTTCTTGTTCACAAATTCTGTCTCAGATTCATTCTTGTCAGAGACTGAAGCACAAACAAACCAGATGATTCAGAGAAATAAGTAAACCACATGGACCACCATGGTCTTTCATAACAAACCAGCTTTTCATGGGTAATATAAGCTGAGGATCAAGCTTCCCTGTTATGTTGATGAGTGCAAATAATTATTCAGTAATTGAAAATTGCAGTCACAGTGGTAGTACTGCTAATGAGTTCGCTGTACTCTATATTATCCTGATGGTAACCATAGAGAGGCACAGAGGGGGAGGGCAGGCTGTCAAAGAGGCATGCAGTGCAGTGCTTCAACTCTGCCCCATACAGCCATGATGAAGTGGCTCAATCTATCTTGTTGGCTCCCAGTAAAGAACAGGCTCATTTGGCCGCTGTGCTGATGACAGATGGGAGACGCCACAAGCTTTTCCCTCCAAAAGGCCGGGACCCCTGGCTTTCAGATCTGTGGACTGAACTCTGAGTGTCGGGGGGGGTAGTCACACCAAGTCTTGGGAGGGTAGATGATGTCACCGTTTATGATCCACTGCTGCTTGATAGCATTTAATGTTTGGATACTGATAAACATATCTGTATATCTATACTACTACTAATATTTTTAATTCATAAATATATTTAAGTTGTGTTGACTTTAAGCAGTCAATGTGTACTGCGTTTTACATTCTTTGCATAATAACGCATTTAAGTATTAAGATGTGGATAACCAGAGAATATATCTTATGTAAGTATAAAGGCTAAAAACTGTTTTGCAAAAAAGATAATTAAATTTTCTTTGGAATACTTTGGATACTCATAAACTATCTTACAGTGCTGAAGCTATAAATGAACACTTTTAATGTGTTACTGACACAACAGCACTACGCAGCTTATCCCAGCACAAGCAGTGCATTATTTGATTGTTTTTTTTCACTCTATGATTTAACAATTAAAGCATTAAATGTCCATGTAAGATGCACCGAGTCACCCTCATGTCAGTTTGTGGGAGTGTCATATATCTGTGTACTGGCCAGAGGGGCCGATGGCGCGATATGGCAGCCTCGCTTCTTTCAGTCTGCCCCAGGGCAGCTGTGGCTACAACCGTAGCTTGCCTCCACCAGTGTGTGAAAGTGAATGAATAGTGGCATTGTAAAGCGCTTTGGGTGCCTTGAAAAGCGCTATATAAATCCAATCCATTATTATTATTATTATTGCAAAGGAACATAGTGCTATACAGATAGACATGTAAAAAATTTATACTTTATGTGCTAAAACAACCTTAAAATTATTTCATTATAGAGAGTTTACTTGTTATAATGTCTGTGGTCTCGAAGGCAGGGCCTAAACTAAAGAACCAGCAGCAGCACAATCACAAACAAGACCAGCCTACAGATTTCTGCATATTTTCAGAATGTTCTTTGGTGACAGTACAAAGCTGCAATATGTATAGAACGGTCCATGACACTCTTGAAATGTGTAAAGATATAATTTGATTTAATTAATGGTGTCTGTTATTCAGAATAACACTGCATCCCAGGTTTTAATGGTTTAACGTATGTAAAGTATGCCCGTGTCCTCCACTTGCTCTCCTCTCTGCAACATTACCCCTAATGTCACAGCAAACATGAGCAAAATACTAATTAAAAAAAACAGGGTTGGGTAATGGCATTGTCTCATACAAGATATTCATAGTCGTCACAAACTTCATCTGCGTAATTACACCTCCCAGTTCAATAATGCTGAGAGCAAGGCACTAATTGCCTTCTGTGTAATTGTGTTACCTTTCTCCTGGTGTCTTACCTTCACTGGAAGAAATTAAAAAAGCTTATAGGGCTGACCATCTGCACCACGCAAACTAGCGTGAATCAGACTCTACACTCTACACTGACACTCATGCAAATATTGTTGCCATTTAACATCGCTAAGCAGGTAGAAAAATGACTATTGATGACAAGTTGTTAGTGAATAATAGGGTTAAAATGCAGTGTGCCATAGGTGCATTATACTGTGCATCATTTTTTATTTTTGAAATCACATTATAGCTTCACAGTCGATATGAAAGACTTGATAAATGCTGTCACTGGCACAGAAATTGCCTCAGTGCTTGAAGCTACTAACACACACAAGCATTCACGCCAACAATGTGGCATAATTCATCTCCTGAAAAATAGTGATAATTTACATGCATTTGTGGTTTAGATCATCTAAAAATTATGTAAATGTATTGAACAAGATCCAGGGGGTTAGAAACTGCAGTGAACTCAGAAAAGAAATTGGAACTTTGGTTTCAAACGAGCACTATAGTTAACATTTACATCGACACTTAAACTTTATGAGTTCTGGGACTCAGGCAACAAAAATTAAAAAATATTAGCGGATATAGATTTGGTCATACTCTTGCCTATGTCAAGATCTCTTTCATTGTGGCAGCTATTGTGTTTTTAGACTGATCTGTGGAAATCCTGTTATGATCACTTTTGGATCATCAAAGTCAAATTTCACAGTAGACCTCAGATTTTGGCCACACCATCCTGTCACACAAAATTTAAGTCTTTATTCAAACATGCATCTTACATCAAAATACAACATATGACATGTACACCTAATATCTTTAATACATCTCTGCCACGGTGCTCTGTTTCCACCTGTCTAAAACTGTTGTAATACGGCAATAACAGACTTCCATGACTACAGATCAGTGGCATTAACACCTTATGAAATCCTTATAGAGACTTGTGCTGAAATATATCAAGGCTGCTCTCCCACCTGAAATAGACCGCTACCAATATGCTTAAACAACAACAGATGAACAGATTATGTCAGCTCCACCACCTTCCAAATCCTATTGGTCCACCTGGAACAACCAGAGACATATAAAAGGTTATTCGTGGACTAGAGCTCTGCCTTTAATACAATCCTTCCAGGCAAACTGTCCAAAGGTAGATAGTGTGGTGGAAGCCTAGGTTAGAAATCTTCTGGAACAAAGGACTTTTCAACCAACCAATCACACTCCATCAAGGTGGGCCAACACTGCTCCTCCTCCCTGTCTCTCAATACAGTAATCCCGCAGGGCTGAGTGCTGAGTCCTTTTCTGTAGTCCCTGTAAACACGCGACTATAAGCCTACCCACAATACCAATGCCATCATTAAATTTGCAGATGATGTAACTTTGGAGGGTCTGATCAACAGAGCAGATGAGACAGGATACAGGGAGGAGGTGCAGAAGTTGACAGACTGGGTGCAATTAACAACCAGACTTCAAACAACAAGAAACAAAGGAGCTCCTCATTGATTCCAGAAGAAAAAGGGTGGATCACCAGCCGCTGGTGATAAATGGGAAATGTGTAGAGAGGGTGTTAACGTGTAAGTTACTGGGCACATATATAGCGGAGGACCTCACGTGGACACACAACACAGACTGTTTGATCGGAAAGGCACAGCAGCAAGTACACTTCCCGAGGACTCTCAGGAAGATCAACCTGCCACGTCTGCTGGTGTCTTTCTATCACCGCTCCATTGAGGAGCGGTGATAGAAATGACCTATGGCATCTTAGTGTGGTACAGCAGCCGCTCTGTGGAGGACAAAAAGGCCCTGCTGAGAGTTATCAGAACTACAGAGAAAATAACAAACACACACCTACCTGCCCTGAACAATATCTTCACATCCTGCTGCCTTCAGAAAGCAACAACCATCATAAAGGACTCATCACACTGTGCCCACCATCTCTTTGAACTTCTGCCCTCAGGCAGACAGGACATCACAAACACACATGACTCCAGTTTTGAACACTTTTTACACAAATGTCACCGCTCCCCTAAATGCTACTATGAAGTCACCCAAACAATGATTTGGGAATGACATTTATGTTCGTAGCATATATTGGCACATTGAAATGACTCTGCCTGAGTGAATTTTATTTACTTATTCTCTTCTGCTATTATTACTTTTACTATTTTTATACTTTATAAAGAGATACATTTTTAAGCAGTGCTGCAGAGTAATTCTATTTTATATTGTACAATGACAAATAAAGGGACCTTGAACCTACACCCACTGAACAAGATATTTCAGTCCAAAAGAACAGCCAAGTAATTGATGTCATGTCCCAATTTATGTATATAAAGGTGTAGTTAAAACATATCAAATTAAAGACGAAAGTAGTTCAATTAGTTAAAACTCTTTAAAAATGTCTACAACTATACACACTGATTCAGATTGTCATATTGTCTTGAAGCGACTGTTGTTGTAATTTGGTGCTATGTAAATAAAACTGAATTAAAGTGAATATTTTCAGTTTAATTGAGTTTCTCATTCCAGTTTCTCATTCCAAAAGGGACCAGAGGTTAGTCAGAAAAGTTCAAAGAATGACAAAAGGATAATTTAACCTATACCTCTAAAATATGCACTTAACTAGGGAGAAAAAAACAAATTGATAGAACACAATGTTCTATCAATTAACAAGCAATCGTAGTTAAAGAGCAGCCGTACCTGTCATGTTTCCTGCACTTCACAGTTCACGCCCTCTGTCTAGCTTGAAAAAGATATTTTTATCCTATGATTATGAATAATGCAAACACTAATCCGGTCTGATAGTCCACTCAGGACTATAATGTGCAGGTTGAAACCGGTGGCAGTTGAATGGAAACCTGTCTAACACAATAGGCTGTAACATGAAAAAAATTCTTGTTTCAAATTAAACAGACTTTCAATCAGCTCCATTTGGACTTACATTTTATCTGTTGGAGGTATATGCTCCCTATTCCCAGCATGACTCAGTGATGTGTCCAAGTTATTTTTAACATAGTGTGCATTTCAACTTTTCCTTCTCTCCCTCATAGGATTTGAGCCCTGATTTTGTTTTTGCCTGTGTCTCAGTCCCCTTCACTGCACTAGTAAGAAAAAAGTGGCACTTGTGTATATTGAAAAATAAAGTAAAGATGAAAAGTGGTGGAAAACTGAAATCCTTCACAAACCACAGAGCTTCTTGTCGCATAATGGATTTGATCTTGTTGCATTTCAATACCACCAAAACAGTCAATTAAAGCACTCAATTTAAATAAAAAAATTATATAGTGCCAATTCACAATAACACTCACCTCAATGCACTTTATATTGTAATGTAAAGACCCTACAATATTCAAAAGAAGCCCCAATAATCAAACAAGCCCATATGAGAAAAAAATCCAGAAGAACCAGGCTCGGGAAGGGACAGCCATCAGCTGTGACTAATTAGCTCATTTAGATACAGTGGGCCCAGTGAAATGTGCTAGTTTGTGACCAGCTTAGAAGCCGGGAGTTGCTCCATTCATTCATCTACTTATCGTTCATCCATTTTTGTTCCCTTCTCCCATGTTGGGTTGCAGTAGCTGCAGTTCATGAGGGTATTGCAGAGGTCATTTTCTAGATCCACCTGGGAGATCTCATCTAGATGAGATCTCCCAGGTGAGACGAAATATATAGTCTCTATGGGGAATTGTAAGTCGACCCTATGCTCTCCTCTCATTAGGCATGCCCAGAAGATGTAAAAAGGGAGTTGTTAGATTTAGCATATATTCCTGATTTGACAGTAATAATACCATACACAGTACAGATACAGATAACTGTGATTTCTGTTCCTTTAAAGACAGAAATAGAGTTCTCTCACTTGAGGCGATACACAACAGTCTGGTCTGTACCACAAGGAGAGAGAGAGCCATTATCTTTCACTTCAGGGAGCGTGACTCCAGTAAGTGGGTCATTATGGAGTTTCACACTGAGCTTCAACTGTTATTTCCATTATTCATTAATATTTTAATTTATTTTTTAATCTATTAACCTATCAAGTAAAATAACTATTTAAAAATGTGCGAGACAAAGGTGCATCACAGCAGCCAAGCAATGGCCAAAAAAGTCAGATAAAGGAATGAGACTTCAAAATTCAGCATATCTTCACATTCCAGTGCCTGGAAGAAAAGAGAGGCAGTGTATTTTTCAAAAATAGCGTACTATCATGCATTTCAATAATAAAACATAAGACTGACAAAATGAAGGAGAAAAAAAAGACTTATAATTGTCTAATCTGCGTTTAGAGATGTGCAAACCAAATTTCAAAGCCCTTCGGAAGTGTTTGTCGGTAAACTAAGTTACTAAAGGCTCAGAATGGCAATTCATTATCTAAGTGGTAATGTAGCTATAGGGCTTTTGGTTGTTGATTAAATTCTATCATATTTAATTCAGACTTGTCACTTTTTCATGAATTAAGTAGCCTACTTGGTTCTTGACTCTGTTTCCCAGGTTCTTTTCTGTCATTTCTCACACAGTCGAACAGTAAGACGCATCTCCTGACAATTTTGTGACACGGATCAGCAGTCAAAATCAATAAGTGGTTTATGTCCCACTTGGTCAGCTGTCTTTCTTTCTTGTTTTTCTTCCTTCTGTCTCTCTGTTTCTCTTTCTGTCAGTAAAACAAAACCTTTGTTTACTACTGCACGCAAATAAAAATCAATAAGTAATTAAAAAAATAGTTCAGTATCAAATTTTCAAGACGATTTTGAGGGACCTTAAATTACATATAACGGTTGGGAAGACTGCTGAACTATTGCTCAAAGTCATGTGAAAACACTTGTGACTGTCAGATATTGTTTTGTCATTAAATTAATGGTTCAGTAGTCAAACAGGTGATGAAAATGTTTCTTTTTCAACAAAATAAAACACAAAACTGAGCAGATCTTAAATGATAGTTCAGAAACTGATAAGCTGAAATCCAGGATAATGCATATGACATTCTTACATTCAGAGTAATAAAAGTGAGTTGTATCACTGAAAGCACCTGAATACTTACAAAATGGACCTTGAACTGAGATTGCATGGAAAACCCTGTCAACTGTTGTGCAAAGCACAGAAAGAATAAATGAAGCTAAATGGGGAGGCCTTGCAGTTATTCTGCTTCACTGCAGAGCAAGACTTTTACTGGTCATTGAATGGATTTGTCTCAGTTTCTTCATGTTTTCATCCTCTTTAAGATTAAGAGTTTGGGAGTTAATGAGAGTTTCCCACTTCAAAGTTATTTGTGGTTGAAAAACGTTAGGCTTTTTCACATGAGCAAAGCAAAGAAGTGTCAGTGTCTCGAATCCTGACACCATATCCACTATATAAAAAAATAAGCTGACAGATCATTAAAAGGAAGAAGGATTTGAACTTTTGGCCACATTCGGTCTTTGGATTAAAACTAATAAATAATGTTAGCGGAAGAGCTTCTTCTTCATCTGTAAGCATGCATCTTCCCTCTCTTTTTTCCCACTTTGTATCAGCTTGCGTGCATAACTAATAATCCGGTTATTTAGCATTACTCTCATGTTTTGGCATGCACTGCTGTTTCAACAAAAGTTCATGCTGAGCCCAAGTGCATCATGGTCCTATAATGTAGCTGTGACTTTGTATCTCATGCAGCTCATGGATGTAAACTCTTGCACCTGTCACAACAGCAGATGTCAGCTCTGTCAGAGTGTTTTACTGTCCCTACATAGACATTCAGTATTGCAGCTATAGATCAGATGATGTCTCATGATCATGAAGCATAATTACCAGAATAGCCTGATTTGTCTGTCTTTGTCTGGGCCCCACTCTTTATAGCTGTATAGAGTGCACTTCATATATTTAGAGTGTGATTTTTTTTTAGTATGCCAGTTCATATGTTCATCACAATTCAGTATTCAAAGACTAAGTTTCTGATTTGTTGATCTGATGCACAATATGGGGAAAAAAACACTAACACTGGATCTGAAATCACACTGTCTTTTTACAAGAAATAAAACAGAAGCAGCAAAGCTGGACAGACAAGTAATTCCTGAGACTGTATATAGAAGATGCACACAGTGAACGCGATGACAAACGTTTATTTCATGACGTCACATTTTGGAGGCTCAACTTCAGCATTTTGGCTGTCACCATGGTGATGTCTGTGAAGCCAGACGTGTTCATATTTCGATCAAAGGGTTGGAGTGCAGTGTTATCAGCTAAAACTAGCAGGATTTGTTAGCAACCTGCATTCATCCAAGCTGTAGGAATGCATAATATGGATAGGCAATCTAAAAAACAATATGGGAACTGAATTCACTGAGCAAGCAAGCAAAGTTTTATTGATAGAGCTCATTTGTTTCCAGGTGGAAGCACATTGTTCTGCACAAAGCACAAGCTCCAAGAATGAATTCTTGGGCGTTCAGTTCAGTGACTCAAATTAACAAGGGGTCATGCTCACGACCTTTAGCCTTACTGGTATACTACTGTACTTACTGTTATTAATAAGTAATTAAAAAAAATCTCTCTCTGTAAAGTTATTGTGAGGGGAAACAATTCATAGAAACCATGCGCACTTACAAAGGAACCTACTGACCAAACTAAACACAAACAACACATTGGGAAGACATGTCAGAGAGGTAGGCTGATAGGGAAAAAAACCCAACAAAAATACATAACATGAGGTGAGAGGAGTAGAAAAAAACTTCACTCAGACTGAGCTCATAATGGGAGAACAGTTTGATAACAGAAAAAAAAACAGAAAAAAATGTCCTCAGTAAAATATTCTTGTTTTTTCACACTTCTTAGGCAAATCTAACTGCAAGTTTTTTCATATAAAGAGTTAAATGAGTGCATATCCTTCAATCAAGTTCGAGGTCACTGCAAAAATATTCATGGAATATTCTTGTGACAGATATTAGCTCTGGACTTGAAAACATGGCACTTTTCCAACACTAAATGCCACCATTAAGTTCAAAACTTCACACTGAGACTCACTGAAGTCACACTTTAGAGGTTAGCGCCCATTTATGACAATGCCTCTTGCACCTCGTTGCTGGATTAATGTACCTCAGCGTTCTATCGCACACACCACTAAGCTCCCAATGGCCAGCAAGAGCCGGATTTTTCGTGAAGGTCGCACAATGTGAATGTAAATAGTTACTCAGCCGAGACATAACTGCCGACAACATTTTTAAAGTCCACCTACTGCCAACATTTGTCTCATTAGTGACCACACAGGTGTGTTAACATGTTGCTCGCAGCATTGTAAAAGAGGAAATGATGTCTTGTATTCATCCCTTCACGAGCCACTAGACCTCAGTTGGACCAAAGCGTCCTGATTTACAGCTTTATAATAAAAACTGTGGAGGTAGGTAAGAGTATATGATGTATTTCATAAAAGTAATTTGTGCAAGCTCGAAAGAAGCAGTAGTGTTGAACGTACTACTTATGCATGAGGAAGAAAGCATTTTTGTGAATAAAAAGGAAGCAGCTGGGAGTGATGAATACAAACAGTTTATCAGAAAAAGTGCACATTCTACAAGTTTCTATAAGTGGAAAATAATGTAAGTGAGTTTGGAATTTTAGGCAAAATCACATCTAGCAATATGCATTATTTTGATCTGAGCAGATTTAGCACACAGTGAACAAGAGCAGGCCACCTACTGGATCAATCTTGACTAATAACCCAGTCTCACCATGGAAACTATTCTAAATCCAAAACTAGTTCCGAAATCATAACCGCAGTGTGTCTGGCAATTCTGCCCTCAGGCTTTGTCACTGTGCCAAGCTGAAAAAAGAATTCATAACAAACGTGAGCATGATAAGATCAATTTTGTGGATGTATTCCTTTTGTCGAGGTTGTTTAGAGAGTGTTGCCGCATGTTTTTATTTATTTATTTTTTTTTAATTTTTTATAAATTTTATTTTCAGTCACAGCAGCATGTTAACAACAAAACATTGAACATACAGTAGTTTGCTGTTCAGTATTTACAATACCCCAAAAGATAACAGAAATAGAGAAGGAAAAAACAAACAAACAAACCAAAGAAACCCCTACAAAACAACAAAAAACAAACAAACAACAACAAACAAATAGAAAAATAAAATGTATAGGGGACATTCAGCGTACAGTTAGCTATGATAGCGATATAGAGATATGGTATCTGGTCATGATAAGGTGGTCATTTTAAATGTTTCCATGTACATCAGGAATGGCTGCCATGCCTTAAGAAATTTGGTGGTTGAACCTGCCAGTGTATATCTCATCTTTTCTAAATGTAAAAACCTCATGAGCTCCGCAAGCCACTGTTCATGTGTGGGAGGAGCTTCCTGCTTCCATCTTAAAAGTATAAGGCGCCTTGCGATAAGTGAAGCAAAGGCAATAGAATTCGAATAGCATTTTGGCAAAGTGATGTCTTGAGGTATCACCCCAAAGATAGTCGTTAGAGCAGAAGGATCATATTTAACGTTATACATCTCTCACAGAGTGTTAAATATAGACACCCAATAGGTATGAAGATTGGGGCATGTCCAAAAGGTATGAAGGAGCGAACCTGTTTCTGCTTTACATCTGTTACACAGAGGGTCAGCTCCTGGATAGAACTTGGCTAACTTTTCCTTGGAGATATGTAATCGGTGTAGGACCTTAAATTGAAGGAGCCCATGCCTGGCACATATCGAAGAAGAGTGTACCCTCTGGAGAAAAGATTGCAAAAGTGTTGCCGCATGTTTAGCGTCGTATAGGCCCTGAGAAGGTATCAATACAACGTCTCGCTGAGGATCAGCCATTTTAATTACGTCCACCTCTTTGCTATCACCATCTGGTTTGAGCCTGGATGGGCCTCCTCCAGCAAGATGCTATTCAAATCAATTGCAGCAATCTGCACAATGCTAGCATGATAAGCCATGCTGACATATTTTGTGGCCTTTCTAAAGCAGTTTTATTTTGAATAGATAACGTTTATTACATCCTAAAGTAATCTTTCTTGGTTTGAAAACATTCCCTCTAACTTGTTCAGTGGGGGGTTTTGCTAAAGGACCTATTGAAATCAAAACAAAAGGTTTAAATAGAATTATATGCTGTCAGATTGTTAATAATCGCCTTGTAGATTTAATGAGGTAATGCTAACCGCGACCCGGTTCCGGATAAAGCGGATGAAGATGGATGGATGGATGGAATGCTAAATACCGGCTTAAGTAATTATGCCTTTATTTTCTCCAGGGCTGTTGTTGCTAGTGTTAATGAAATTTTATATAAGAAGACTTTCTTTTTGACAACTTCCTGGCCATGCTTGTTATATTTTGCATCTATTTTTAAATGGGAGTGAACATGATTAGAAATGAGTATATAAGTGAGACAGCTCAGATTCAGTGGTTTGAAGACAAAGTTATAGAGGCAAAGTTGAGATGGTTTGGACCTGTGCAGAGGAGGGATATGCTGGACAAAGGATGATGAATATGGAGCTGCCAGGCAGGTGGAAAGGAGGAAGACCACAGAGAACATTCATGGATGTAGCGAAGGAGGACATACAGGCTGCTGATGTGACAGAAGAGGATACAAGGGATAGGGTGAAATGGAGGCAGATGATCCACTGTGACGACCCCTAAAGGGAGCAGCTGAAAGTAGAAAAATATTTATGCCATTGATTTTACAAGTAGTACATACACAACGCGATCAATAGTTTCTTGCTTAACACAGCGAATATTGTCTAGCAATGAATTGTATGAGTTATATAGGTTCACAAACATGCCTGTTAATGAAATGATCCTCAGTATAAGATGTTGATGTTGATTCAGATGCTCTGAATGTCACAGACAGTCAATGGCTGTGTGGAGAGAGTGAATTTGTTTGATTTGCAGTGTGCCTCCTTGACATTAACGAGCAGAGGATATATAATATATCTAATACTACAGTTCTTCTCCTGGCAAGGTTCAGCGGAATCTCCTGTAGCTCTACTATGAAATAAATCAATAGTCCTGAAACTCAGTAATTGCTATGAGACTACTGAAATCCATCATCCAAAATGTTTACTTAATTAGGTTTATTTAACTCTAATGGGTATGTAGGTGAGTCATTTTAAAAGTATGTGAGCATAATAGTCTCTGCCATGCCAAGACAAATGACCTTTGAACCACAAAAAGATCAGGACTGGAGGACAGAAAGAAGCCCGGTCAGTGTATGAGGAAAATAAGGATGGAGGGCTCATTATTGGCTTTTCACTGTCAGTCTCAGTGGCTTCAATGACATACAGGACTCTGTAATTCCCTTTCAGTTTCTCTGTCAGCCTTCCTCACTAAGTCCAAGGCAGACAAAAATAGGGAGGGAGGATTATGGAGAGTTCGACTGACAATAACAGTAACAGTTGAACGGAACTGAGATAAGGTGGTCCAACAGATAAAAATAACGACAAAAGAGTGTGCAACACTATGCTGCTTTGGGAAGATGTACTAAGAAGACAGGCCGTGGGAGCAAAGAAAAAATGGAGACGATGAGGTGTGGGAAGAACAAGTTTGTCAGAATTGGAGGAGTGTTAATGAGTATTTCAGAGTGGTGAGCCCCGTGGTGAGAAAAAAAGAGATTAAAATCTGGACTGTCAATGGCGAAGGGTGCATTAGTCCAAAGATGGGCTCATTTAAACTGTAGACAGGATCAATTGGACCTCCTAATGCAGTACAACGAGATGGCCTCCTCCGGCAAGAAAGGGTCAAGCACTCAGCTCCTGCATGCAGAATACAGCTTAATTTGACTTAATAATGCAGTTCTGACTTTAGAGAAAATCCATGCATATGCTACTGCGCATACACCATCAATGAATAAAAGCCAATTTGTCTATAAATGCTATAAATGCCTGATGGCTATTTATATCTTTCTCTTCTCTCCTTTTATTCCATGAATAAGTGGAACGACTTTGTTGTTATGGAGATGGATTCCAAGCAACAGCAGATGCATAATACAGGCAGTGAAATGGACATAGTTGCTTTGTTCTTAAGAATTACACGAAGAGAGGATGCAGTAGTGCAGTATGTTTTAATCAGTAAGCACTTTCTGTAAAGTTGTATTTACAAATATTGGTAAAATTAACTATTAACCCTCTCCAGGCAGACGTTGCAGATTTGCAATAGTTAAGAACTAACAACCTGATTACCCCACATACATATTTTATGAGTTTTTTTTACTCAGAAGTACCACTGCAGGACTTGGTTGTGCATTAGCAACAAAAAACTTAATTTGGGCCTGAGAGGGTTAATCAAGTGAGTAATATATAAGGATAAGTACTATTCCCCATAAAAAAGGACCCAGTTTGGGATTTTGGGCTTAATCTCAGTGCCCTCCATAACCTTTCTAACCATCTGCAGGCTGTTATCAGCAAAAAAAAGTTTGGCTAATTCCACATTGGCCATCCATCCATCTTCTTAAGTGCTTATCCAATTCAGGGTCACAAGCAGGAGGGGCAGTGTGTACCCTATTCCAGCTGACACTGAGTCAAAGGAGGGGAACATCCTGGACAAGTGTCCGTTCCATCACAGAGCTTACACATATCACAGAATCAGACAACTGTTAGGCTGCTATTTAGACAGGGGTGGTGGATGAAGGCAAATAACAATACTAGAAATTCGTAGATAACCCATGACAATGATAACGATCTATCTTTTATCAAAGTGTAGCTGCTCACTAACATGTTACCAGACTCATGTTGATAATATTTCTGTTTGTTATAAAGCAGGTAACCGGCTCTTTAGAAACATGACTGGGATATTTGATGTTACAGACTTCCCCTAAAAACTTCAGCTGAGTTCTATAAACAACCAGCTTCAAACCACTGAAACACTTTAAAGAGCAAATCATATTAAGTTTTATAAAACTTGTGGATGCAAGCTATATTAAGTGTAGCTTGCATCCACCAGTGTGTGAATGTGAGAGTGAACGAATAGTGGAATTGTAAAGCGCTTTGAGTGCCTGTATAAATGCAATCCATTATTATTATCATTCATTATTGAAAATATATTTTATCTTCAGTGCCTTTTACATTTTGATTAAAATATCTCTACACAGTGATCCACCATTATTCAAAAACTCTATCAGACCAACAAAATGAACAAATAAATAAATAAAAATAACAATAGAAAATAAAAAGTGCTTCCAGATCACTTGGAATAGACAAAAACTGAGTACTGGCCTTGAGACTAGGACTAAATATAATATGTTTGCGGATGCTCAGTGCCACGTTTGGCGTGCAATGTTTTTTTTCCCACAACGATCTCGTATTTAACATTGCTTCAATTTTTTTCCCCTTTTTTCGTTTTGCAATAACAGCAGATGGTCTCTCATTGTTTCTTCTTTCCCGGTACAGCACTTGTCTGCAGAAGAGTTGTCATTAATAAAAACAAAATACTGAAACAGCCAAATAAAGACTCCTGCATTTTGTAAGTGATGATTTTTTTCCAGTAATTTTAGATATGTACACATCAAGTCAAGTTTATTTATAAAGCACATTTAAAAAAATGGATACACGTGCTACGGTATCGGGTTTGGACAAGTATATGCAGTTCCCAGTCCAACATCCATATTGTAGAATCATAATCAGGTGGGTCATGGTCTGAGACTGAACTACATCTGTCAAATAGCTCTTTTGGTGTCCAGAGGAATTCAGATCTGGGCTGCTTATAGACTTCAAACAGATTTACGATTATTGTTTTGATTTCCTCATAGTTATATGTTTTCCTTATTGTTACCATATGGCTAAAGAGATTAGGATAATGATGCAAGTTGTGGTTTTGTACACGATGGCATAGCAAGGTGCAAAGCTTCATTAACCATAGAAATGTTGGCTCGTTAGTTCTACAATATTGAAAACTGACTCACTGACCAAATAATGTTGAATAACAACTTTGTTGGGTTATTAATTATGTCATATGCATTTACTGTAATGACCCAGCCCACATGGATTTCTAGGACACCAAATATATCAGTGCAATAATTAAATATTTGTACTTTTTGAAGTTTATATTCTACCCAGAGCTTTACACAGCAGGTTTTTGCCTAAACTATAATATAAGTTTTTGGAAGATTCATTCAAAAGTCCTCATTAGAAATAAAAGACTCTTGGGTCTCATCTAAATCACAGAACATATTTCTTTTCTTTCTTTACAGAAAAAGCCTCCCACTGCTTCGCAATCCACCAACATTTTCGTCTAAAACAGCAGCAGTGTGTGTTAAACACTGCAGGAAAACAACTTTGTACCGGAACAGCTTCTTCCCCACAGCTGTCAGACTCCTGAACTCTGCCTCCTGACATCTGACCCACGTTAAACTCATGGACTGAACATACACACACCCACAATGGACAACTGTACCCTCAAACACAATAATAACATGGACTGAACCACCACTCACAACCACTAGCACTTTATATAGCCTCTGTAGAAACTATCTACACCCTCACTTATCTTAACTGCACTACTGTATAGCTCTGTGTAAATAATCATTCTGTACATTCGATAATCTTTAATCCTACAACTGTTTACAACTTGCATAGTTCCCATTTCTGTATAGCTGTATATCTCAGATTCTGTAAAGTTATTTATTTCATATTCTGTATAGTTTTTCATATTTATATCCTGTTCATATCCTGTACATAGCTTGTACTCACTACAGCCTGTACATACTTATAGTTATAGAATATTCACAACATACTTCATACCGTGTACATTATAACATACCATAATAGACCCATTTCTGTAATATACTCACATATCTATATTATTGCTAATATATATTGTAATATATCTATATCACTAAAGCACTTCTGGATGGATGCAAACTGCATTTCGTTGCCCTGTACCTGTGCATGTGCAATGACAATAAAGTTGAATTCTATTCTATTCTATTCTATTCTATTCTATTCTATTCTATTCTTTGTAACAGCCACGCTAATATCTGCTACATGTAAGAACAGGGAAGCTTTGGAGTGATGCTAAAAAGGTAATGTTTGATATCAAGTTAAAAGCTACAAAAGTACTGAGAGCTGGATAAAGTGACACTTATAAAAGCAAAGCTTTATCTTTGGCCACTTTCCCAGGCTGGCCTCTACTACTTGGCGTGATCACAATAAAACTGGTTTTCACAGTTAGCCCCTGCTGTGAGGCTGCAAGAGAGACACTTGTCTTGGCGAAACATGCATGATTAAAGTGAACTATCCCAGTATGGAAAGTGCGAAACTACTATTTCTAAGACTAAAAGCTTAAATAATTACACAGCTTTCACCTGAGAGCTCGGCTGCAGGTCAGGGAAATTTAGCACCTGTAAGCATTTGGTCATTCTTTTGGGTGGAGTGCACTTTCTAAAGTTCATTTAATCAACATACGTTCTCTTATAATAGCTGTGATTGTTAGTAATAAATGGCAACTTCACTCACTATTAATTAATAAATGACTCCCTTTGTGACATTAAAATCTAGAAAGAAAATAAGGCATTGTGTAATCAATCAAAGTGTTTAATGATGACAAAATAAATGCCACTGAAATGCCAGGAGATTTAATTGTTGCTGCTAATGTGGATAAATCAGAAATAATTCACACATTAACAGAAGCTTTTCATTTATGTGAAAGATGTTTCGCTCCAGTACTAGATTTATGTAATTTCATCTGTCTTTTCAAGCTTCCGAATGGTGCCTTTAAAAGGAGCACTGCAGAAATTACAACATTTGGCTGTGAGCCTAACGTCTTCAAAACATGCTAAAAGTGGCGTCGCCATTATGAACAAATCATCACTAGACCCAGAATCCATTGCTGTTGGTGAAAGCTTTGAAGTATGAGAGGCAATTTTCACAGTATAATTTTGATGCAGTTTGACATATGAAGACGTTTTTGTTTCCAGCAGAATTAATACAGTCGTGGCAGGAGTGCACATCGACAATGGTAGTAACGCCTAAATTTATTCCAAAATTTTCAAACACCCTGCAAACAAATAATGGCTTGTAACATATTATATTGGATTTGAATGTAGCTGTAAACAGCCTTACAATGAGCATATTATATGGCTGTTTACCATCTAGAGTTTTTAAACCATTTTTATCACATAGTGTGTGGCTGTAGGCTTCAGGAGGCATTTGCTAAGCTGACAGTTATTTCCAAGGTGAAGAACAAATGTTAAACCTTAATATGCTGATAAACATGGTTCAATACAGTTTGCCACTTTATTTCTGTATAAAGCATAATTGCTGTGCTTATCCTCCACTGTGTTTATTAAATAATATACAATATATTATAAGAAAATATGAGAAAATGTTAGACTGTTCGTATCTGGGGTACACAAGCATTCTACCAAGTAACTTACATGAACCGTAGTTGAACATGTCTAACAAGGTCAAACCTGACAGAAGCTGTTATCCCTTATTGATTTTTCTTATCAGATCAATGCCAGTTGTGAGTGAGGTGATATAGATAATACAGAAGGCCCATGGTAGCATGTAGTTGATGGTCCCTGTGCCTCCCCGGCCAGCCTGTCCCCTACCTGTCTGCCTGATTGGGCTCCCGCCCTTGGCCCACGCACCTGCAGCTGATCTCGAGTGAATTGCAGTTGATCTCTGGCTCTTCTTAAGGCTGGGGCTCTGAGCTATTCGTCTCTGGAATATTGAGTGACCCTCGTCAGTATTGCCTGGCTTCATTGTGAATTAGTTGTTCCCGTGCTTGCCGCCGACTTACCCTCGTCTATGTTTATAGGTTTATCTGGACCCGCCCGTTTTGATTCCTGGACCCCGCGAGTGTGAGTGGGTTGCTCGTGTGAGGAGTGTTTGGACGAGGAGCGGAGCAAGTGTGAAGACGTGTGTTTACCCCCTATTGACCCCCGGGACCCTGGTGTTCCCGCCCCCTTCACGTGTACATAGCGCACCGGAGTGATTAATAAAGTGTTGTTGAACCGTGCTACCTCAGTCTGCGCCTGAGTCAGTTCCGCCACCGTGACACTAACGGCTACTTGACATTAGATTATCTGAACTCACTCCATTGAGTTCAGATAAAGCTATTTGTTTTTCCTAACAAAAATAGAGAGCTGCACTATCAAATCCATTATTTTGAACACTTTTGCAGTCTAACTATTGCGTTTTTTTAGACACCAGTAACTAAAAACCACTTTTTCCTTTCCGTTTCTACAATATTAGCACAACGTGTAGTAATTGGCTTACTTTGAACCATCATAGGCAAATAGCAAAATTGAAAATGAAAAACATTAATAATTCTTTTAAAAGATCATCGTGGTCATTTCTAAATGACACATTAAAAAGCTTGGAATTACTTATTAGGGTTCCAATTTGAGGAGACTCTAACAGTGAGTACATGCAGGGGTTAAACTTAAATTATTCCTATTAAATAAACTAAACTTTTCTTTTCTCAACTTTTGCTTCACAAAAACAATTGCACTACATATACAGTTGCAAGAATCCCTCTAAACATTAAGCATAATGTCTCACACACCTTAATGCTTCTAAAAACAAATGAGACACGTAAAAAAACATAAACACTCACATTCCCTCAACAAGCTTAACTGCCCTGCAGCCAAGCACATTAAAAAACAATTAGGGCTCTCTGCTTTCTCTGTGTTTAGTGGGGGTTTTTCACCACCTTGCATCGGCAGCAACCCACAGAGTCCAGCTGGTTCCCCAGGACTCAGTATACGGTGCTTCTTCAAAGAAAGACAGAAAGAAGACACAATGACAGGGGTGCAACTTCACTGTAACTCAAGTGTGTTGGACAGAATGAATTGGGATAGTGTCTTGAGTGTATAATGGCAGTGGAGTAAGCATTCATGTGTGGTAAGTCCCACTGGGCAGATACTGTTGTTGTAAGCGCTCTAATTATGTTGCTAGGCAGGCTGATGGACAGGCGTGGAGGATGTAAAGCCTCTGGAGAGGCAATCTTTGAAAGGACACACACATAAATACAGAAAGAAGAGGTTTTGCTTTACAGTACTTGGATTTCTATTAGGTAGATAGACCTTTACTTAAAGGTTGAGGGTAGTTAATTTGGAACAGTTGCAATTAAAAATGAGATTTAAAAAAAATTGTGATAAAATGAATGATTATTTTTGAAAGGTTTTTCATTTTGTTCTTTTATTACCCATCTCTGCAGGGAACCGCTCATTTCTGCTGATGTTCTACTTTGTAATTGTTTTAAATCACATGTCTAATCCTGAGGTATCTGCTGCTCCAGTACAAGAAAAGAGCATGTTTTTTTTTTATCATTTTTTTTAAAAACTATTTCAAAAGTTTGCATAGATAGATAGATAGATAGATAGATAGATAGATAGATAGATAGAAATAATTTTATTTCAAACATGCAAATATAACTGAAATAACAAGAGAAAAAAGAAAAACAAAACTTAAAAAACATCAAGTTTTCATGTATATGTCTATGTCTACAGAATGTGTGTGCTTGAAAGGAGTAGGATGAAGTTTACACTTTTCCTGTTCCTACCCCCTTATTTCAGATTTCATTACTTGCAAATCCATATTCAGAATTTGACATTATATGATCCATACATGTTTAACTATATACGAGTCTACACTCATATGCAACACATGGACATACACAAATAAAACAATTTTAGCACGTAAACCAAAATGACAGCAAACTACATTTTAACATAAACGCACTCTGTGGTTAACACCTGCTTAATCTCTGAGCTTATTTTATATCTACGTGACAAACACCTTAAAGAACACTTTAAGCTTGGGGTACTCTGGCCTTGAGCTGAAAATAAGGACAAGGCTTCAATAGAGCACAACGAGACAACTCAGTCACTGAGAGGAAGATTTCCTATATTCATGCAATTTATTATTTTTAAACAATTGTGTGAATTTTTGTAAGTTAAATTACTTTTCTTAATTTTCATCTGTACAGGTGTTCCACATACTAACTCCTGTGACTGTAATGCTGTGATATTTTACATTTGTCCTTACTACTGACTTGCTGAACATTGTTTTGCAGTTCTGAGGTCAACCAAATCCTTACATTTGAGAATATTTAATTGATGGCATCACCTACAGTAAAACCTGGGACAAACACATAATAAAAATCTAAAATAAGTGGTAGCAACGCATAATGACCACATTCAAATAATAATAAAAAAGCTGTGGAAAGAACAAGGTTTATTAAAACCATTTATTATCTGTATCTTACCAAAAGCTAAATAACATTTGTTGCGCTGTCTACACCCCATTTTCATAACACATGGAAAAATACACTTAATTCGAATATCCTAGTTTTAAAACATATCTAGCTTCAACAACATGCAAGTGCCTATGTCTAAGTGTGATGCATGCCTTACTCACACAATATAACAAATTATATGCTGACTTGGCTCAGCTTACGGCAAGCACATCACAGGAGCAAAGTGAGTGCGCCCTGATGCCATATACTGTGTCATGCTTTTAACCAAGGTGACAGATTCTCACCTGGAAGAAATAGGTGCCTCTTGTTTGTATAATTTATCATCATATGGCATGGTAACATTTTGACATTTAAGTCATGCATCATTTTTACAACTAAATGTATCCCTACAGCCAAGCTTTCAAATATATTTTGTGCGACATTTCATTTTTTATTCATGTTATAATATGTATATATATAGAATAAGCATAAAACTAGCTGGCTAGAAATGCACTTATGGTCATTTTTCTTGAATTTTGTAAGACACTGTTTAAATTCTGGTTTGTGGTACTCAGTCTCCATCAGTGCTCACACAATTACTCAACTACTTTTGGAACTATTTCAGGTCAGAATCGAACATATACTTTGTACGGGACTAAAGATTATTTCTTTTTCTAGCACTGGGGAGAAAAGAAAACCTTTCATAAAATGTAAGGAGACTGAATGAGGTATTTTAGTAGGCAATATACAGCAAAAAGTGCATTTTATATTTTATATTTGGCCTACTATCAAGCTTTTTCAAAAGGGTTTAAATGGGTATGTCTGTGAAAAGCATCATATTTATGTAAGAATAAAATATATATATATTTTACATTCAGCAACAGTCATCATCACAGGATTCGCCATCACACTGGTTACAGATTGCTTCACCTTGTCAGACTTAGCTCCATCAGCAGGCGACTTGGAGGGGGATAATCCCCGCCAATCAATTATCCTTCACAGCCAAAGTCATCAGGCAGCATTGACTGAGCTTATTTCAGCAGTCGACAAATCAAAGGGGGAAAATGAAGGGAAGCATTTAAGTGAAGTGCGCACATTGCACAAACCTGTATAACCTTCTAATGGGGTCGTGTATATCAGCATTTCCCTTCCGTTGACACTAAAATGAGGGATACAAGTTACTTGCTTGTGACTTGCTTCTTTTAGTGCTGTGGCTTTGTCACATTTTATATGGGAATCAAACGATTTGTAATGGGGGAAAGCAGGGTTGATGTATTGAGATTCAGTAAATGGTTCCTTTGCACAAAGCAGACGGGAACTTGGGTCACTCTTCACTGGCATCCACACCAAGCACCAAGCCATTATTTTTTCTCACGTTGGAGAGACCTCTCTCAAATCATCCAGCACTGATTGACTTGGCTCAGCTTAAGGCAAACACATCATAGGAACAAAGTGAGTGTGCTGTTTGATGGGTGGTGTTGATGGTGCGCTCCCTCTGGCACCCCATGTCTGCATTTCATAATCAGGAACTTACAACATGCTGAAGAGACAGAGGAGATATGCACTAGAGTCTGGCTGATGGCATTCATTTCAATTGCGACCAATTTATTCTCCCAAATAATACAAGCACTAATCTAATAATGACAAGGAGGGGAAATTGCTTCTCACCAGCACTCTGCCACGCAGGAATACTCAAAATGTGTACGTGTGTGTCCTGGGGTGCAAAAATGTGTTGCATTTCCTTCAATTGTGAGAATGTGAGCATGGATTTTTTTCATTCACAATTTTCGTTACAGTTTGCATTTAGCAAGATAAATGACAGTATATATGCATGTGTGTGCATGTGTTCACGCATGTGCATGATTACATGTGTGTGAATGGCAGGCTGAAACTAATTCTTCTTACTATTATCATTATGAGACAGGGTGAGCAGAGCTGAGAGCGGATTACTGCCTTAGTCATCCTCTACATCACTTACTTTAATAAAACTTCAAGCCTGTGATTACATTTCATATGCAGATACAATATGCTCTGTGAATAGACAATGAGCACCGAGGTTAACTCCTGTGTCGCTCTAATTCAGTGCTCCTTTAATGTGCACACGTCTACTAACACATGACTTGTAACTGCACAGCCTATTAAAATAACCTAGAAATGTAATTACAGTAAGTAAGACTGGGATTACCATAGTAGATCAATACTCTAATAACTCCATAATGGCATTTAAGTGTTTGATCTGGCAATAAGTGATATTTTGGCCAAGTTATCTCATTTATTTATTTTATGTTAATGGTAAACAGTTGAATATTTAGACAATGAGAAACGTATCAATATTCGTAACTCATTTTAACTTGTAGTTTTGTCCATTAGATGAACATTCTGTGCGAAAGTCATATAATCCTAAATTCTTTTAGTCACAGTTATTTATAGAGCACATTTCAAAATAATATACAATGACCAAAATGCTGCTCAACATAGTAAAAAGTTTTAAGTTCTTGAAATGAAGGCAGCTTGTCTCCTTTTTGGTGTGTGGAGACCACACACCAAAAAGGTGTGTGGTCTCCACACATCTCTTATCTGTAAGAATTCCTAAGAAGTCCAAGGTAGACCTAGTTAAAATCTAGAGGGAGTGTCACCTTCAGCCTTCACTCGCACCTTGACCCATGTTGCCTTAATAACTCACGTGATGGCAGAGCCCGTCTTTGTGACAATAGTGACCGAAACCTTGACTAATGTGACCCTTAATCACGTACATGATTACATGGTATGTCAGTGACGTTCAGGACCATCAGCAATTGGTCAAGTTCTCTAGGGATTAAATGCATGGGACTTTCCATCAAGTTTTAGATGATAGGTACGTCTTCATAAAACAAAAAGTTGTGGTCCCTTTATTTCAACCTCTTAAGACTACCATGACAAAATATGCATGTCTGTCCCTCTGGAGACATTAATTTGAAGCATCCCATTGGAGATAATTTTCCTTTCCTTTAATGAGTCACTTTAACAACAGTGACTCATTGGTTTATGAGAGATTGCAGTGCTGAGTTAGTAACAAAAGCAGGGAATTTTGTTTGACAAGGTGCATTAATACATCACAGGGGTGTGACACACATGCAGGGACCAGGTAACTGGTTCTAATTAACAGACTAATAAGATACTATAATTTCACTCACAGCACTAAAGCAAAAACCTCTTGGATGGGTTGTACCTGGGCTATAGCCATCTGTGTCTATCAAAGTGGCAAGCCTCTAACTCCAGTATCCAGGTGCTGCTAGAGTAACTTCAGTTTTTAGCACTTATGCATTGGCTTCATTTTTTAGCCCTAAAAGTTGCTACTAACGTAAAAGTAGTCCTTTGCAAGAATCTAAAAATAACCAGTGTTGGGGCAGATCCTATACAAAGCAGTAATTATTTCCAAAGGTCAGCTGCAACATCAATTTAGCAATCTACCCTCGTTTGTAATAGTTCTGTTAGATTTAGACTTCAGATGGATGGTGCGCTGAAACCTATATAAAATTACATTATTTTGTCTAATCTAGACAAAAAAATACCATAACTGACTATAACTGCAGATCTTTCACAGAAAGCTGTTTTTTGATTTGTGAAAACACTCTTGGTTAGCAAAAACTGATTAAAGAGCTAACTCACTGTCCAAGTTATTTACTGTAGGATGGTAAGGGGCAAGCATGGAGGTGAGAAACACCCAAAATATCTGGATGGCCAAATAATATAACACTGGTTTTTCTTGTATTAAGATTGATGATACAGTGATGGCTGGAAACTTGTTTAGTTAAACTTCAGTAGCTGTGATTAAAACAGTGTTCATTCATATGGCAGTGGAAAGGAATGCTGGGAAGGGAGCTGAAAGCACTAATGCAGCATTCATTCAGGGTCAAAAGAATGGGAACAACAAAAGCTCTGGTGGACAAAAAGAACACAAAGACTCGTCTCACATTTGAAAAAAAAAAACAAAAAAACATCTTGATGATCTCCAAGACTGAGAAAATATTCTGTGGACTGACAAGACAAGACAAGAAGAAGAACGTTTTGGAAGGTTTAAGTCATGTTACATGTGATGTAAATGTGCGTACCAAACACGATGATAATGATTAGATTTCAGGTCCTTCTTCTGTGGAAATAGCTCCGAGTTTGAATTCAGGAGACAGACACCCTCCCTATTTGTAAGATTAGTAATAAAACTTAAAAAAATAATTAACTTATTGTTAGGACTGGATCAGTCAGATGACCCTGACATTTTCCTTAATTGTGGTGCAGGGGGTTTAGGCTTTGTCTAATATAAAAAGTTGTGTTACAAATATGCAAAAGATGAAGAAATCTGCAATGGGGCAAACACTTCTCCACCGGACTGTACATCACAAAAGTAAATGTGCTGCTTCCAACCTCTGTCCAAATACAATCATATGTTGGTAGGATATTATTTTTAAAATAGTCCTCCATGTCATTACTCACCACTTGTCTTTGACGCTAAGCAATAAAAAAAAAGAAAAAAAGAAGAAGAATCACGTCAAGCTGACCTGCCTAAATTGATCTTTTGCATGATCTGTATATGTGTGTGTATGTGAATGGCCTTCATGCATGTCAGGCATGGATCAGGTTTGGTACAGCGCATGTGTCATTCCGCTGACACACCTCACAGGGGGAACCGAAGGACTACAGCAGGGTTGACAATGCGTGACTAAATGCCCCCCGTGAACCTGCCTGAATGAAGCTGACTGCTCCAATGAGGCACGGCAGACGAGACAAAGCACATGTGGGCAAGGGGAAGAGAAAGCGATGGAAGAGGCTGGGCTGGATATGTCAGTTTTCCCTGGCAGGGGAAAAGGAGACTTTGTGTTGGAGCTAAAGGATGGGAAACTCGGCACTGACCCGACCATGGCGGGACGCTGAAAAACCGGAAGTATTGTTCCTTGATTTGGTTTTTAGGGCGTTTTGTTTCTTTTGAGAAATGAGGAAAACCTTGACAATAAGCTTGATGGATGTCTGCGCCTCTGCCCTCTAACATCCCTGACGATTATTCTTTGTGCTATGACAGTTTGGAGGTTTGCAGGAAATCGGTGAAAAGGAGAGGTTTGATTTTCCACCTGATGAGCTTATTGTTCACAATAAATGCACTGAGTTTGTCTCTCAAGCTGAGACCTACGGTTAGGTCCATAAGTATTCGGACAATGAAACAACTTTCACCACCTCAGTTGGTTTTAAATCAAACCGATATAAATGTGATGAAAGTACAGACTTTAATCTTTAATTCATTTAAATTTTGTCACAATCCAGGGTCTGCAACCCAGCGTTCAACATTTCAGTTTTGTTTAAGGTTGTTTTCTTTTGTTAGTTTGTTATTTGTTCATTAGAGTTTCATATTCTATCTTTAGTTCCTGTTTTGTTTGCCATGATCTTTTTTTCAGCTTAAGTTTTGTTTTCTTTTGTGTTTGGTAATTAAAGTTATTATTTATAGTTAATCCCATTAGTTTGTGTCCTGTCCTCTGTTTTACTTGTCAAGTCTCCAGGTTGGTGTTTGATGTCCCATGTTTACTTATTTCCCATTTTGTTTTGGTAGTTCTGTCACAGTGGGGATCGCTGGTGTGTTTATGGAGTGGACCCAAAAACAGACGCAGGAGAACAGGAAACGAAACGTAACGAAAAGTGAGCAGTTTATTTGGCTGAATACTAAAAAACAAAACACAAAGGAAGGCAACTAAGCTAAACCTAAACTGGGAATAAACTAAACAAACTATGAAAACTATGACAGGGGACATGAAAATGAAGCTGAACAGGCACATGTAAAACGTAGACGAGAAATAATCCAAACATGAGCATGAACATGAACCTGAACTGTTGTAAGAAAATTCTGTGACCTGACATGATTTGACATGGAGAAACAGGCAACCCGACAAAGAACGGAAGGAGACAGAGGACTTAAATACACAGGAGTGTAATGAGGAAAATAGAAACACTTGGGCAAACACAGCTGACACAAACGATCATAACGCAAGAGGGGAAGTGAAACTAAACACACCAAACATGGACACGCTAGACCAGGGGTGGGCAATCTCAGTCCACGAGGGCCGGTGTCCCTGCAGGTTTTAGATCTCACCTTGGGTCAACACACCTGAATTACATGATTAGTTCGTTACCAGGGCCCTGTTTCAGGAAGCCGGTTTAGTGGAAAAACTGAGTAAGTATACCCTGAGTTAACGAAAACTCTGGTTTTTCGGTTTCACAAAGCGAGTTCAGCTGAAGCCTGAGTGAGTCACTATGACGACACACGCCGTGAAGCTAACCTGCCCCCTAGCAGGTTTACTACAACTAACCCTGACTGTCTCCGCCCCTTTGTCGGAAACCTGACAGTAGGAAGTGTCAGACATGGCGTGCCCCGTCCTTGAAGAGCCAGTAGATCGTGAAGCCCAAATTCTCTGCAGAGCTCTCCGCCGGGAGAGAGTGATCAGAGCGCGTTTGGACATTTTATCATTTCCTGATGAGTTTCTGTGCGAACGTTACCGTTTCTCAGCACAATCTATAAGTTATTTGAATAACATCCTCAGGCCTAATATTGCTCATGTGACACATCGCAGACATTCTCTCAGTTCTGTACATATTATTTGTATTGCACTTCGGTTTTTTGCAAACGGGAGCTTTCTGTATAATATTGGTGACGCTGAGCACGTTTCCAAGGCTACCGTCTGTCGGGCAGTCAGGAATGTTACAGTTGCACTGAAACGTCTCCTGTACACGTTTGTGGTGTTCCCCGGTCATAGACCCACAAGATTTATCAAAGAGGGATGCCACAAAATTGCAGGTATCAAGGTGACCAAAACGTAATGTATGATGTGGTGATACTTGGACTACTACTTAAATTCTACATTTATTTTCAGGGTTCCCAGGCGTGTACAGATGGCACTCACATTCCAATCATTGCTCCTTCAGTAAATGAAGGAGACTATGTGAACAGGAAGTCTTTCCACAGCATTAATGTGCAGGTACATAGTTCCCTGTAGCATTTCAAACTAACAAATTATTTCATCATAGTAATGGATGCTAATTTGTGTTCTCTGCACTGTGAAGATCATATGTGATGCTGCCAACATTATGACAAATGTGGAAGCCAAGCGGCCAGGCTCTGTCCATGACTCACAAATATTCCGTGAATGTACACTGAGCACAAAATTTGGACATGGTGAGTTGAGAATACTTTAAAATATATAAAGACCAATTGCTTCAGGGACATTTGAACTGAAGTGTATCCTTCTGTCTTAGGAGAGTTCACTGGCTACTTGCTTGGTGATAGGGGGTATCCATGTTTACCCTATTTGCTCACCCCTTACCCTGACCCTGAACCGGGCCCACAGCAGCGATATAATCTGGCTCATTGCAGGACAAGAGCCAGAATTGAAATGACTATCGGAATGCTTAAGGCCCGGTTCCAGTGCCTGCAAAGACTCAGGGTCACCCCAGAAAGGGCATGTGACATTATTGTGGCATGTGTGATTCTTCACAACATTGCCACAATTAGAGGAGAACACTGTCCTTCTGAACCAAACATCAGCAGTGATCCAAACCATGAACATCCTGACCCTCCCACGGACATACAAGATGGAAGAGCAGTCAGAGACACCATATGTCACAATCATTTCTTTTGACCCATCACCTCAACATGTTGAAAGAGGAATAAACAGATTTTTTGTTCAACTGGCTTTATTGGTCACCTGTGTTTCCTGTACACAAAGTATTAAAAGATGTAAACCTCATAAAGTGTCTCTGTTGCTTCCTCCTCTGTAACAGCTGTCAATGTTTCTTCATTATTTTCCTGTAGTAAAGAAATAGACAACATTGCTGTTCTACTGTGAACTCATATAATCTGTGGAGTATTACTCACAACTGCATGTTGGTCTGGCTCAACAGGAGGCTGCACCAGATGCAGTACACCATCACCATCAACTGATAGAATATGAGGTTTATACAGGTCACTTATAACTTACAAGGGACCAAATGGCAATTAACAAACATATAGCACTCAGCTTACACTTCATTGTCATTATGCTCTCAAAGACAACCAAGACTGAGGGAAGGCAAAATCAGTAGGAAAATAACTTCACTACAAAATAATCCATTATGGTAAAGAGTTTATCAGATGAATGAGTGGCACTGCAAAGGTGACTGTGAAGAAAGGATGTATGCACATCATGTATTATTTTGAATTTACCCCCTATGTAGGCACTTGTGTCTTGCGGGGTTATTGACTCAGAGGATGTCCCCGCAGAGATGCCTTCAGCCACAGGGCGCCCACTGTTTTGGCTGAGGGCCAACTGCTCAGCCTCTGTGAGTGGTGGTGGTGGAGGACCCCCACCTGTTTTTCGGGCCTCCGCTTTTTTTCTGTTGGCTATAACGGGCCACATTTGAGCATACAGAGTAAGCAAATATGTACTTGTAATGTGCTCAGATAATTTCAATAAGTGCTTACAGAAAGAAAATTAATGTAGCCTCTAACTGCAATTGATTTACATGGGACAAACAGACCAAGCACTATGGCTCATAATACAATTACACCTCACCTGTTTGGACTATATTTTTATATTTCATTTTTACTTGCTGCCAGGAACGTTTGGGGCCTGTTGGGTTGCACCTGCGCTCACATCACGTCACAAAATAAAATGTATAAAATAACAAATAAAATATAATAAAATAACGTGTTAAATGGGTGGAAATCCCTAGATCAATGTTTAAATTAACACTCACGCATTGACTCTGTCGGCTATGTTTTGCCATGCATGCTTCCTTTCTTTCGCAGCTGAGGCTGTGTTACTTTTTTCCGCGGAATTTGCATGTTATCGGCATATGCTGCCATCAGAATTTCGGCCTCAAGCGCTGTAAAATACATTGACCGCGCCTTCTTTCCCTCCGTCTCCATGGTGACTCGCTTAATCTGTGCTCCGCTTATCAGGGCTTTATGTATCCTCGTGCGCGTGCTTAACTTGGGGTTAAAGCAACTCCGCGTTGATTGAACTAATTGTTATCAGCCTTTCTGAAACCGAATATTCTGAGTTGGACAGTTCGGGGTTACTCAACCCTGCGTATCGTTTTTCACTCTGAGTTTTCTAAACCGGCTTCCTGAAACAGGGCCCTGTCCTCTGGAGAACTTCAGGACATGTTGAGGAGCTAATTTAGCCATTTAAATCAGCTGTGTTGGTTCGAGGACACATCTAAAACCTGCAGGGACACTGGCCCTCATGGACTGAGATTGCCCACCCCTGCACTAGACCTTTAAAAAATAACACATGAAACATGGAGAGACGTAGACATGACAACACGAGCTTGACAATGGAACATGTAGACATAAAACACATGACAGACTGGGGAGGCATGGAACACAAGGAGAGGTAACTGGGAACAGAAGAGGCACGAGCATAACTTACACGTTTAACATAAAGGACAAGGTAGACTACTAAGAAGACAGGAAAAGACTCATAAACATGGAGACCTAAAATGTAAACCAGACTAAGATTGAACTAGGACACACCAATACTAATATTAGAACTTAACATTATCTCGTAGTACTCAAAAATACAAAATAACTCAACTATAACCTTAAGAGCAACACACAAACTAAATATTGTAGGTCAAGTTCTTAGGCTCTTGTGTGATTTCGCTCATATTTTGAATATATAACATTTGATTTTGGCTGACTTTTGGACTTCTCTTTATCATAATAAAGGTTTGACTTTTGTTAAGTAACTCAGTCCCAAGAGTTTGCATTTGGGCCCACATTTCTATTTAAATCCTGGCACAATAGTAAGTCGACAATTCACTGGCAAACAGCGTCATGGCTAATTGAGGCAAACTTAGAAGCTAAAAGATCTGGAAGTGATTCCAAGAGTTGGACTTAGATTTAGTAACTGTTCACTAAAACTTTCAAAGGAAAGATGTCAGTGAAGGCCAGGAAGGCCAGGAGTAAAAAAACTAAATAAACCCAAGAGGCAGCAAAAGCCGCAGGCCAAATCAACAGTCTGGTACATTCTTAAAAAGAACAAATGCACTGGCCACTTCAGCAACACCAAAAGGCCTGAAAGACCACACAAGACAACTAAACTCTATGATAGAATTATTTTTGATGTTTAAGAAGAGCAACTTCACGACATCTAACCAGGTCAAGAGGTCTCTCAAACAGGCAGGTAAATCATTGTCAAAGTTGACAGTTAAAATATGGCTTCCCAAATACAAATACCAGGTTTAAAGGAAGATTGAATTCTGAAGTATACAGGGCTATACTCTATTCTCAACTTCAGTCAATTAATAAAAACTGATCAGTCTGCACCACAGTGCAAATGGATAATGAGCCAAAGCATATTCTAAAAGCAACCCAAAAGTTTTTTGTCAACACAAAGAAATCAGATATTCTTCAGCGGTCTCAGCCCAATACAGCATGCTCTTCAGTTATTGAAGAAATTGAAACTGAAGGCACAGAGACCCACAAACGAGTAGTAACTGAAGGCAGCTGCAGTCAAGGCCCAGCAGAGCATCTCACTGAAAGGAATTCAGCATGTGGTGATGACCATGTGTTCTCGATTTCAGGCAGTCATTTAATGCAAAGGATTTCCATCCAATAATGTTGGTTTGTAAATTACTCTTGAGCTTCTGAAAATAGATGACTATGTGTAAAAAAAAAATCTTTAAACAGTTGATGCAATACTTTTGAACCTGAAAGTTTGCACTGTGGTGATGTACAGAGGAAAAACGGTATCTCTACTGTTTTATTTTCTTCTCTATTCTATGGTCGAAAACTAAGAAAAACAACCAAAAAGGTCAAATAAGGGTACGCATTTACAACATCCACCTTTTTTGGGTAATGCAAAGTCAAGTAGTGGTGCTCAAAACCAGAGTCTGGGCCAGCCCATATTGAACTAATCAATCACCCAATTCAGTATCTTGTTGAAATTGGCTAATTATCCTGGAGCACAGAGGAAAAATCTATCTTGCTGATGACTCTGATTGGGTCAGCCACACTCAAGCTGATTATAAAGGGGGCTTGATTGTGTAGGAAAAGGTGTCGACCGCCTGCTGCCATTGGAGCAAAAACAAAGAATACTGGCCTGTTATTTGTTCTCCAAAACATTAGATGGCACTTTAATCTGAACATTAAAAATGTTTTTAGACTTAAGTGAAGCGAACTGACATATTTAGCTGCTGAACATTAAAAAAGGCAGGGGTAGATTTATTAACTCATTCACTGCCATTGACGTCTATAGACGTCAATTACGTTTTTCAATGGGAGGGGCTAGAATACAACCTCGGGCAGCTTGTCAGTGAACATCAGACTGCTTGAAATGTATTTTTCACAAAAAGCTCGTTTTCTCCCTTTTTGTGGTCAAAACAGGCATTTTTGGTGGAACCCACCTCTCTTCTACAGCTGATTACTAAAGAATGGAAAATGGTAGAAACAAGCTTTTTTTTTTTTGGATGGAAGAAGAGAGTCTGTTCTTCATTTTGGTAGGTTCAGCGTTTATATGATCATAACACACAGTTTTCTGTGGCTCTTCAAAAATGAGTAAAAATGCTCAAAAACCCTGGCAGTGAATGAGTTAAGTTAGGATATCGAGAACAAAAACCACATAACATGACTGTATTAGCAGATTTTCATACACAAAACTGAATTTAATATTGTCAGCACTCCCTGACATTTTCATCACTAAAAGCAAAAGCACAGATAGCTGTCATTTCTGATAGATAATCATGTGTTGCTATAAGCTCTGGTTTGTATCAAGGTTAAGTTTGTTTCAGTGTGTGGGTTCAAATGTTATCGTATTTCCTTGGCTGACACCAAATAATACAATTTGATTTTCTTCTGATTTCTGTCATTTGAATCATGTTTCAAACTGACATTCTGCAATCTCAATTTCATTAGCAAAGAAGCAGAGGCACTCATATTATACCGCATGCTTGATTGGCAATGGACACTGCTTTGCCTTTAAACTTTGTTATGTTTTGAGCATAAATTTTGGTTTATTCATCATTTTGAAGCAAACAACCAATTATGCAAATAGCACAGAAAAAACAGCCCATTCAGCAGATTTCAAATGGTCTTTTTCTTGTCTTCTCTCAGCGTCTGTTGTGTTCTTTGTGTATTTTTGATAAATCAAGTAAAGCTACAGGCTATGCATCACTCTGTGTCATCTGTCAGAAGGAAATGAATGGTTACTTGGAGCTTTACACAGGGCTTTTGTATCCTGTTCCCTTTGAGGACAGCTACCATGGGAGAGCAGATGAGAAGAAGTGAGCAACAAAGAAAAATCTGATTTAGAGTCTCCTCTGAGAAATTTATCTGCGATATTAACATCTGATATCTGAAACATGACTGCTCGTGTGTGCATCAGGACAAAGTAACCTTTAAATTTTCCCAGGACGTGCCACTGAGTCTGGATGATGAGTAAGTAAAGCAAGGGGAGAAAAATCAATACCAAACACAGGGGTCCATCACAAATGAGGGAATGGAGATTCATACAACAGTCCACTAAAAATAGATAAAAAACAACAACTGAGAAGTGGTAATCAGGCAGCTCAGGGGAAGAATCTCTGAGTGTGGCAGTCTTTTTAGGCCTTCGAATCCCTGACTGTGCAGAGTAGGCCAAAGCCAGCTGCCTGCAGTTTGCCACTCCCGTCCCCACTCCACCTTATCGTTTATTTCCACTCCTGTCCTTGGAAAGTAATGCTGTCTTCCCATCCAAGTCCTTTCCCATCCCTCTGCCCCATCTCTAATCCAAGTGTCAACATTCGCCTTGGAGCACTTGTCAAACACTTAGATGGAGCATACACATATGGTGAACGTCATATACACATAGATGGATACAACACACACACATACACAAACACGCACACACAGATGGATCCTCTGACAGGGCTTTCAACATAAAGTGACCAAAACATATGCCTGTCAGCACATACTGACAATTAAGGGCCGGATTGTGATGAGACACAGTTGGATCCCTCCATCTCTCTTTGTTTATAGAGTTTTGAAACATGCATGCACATTTACTTTATTTAGTTATTCTTATAGCAACCTCATTATGGGATTCACAGTTCCTTTTATTTGTTCACCTTTGGCATCAAAGATGTTCCAAGTAGGCATTGTTATCTCCAATTTTAGTTCTAGTACATGTTCCATTAAAAGTTCACTTGATAGGCAATTTTTGTCCAAGACCACAAAACTGTCTTGGAGCTAAACTTTGTCCTCTACTCAATTGTAAGGAACTTCCTATAAGAATAATTATCTGTCACAATTTGCAAAGGAGAATCGTGTTGAGAGAGTGAGGAGTGGACCCAAACGCAGGCAAATAGAGACAAAGGTGGAGGATAACAGAAAGCGAGCCTTTATTGATGGCTGAACAAAACAACCAACAGGTGGAATGGAGAAAATGAGCCAAACCCTAAGCATAAAATAACACGAACCTGAAACAAGAAATTATAATAGAGGGGACAGAGAGCAGAGGTTACACAGGGGATGACTGGCACACAGACCAACAAAGAGCAAAGGACAACACACACCATAAATACACACCAGTTAACAAAGGGGAATGGACAACAGTAGGGAGACAGGGCTGGGATAAATCTGACATAACGAGACACAGGAAGTAATTCAAATTCAAATTCCAATTTTTATTTGTCACGTACACAGTCATACACAGTACGATATGTAGTGAAATGCTTGGACAACTGCTCGTGACCTAAAGAAAACAAAAAAGGAAAAGGCTATGAATGAGATAGGAAATAAATATGAAAAATTAAAAAGGGTAAATTTAACTAGGTAGGAATAAAATATAAATTAAGGTTAAAAATGAAATAACTGTACAACACAAATTAGAATGAAGGGTAAATTTAACTGGGAAGAATAAGATAAAGATAAATATATAAATTAAAATTGAAAATAAAATAACTGTACAACAAAATACACAATACACAATATAGAACTATATAAGAATGTATGAAGAAATCTAAATATAAATAAATATATACACAATAACAGCAGCTGTACAAGTATTAACCGGAAATGAAGAATATAGTGACAAGTGTTGTGCAAAACCAAAGTCCAGAAAGTCCAGTGTGTGTGTAAGAACCATATGTGTGGGTCAGTACTGTGTGGTGGTGTGATTGAGAGACCGTATCGCCTGCGGGAAGAAGCTCCTCCTCAGTCTCTCTGTGTTGGTCTTCAGGGAGCGGAATCGCTTTCCTGACCTCAACAGAGAGAACAGTCTGTTGTTGGGATGGCTGAGGTCCTTCACGATCTTCCTGGCCTTGGTCCAGCACCGCCTGCTGTAGATTGAGTGCAGGTCAGGGAGCTCGGAGCGGATGGTGCGCTCAGCTGACCGCACAACCCTCTGTAGAGCTCGTCTGTCCTGCATGGTGCTGTTCCCGAACCAGGTTAAGATGTTTCCCGCCAGGATACTCTCTATGGTGCAGGAGTAAAAGTTCCTGAGCACCTTGGAGGGCAGTTGGAAGTCTCTCAAGCGTCTGAGGTGGTAGAGACGCTGTCGGGCCTTTTTCACCACGGTGTTGATGTGACAGGACCATGACAGGTCCTGCGTGATGTGAACTCCGAGGTATTTGAAGCTGTCCACTCTCTCCACTGGGCACTCGTTGATGACGGGGGTCTGGTAGTTCCTCTCCTGCTTAGTGCTGAAGTCCACTATCAGCTCCTTTGTCTTACTGACGTTTAGAAGGAGGTTGTTCCTCTGGCACCAGTTCTCCAGATTCCTAATCTCCTTCAGGTAGGCCGTCTCGTTGTTATCAGAGATCAGGCCCACCACGACGGTGTCGTCAGCAAACTTGATGATGGTGGTGGAGCTGGTAGTGGCCACACAGTCATATGTGTACAGCAGTAAAGCAGACTATACTGACAAAGGACCAGGACTATCAAGGTAAAACAGGAAACACACAGGCTGAACTCAAGGCACGTAAGCAGCAAGAAACGTAACACAGTGACCCTTCCCAAGAACAGGAGGCACAGAAAAAGAACAGAAACCTAAAAACCCAGGAACTATAAACATAATACAAACAGAAAACCATAACTCACAGAATAAAACTTAAAGCAAACACACAAAACACTGGGTCGCTGACCCAACCCTCAGCATAGCCCACCGACAGATATAGAACACTGACACAGGATCTCACACTGGCATTTTTTACCTTCCTCACCAAAATGCAGACAAAGCAACCTCACAAACTACAAAGTAAAAAAATATAATTACTGTTAAAATCTATTCAAAGTAATTGACCTGGATCAAAGTATAGGAACAAAATAACAACATAAATGACCCCTTGGGAAAAGTTATAATTTGATGCCAGGCGTACTACTGGGGATATTTGTCCTTTTTCCTATAAAAAAACGTGTTTGGTTTTGATCAATTCTAATATTGCGCACATTTGCTGATACTTTGCATTGACATTTGGGGATTTATAGCAGCAGCCCATTAATTGTCAAACAGATTGTGAAACATCAGATCATGGTTTAGCTTATTTGCGATATTAAAATCTCAAAACTGTGCGTTTAGATTATTTCTTATTGGTAGTGATGCAAGTTTGTCTGGATCGTTATTCACGGTAATGTTTTTGTGTCCATTTGTGTAGGTGTTTGGCAGTGCAGAGTGAAGGATTTTGGGTGGGTATGCAACAAATGTAGACATGTTTGTGCCAGCAATGCTTGTGGCGGCAGTGGCAACAGTCACAGCCTGAAGGTGATGATGCCAAGCATAGGCAAAATGGTGATTGGTTTAAAATTTTGCTTGAATAGGGACGAGAACAACAGCAGAAAGAGAAATATTTTCAGTAATGGGAGTTGAGCATATCATGATAGAAACATGCTCAAAACAACACCTATGATTTAAAAGTATTAACAGACTGCGCATCATTGAATTAACAATAATTTTGTCAAATAGTCTGCATGTACAAAGTGCTAAATACACGGTGTTTATGAACATTTTTATTTGGATGATTGATTATATACAATTTTGTTGAGGTTTTCTCAGTATTTTTGTAGGGAACTGGAAGTATATACAGTACAGTGCAGGAAATAATTATTTGATCCCCTGCTATAAGTTTGTTAAGTTTCACTTTAATGGAGAGACACTGAATATAAATGAAAAAGTCAGAAACAACACATTACATAAAAGTTAGAAATGATTTGCATATCACTGAGTGAAAGTATTTGAGCCACAAGCAAAGCATGATTTAGTAGTTGGCAGAGAAACCCATGTTGCAAAGCTCAGCAGTGAGACTTTCCTCGTAGTTGAGCACCAGGTTTGCAGACATCTCAGGAGGGATTTTAAGACACTCCTCTTTACAAAAACTCTAAATCTTATAGGTTTCTTGGCTGCTGCTTGGCAACTCAAAGTTTCAGCTCCCTCCACAGATTTTCTATAAGAGCAAGCTCTGGAGACTAGGCCACTATATGACCTTGATGTGCTTCTTTTACTTTTTTGTTGCCTTGGTGGTATATTGTGGTGCTGGAAGACCCATCTATAACCCAGCTTCAGTGTTCTGGCTCTGAAAGGAAGTTGGCCCACTTGCCCTTCAGTGTGGAGAAGTCGTCTTGCACCCTTGAAAGAAAGGCAGCCCCAAAGTGCTTGACTATAGAGATTGTGTTCTTTGGGTCATACTCAGCATTTCTCTTCCTCCAGTCACAGCGGGTCAAGCTGAGGCCAGAGAGCCTTTATTTAGTTCTCAAGGCTTCTGAATTGTTCAAATGTTTACTATTAAACTTTAGGCAGGCCTGTACATGTGTTTTCTTGATTAGGGGGACCTTGTGGGTGCTAGATTTCAATATATTAAACAATAGCGTGTTACTAATAGTGCTTTGGGGGACTGTAGCCTGAACTGGCTTCAGATTATTAATAATTATTACTCTCCCATATAGTTTTGGGTGGATCTGGGACACTTTCTAATGATCATCCAACCCAATGAGCCAAGATCTTCCATTGCTGAACATTTGCATGAGTGCTGACCAGGTTTCTTGCAGCTGGTCTTGTACCCAATTCCAGCCTTGTGCAGATTTACAATCTTGTCCCTGGTCTTGATCTGGTTGGTTTTGCCCATGGTGCTGGAGAGGTTGGAATTAAAGAAACTGACTCTGTGGATAGGTGTGGACATAATGGGATCAGGAATAGCAGTAATTGACTGATTAATTGTAATCTATGTTCCACACGGGCACATCGATTTTTTTTTAATTGACATTCAGTCATAGTGACTGTACCTTTCTTTGTAAGTGAGCAAACTTACAAAATCAGGTGGGGAGAGTATAAATAGTTTAACCTCGCCCCCTGTCCTACTGTATATATTCTACACTTTCAGATTTCAAATTGAAATGGAGCAGTTTATGATAAATAATGAGTGATCACCACTAGTATACTCGTGCAGCATGCACATACACAAAAAAATAAACACGCAGGTGACTGTAAAGTATAAACATTACTCCAGTATACTGGACTTGTGTGGAAACCAGGGCAAGCACAGCTATCACCTCAGCATCTGCTTTTATTTCACTGTGGTTAACACTGCTTCAAGGTCTCGAGAACAGGGTTTCATGCATACATAAAATATGAGCACTAATGACCAGTTTCACCATTACTGCAACGTGCAATTACCATCATAATGATTTAGCATTCATTTGCTTTCACAGCAATGCGAAGAATTGAGTTTAATTAATAATTTGCTAGTTAGGAATTAATTGGAGAATGCAGGATGTCACAGCTGTGTGAGTGTCCCCTGCCTTGAACTGAGGGTACAATTAAGTGATGATTGCCAGGCCTGCCATGTTGAAACATGACCCAGTCTGAAGATCAAATCGAAGCGTGATGATGGCGGTCTGGGAGGTAAAGTGACACTGACAAGAAAAAAAGATGGAGGGTGTTGGATTTTGGTGTTGTCACTATGTCATCATCCACGGAAGCAGTCTTCTGCTCACAGGGGGGAAGTATTAATTTTGTTGAACACTGACTCACGCAGACACATGCATTTACATTATCTTTACCATTGTTTGTATTAGAGAGAGCTTCCCATGCAATTTATGCCTCTTTATTTACAGAAAAGCATTAACACTAGAGAGTGAATGTTTCTGCAATATCCAGGACATTTTAGCATTTGGTTTTTCTGTCACTTCAAAAATTTAGACAAGAAAACTTTGAGCTTCTTGTCAAAAATACCTAAACTTGCATTTAAATTTCAATATAGAAAGAAAACTGATGATAAAAACAAACAAATAAACAAAAAGGAAAAAAGGAAAAAGAAATGATGAAAAGCAATCAATGGCTGAACAAGTTTGATTTGCAAATGATTAGCATTGTCTTCACCATCAGTTTCATCACAGATGGCAACTAATTTTAAACTAATTATTCAGACAGGAATACAGAACGTTCCTGCCCACATCTTAAATAGTGGATGTTCATAAGTAATGTTTAAGCTATGATGATTCTGTCATCTTCTTAAACCGACAAAATGGGTGCAAAACAAAATTTTTTTTCAAAAACTCTTCTCTGTTTAGTGAGCTGAGCATAAAGGTGGTCTATCTTTGTTCCTACCCTCACTTCTTGGTCATGAGCCTTGGGAAATGACTAAAAGAATGAGATCATAGGTACAAACAGCAGAAATGAGCTTCCTCTGAGGGATGACTGGGCTCAGCCTTAGAGACAGGGTGAGGTCCTTGATCATTTCAGATGCCTGAACCACCTCGGGAGGACGCCCTGATGCAGACCCAGGACATGCTGAAGAGATATACGTCTCTTGACTTGTTTGGGAACGTCTTGAAGCCCCCCTCAAATTGCTGGATAAGATGGCTGAGGAGAGGGAGGACCGGATGTCTGTACCCTGCAATCCAGACGTGAATAAGCAACAAAAAAATGCACGGATGTTCTGTGTTACACATTCTTTTTGTAGTTTGGGGGTGTTTAGTTACACTAAATTACATTAAATTACGCATGAAAAATATGCACATATTTAACTAATTTTTTTCTGAGTTATAATTACAGTGCCATCTGGATGCTCCAGTATTTGGTTATATTTGGACAGGACAGTCTAATATTAATTTGTTGTTGGTGGTACAACTTGGGTAAATTCAGCATGAAAGTTTTTGTAACATAAATGTAACGTTAAAAAGTATTGAAAATGATTTATTTTACAGTAGTATATCAATCAAAAAATTTTAATTAGTGTGTGCTCAAATATTGGATTTTGCCTGAGTGTTGAACTTTTTTAATGTATTTTAACTAGCTAATACTTTTTACAGTTTCTTACAATTTTACAAATCGGGCATGGTCTAGCAGAAGGTTTGGTTGATTTGAGACAGAATGACACATATGAGAGTGGGTTTGTAGTACAAAAATAGAAAAAAGTTAAAACCGTGGTAAAATCTAGGTCTATGTCCCTTAGGACCAGAGATGGGCTGTAACGTGTTACTTGTAATCTGATTACTTTTTTCAGGTAACGAGTAAAGTAAGGGATTACTATTGCAAAAACGGTAACTAGATTACCGTTACTTTCCCGTAGGAACGCTGCGTTACTAAAACCGTGATTTTTTTTGTGAGAACGTCTCATGACAGTGACGTAAGCAAGTGTGACGTTCGTGGCAACAGCTGTGTGCAGATCAACAATGGATAATATATCGAGTGCGGGAGAGAGTATGAGCATGCAGCGTTTAAAGCGTGGAAGCACTGCCCTTACTTTGAGTTTGATTCCATAAAAAGTGACAAAAACATTAGTGTCTGTTGTGCGTGGGAAGAAAACTTCTTTTTACAGTGAAAAAAAACCCCCTAAACTTCCGAGCAAGCTCCGAGTGCGCTGCCACATGATGGGAAACTCACAGAGAAACTCGCGGATTCTTCAACTGACCGCTGTGGCACACCTGCACCAGGGTAAACCTCCGCCTACCCAACTCCTGTTTTACAGGTGAAAATAGAGCAACAGGACCGCTGAGTCTTTAATGTTATTTATTTTCTGCTGTGTTTTACTTGCATCTATTTGAAAGAGTGAGTGTAAACACTATATATATATATATATATATATATATATATATATATATATATATATGTGTGTGTGTGCTGGAATGTGCAGAAAATAGGTTTAAATGTTGAACAGATTTCTTCCAGTCAGAGAATGTTGCATATTATTAAATTTTTGCTTGATGCATAAAGTTAAAAGGTTAAAACTAATGAAAACAAGTTTTAAAAAGAGACTTTTCCATTTGATTACATTTTGTATGATGGATTATGCAGAAAAAGTAGAATTGGGATGAAAGATCGATCACTTTATCACCTATTCAGATTGTAAATCATGTTTTTAAAAAGTAACTAAGTAATTAATTACTTTTGAAAATAAGTAATCAGTAAATTAACGGGATTACTTTTTTGGGAAAAGTAATCGGTAATTAGTTACTGATTACTTTTTTCAAGTAACTTGACCAACACTGCTTAGGACTATGAACATGCTTAGCTGTTTCCATCTAATGCAACAGTATGCATTTGCTTTAGTAGTTGTTATGGGGAATGCCTTATGAAGACATGTTTTTGACCACTGCAGGAACTGTATCGTTCTGGAATGCTTAGATATCACGGAGGTAAAATAAATGACAAATGATGTACATATGATATAGATTTGGTAAGTAATGGTTTCAAAGAGTTTTAAAGTCTTTATTTTATATAAACAATCACAGCAAGAAAGAACAAAAGAAAGCTTAAAATTGATTTGTGAAACTATATAGTTGTGAGACAATTCAATGTGGCCTCTTCACTATGATCTTTTTTCTATCAAATAAGTTATTCATGCCATTGTTCCCACCACTTTTAAATGAATATCTAACTCCCATCCACTTTTAATCCACTTGTTTGGTTCAGGTAAGGAATGTGGATGTTTTCTCCAAAACTGGGAGCACTGGTGGGTTTAAACATCAATATTCCATAAGCCTAACATAACCCACGCTGACCTTTCAGCAGATCACCTGACTGCATACAGTAAAGACAGCGCAATAACATATAACCATGTATTGTGTGACACAATCAGGTTAAAAATAAATAGAAATCCAATCAGAGTTTTATTAAAAGCAAACAAAACCAGTTGGATTGTATCCACCTGCTGCTGAATGGCGGTCACTGACCTTGGCACAGCGAAGCACAAAGGTAATAACCAAGCATGTTCCCTGGAGGGCTCCTTTCTGTCCTCTAATCCATGTGAGACAAGCTGTGTTGCTCCACTGGAGATGAATAACTACAAAACTGAGTTTCAGTGCTGTCACGAGGGTTGTGTGTTCGGATCACACACCAAGAGCCTTTCTGCTTATTACGTGATCAACCCTGGACAAAGCAAGAACAAAGAGAAATAGGAAAGTTCGCGAGTTGACATGGCCCTCTTGGCAGACTAGGTGGTATTTGTCATAGTGGTCACGATGAGGGACTGGATATATCGGCAATGTTGCTTGGATAGACTGTTTGTTTTTGCCACTGGTCCCAGGCAGATAGAAACTTGAAAGGATTATGCACCTATCCACACTGGTCTGTAATCCTAAAAGAGGACAACAAACACCTGAGGCACTACGCCTCCACAAAGTCCACAAACATTACTATATACAATCCTGACAGGATGTTTGTGACTTAAAAAGCTGCTTTCCTCATTTACATCTCTCTTTTCATTCAAGGTCGGATAACCTCCCATGGGTAAACTACTGGTGGCAACGTAGATGAAAAGAAGTCCAGGCTATCTTCCCTGAAAAAGTTGTCAGATGTAAGGACCAATATTGCAGGAACAACATGTCATGTTTTTAGAAGAGATTCTTATGAAGGTATTGTTTGCTTTTCTGCTTTTAGAACTGTTGTGCATTACCACAAACAGAGATTTGATTGGCAAATAATCCTTCTTCATCTATGTGCATCCTGCATTTCTCACATGCAGTGATTGTAGGACACCTACCTATAAAAATATCTTTGGATTTAAAACCTCTACTAGTGTGAATCGACAAGCAACTAAAAGAGCTAAAAAAAATTAAGGGATACAGAAGTGCCAAAAACTGCATTTGTTACATTGGCTGCTTTGAACTGGCTTCAAAAACCAGGTCAGTCTTCACAAAGTGGCAGGCTAAAATGAAAAAACATATTTACAGCCTAGTCCAAAATATCAAGTTGGAGCTTTATGGAAAGTTTCCCTGTTCATAATAAATCTGAGAAGATTGAATTCTCGCACCCATCTTGGAAATTAAAGTAAAGGGCACTTTGACAGACTTTCCTAAGCAGGCAGCTGAAGGTGATCAGTATCTGAACAGAGTCACCGAACTGCATCTCTGCATGTTTGTGGTGTTAGTGCCTTTTTTATGAGATGATGTTTTACATATTCTGGTTTTCCATGTGGTACAAACCATACACAAAGTTTGCGCTTCAGTTTTGGAGAGTTTGTATTATATCGCTGTGTTGCAAACAAAATTAGCTCTCATTAGCTGATAATTTAGCGCACTAACCATTCGTGCAAATATAGTAACTTCTGGCTTTGAAAAAATAACATGGTGAAAGCAGAGTCCAAAACCAGCGAGTGACATCATGGTGGCTATGTCCATCATTTATACTGTCTATGATGTGAATACACTGGCTGCCCTTGTAATTTTTTAGATGTTTCCTTTTAAGAAGCTTATTTTATAAATCAAGGAGAGGCTGTCGACCCAAAGACCTCCAGACACAATCAGATAAATCCACTCACTTTTTTTTCTCCTTTTTTGTTTGGGTCTGCCGATTTGCTGGAGGTTGAAGTGGTAGTCTGTGCACTCCACTCAACATCAAATTAAAGTAAAAGTGGCTGAGGTATTGATTCAATTTTGACAGAAAAAGTTGAGCAGCATACATTAAATTTCAAAACTGTTTTGACCTCTGGATGTCTCTGCTGGACCATAATATTTAAAAGAGCCTTGCATTAGCAACCTGTCTTATCAGTGCATATGACAATCTGTCAGTGTAGGACTAAGCCTGCCAGGATCTAAAGCAAAAATCCCAGACTTGGTAGTGAACATTCTGTGAGGAAAAAAGAAGATTACACTGAATGCCAAACTTTAAAATGCCTTCTTCTGCAGGTGACCACAGTTAAAAAATTAAATTCAGGAAAACGACTCTCCTGACATGGGACATAATTCAGTGTTTGCACAGAGTCAGAACACCATATCTGAACTTACAAATGTCATTTTTAAAACTCGAAATTACAATTTTGTTCTTCAAACTGCCATTAAAATTTTTTCCATTTGCAGCTATCAGAGCCTTGCAGACCACTGGCTTTCTAGCTGATAATTTGTGAAGGTAATCAGCACACATGTCCTGAAATGCTCCTATGACACGAATGGTGTGATGGGCTCTTTTACCATGCGGCTGGTCTCACATGAGCATGTGTGGGTCAATAGACTTTCAACAAAATGCCAGCTGACTGGATCTCTCCACAGTTTGAAGCTGTGATTTGCATTATTGTCCAGTTTGAGATGGTAAGTGACACAAACCAGATGGGATCCACAAGTCATGATACTGTCAAAACAGACTGGTTACCTTTCTTGTTCGAGACCCCTTAATGCTGTACAAATCTCACACTTTGGAACTGCCAAACCATTACTTTCCTCCACCTTGACAGATGGCACCATCAAGCATCTTTTCATTTATTCTAAATGTCAGTTCTGTTCTGTCTTTTTCTGGTTTTTGGTGAGACACTGACATATTTATTTGGATACTGAAAATTGGGCTTCATGCTTATTATATTTGCCTAATCTTTTATGGTTTATAGCAATTAATGATTCAATGGGTAAAATAAGCATTGAACATGCCACTAATTTGTTAAGTAAATACGTTTCTAAAGGTGCTAGTGACAAGAAAAGTGAAAAGGCATGAGAAGTCATGACACCAGCTGAAATCTGAAATTAGAAAGCAGTCCGGCCATTTATTGCAAATTAATATCAAGGCCAATGGCCTATAAAAAGGTGTCTCATTACCAAGGTGTCACACAAGAAAAATCTCATGATGGGAAAAACCAATGAGCTCTCTCAAGGCCTTCACAAATTTATTGTTGTGAAACATACTGATGGCATTGGTTACTATAAAGGTTCCAGTGAGGACTGATGAAGACTGGATCAAAATCACACCTGAGAAATATATGCGACTAGTTTCTCCAAACAGATGGCATCTCAAGCTATCACCAACAAAGGCTTTTATACAAAGTCTTTAATAAATTTCAGTCTTAGAAAATTGATGACATGTTCAATACTTATTTTACCCACTGTATATTAGACATGATATATCACATTACATCATAGTCTTCTTTTAAAAACCAGAACATTTTTAAGGGGCTTGAAACTTTTGATCAGTAGTCTACTGTATCTTTTTGCTGCACCATCCTCTGTTCAGATATTACTTTAAAGTATCACTACCACTCTTCATCCTGCATTCATAAATGTCAGAAAGATAAATTATTTTTAAAAAAGAAAAGCATGATTCAAATGCAGTTCAAGTGGAACAAGTCAAGCATGCAAAGCAGGAACAGAAAAGGTAAAATCGAGACCTCTAACCAAATGCCTGGAGAAATGAACTGAGGCATACAGTGTATCTGTGCTGCTCCCTGCTTCCACGGGCCAGTGATGGATGGAAGTCAGCAGATTGTTGCAGCCCTGACCAATTCATCCAGGAGTGTTGTGACATCTATTTCTAATGGCATCTGTGTTCCATGAGAATCAAACCTAACACTATCTGACAGAAACATATGTCTCCGCTGTGCCTGTATGACTCTGGCTTTCGTGGTTCAACTCTACTATAGGGATGAAAAGAGAAGCTTTCTTTCACAGGTTGTCACTAAGACATTCGGTAGCTGCTCCTCTGATGTGCGGGCTGCCCGATAGCTGACAGAGAAGCACTGACATCAGGAATACTTTCCACTAACTGTTACAACAGCCAGTGGAGGATAGATTCAATAGATTCAATCAAATCCTTTGGAGAAAAAAAAATGACTAGTGACGGTGTAACGTGTACTATATTTAATTCACAAAAAGCCACGGGAACCTTGGTGGGAATAACAAAGTTTAAGTCAGGGACTGGGAGGCTGTTTTTCTGTAAATCTGTTTTCTTCTCAGATGTTTGTTCACTTACTGTCTTTCATTCTATTTTTGCATGCAGAGCTGCATAATGCAATGGTATCAAGGTGAAAATGAAATGAATTTCTCAAACGCAAAAAGTAATGAGTTTGTATAGTGTTACAATACCTATTCTACTATACTGACTACCCATGTTAACCTATTCAGTACCTTGTAGTCATGACCAACACCTCCCAAGAAAGTAAATTTGTTTTTATTATCATTTTATTTTGCTTACTTTTGTAAATGCTCGCTATCGTCTCACCACTTTTTCACCCCAAAGTCTGTTTTCTATTTGACCTAACTTTTTTTCACTCGTAGTTTTAGTTTCATTTTAGTTAACTAGGATAACATGTTTCATATGAATGACTGTGCATTTATCAGTGAGATAAACGAGATGTGTTGAAAAGGTTTTATGCATTTTTTTGCCATTCAGTGGCCCGATAGGATGGCAGTGTCGGTATGATGGCTGGTAGGCAGAACTGCTTGCTTTGATCAAGAAGAAGAAGAAACTTAAATGCACTAAGATGTCACTTTGCTCACTTGGTTCACTGACTTGATAGTAAAACTGAATGTTTAAGCTAAAGAAAACTTTCTTTTTTCTTCTTTTTTAGAAGTGAGTTAAATGAAAACATACTTTTTTTTATTTCCACGTGGTCTTAAAATTCAAAATGTTAGGCTGTGCTCACATTTGTTTTACTACATACCTAAATTCTTTCTTCAGTAGCAGGAAGTGACATTTGAAGAGCAGCAGAGAGGGGAAGTGTGGGGGGGAATCTACAGATCGAAGTCTGTCTGCTGTGAGTGACTGCAGAGGAAGACTGAATTTCTCTTTGGCTGAGTGGCTTTAGCTGAGTGGAAGTCTATGTTTAAGGAAAGAATTGGAAATTGGTGGGCTGCGTACATCAGGTCACCAGCTGTTTGAAGGTGACACATGAGACAGGATAAAATCTGTTATTTTTGATCAGTAAAACTGATGGAAAAACCATAAACCCATTTAAGGTGAAGCTGTCCAAAAGTGTACCTCATTGTTCCCATGTGTACAGTTTGTCCCTTTCATGATAGTTTTGTTATTGCCGCAGCTTTCAGTGTTTATATTTAGAACAGCTGCAGAAACTCTGTGCTTTGTGTAATGGTCAGGCAACACATTGTAGAAACTATTTAGTTTTTCTCATAATTATTTAGACATGAAGTAAATATTGCTGGCAGCTACATCATGTACTAAAAGAGAACGCCACTAAAATACCGCTGCACGTGTTCACCAATGTTGTATCTACAACTGATACAGTAGAGATAGAGATATTGTTCTTCTGCTTACTTTATCCACAGTGCATTTCATTTGCCAACAGTTTGGCTTACAGTTCCATTTAGAATATTTTTCCACTTACACTATCACAAAACAGATCTGAATGTGCAGTCACACTGAACTTGAATTATGAGGTGAGGCTGGGAGGCTGTGTGTGAGTGTGTGGGTGTGTGTTGAGGGTCCAGAAATAATCAGTTCTAAACTTTTCCTTTTATATTAAATGCTTGAATTATTTCACAGAACTCGGAAGACCAAAATGAATACAACATATTTGGGATTTTGAGTGAAATTCTGCTGATCTTTTCTTTCTTTTTTACTACAGAACATTTTGCAGATGTTTTGTATCATCTCTGTCAAAACTACTAAAGTACAAATTGAAGTATCTTACTCTCTTTCTTTGGTTCAACTAAAGCCTGATGCAAAAAGCATTGAGTTATTCCCCTCAGTGTTGTATTCACAGAGGTAAAGCACTCTGAGAAATCATTAAGTATTGTCACTTTGTTTTTGACACTGTCACTGAAGTTCAACTAAAATACTCAAATATTCTATTCACAGGTGGTCCTCACTACCTGAGTACCCAGTACTGCTGTTAAGAAAATATAATTCTTTTGGGGGTCATTGCCTCAAGTGCTCAGATTACCATGGTGACCACAGTTGCCTTCATCCTCCACATCTTCTCTAGCTCCTTATTCCGACCTTGTTTTTTCTCTGTTTTGCTCTTTCTTCCTGAGATTGGTGTAGCTACATCTATTGCTTCGGCTGTCTTCCTTAACCAGGAAGCACCCTAGTGGGTGTATCCCATTTTGACCTTGGGACTTCCAGGCCGTACTCAGCATAGATGTTCCTGTACACTATGCCAGCCACTTGTTTATGGCGTTCCATGTATCCCCTGCCTGCTAGCATCTTGCACCCTGCTGTTATGTGCCGGATCACCTCAGGGGCATATTTGTGCAGACTGCACCTGGTTTCTTGCCTGGTGTGTAGACCCCAGCCTCTATCAATCATGTGCTCAGAGCTTTTTCCTGTGCTGCCACGATTAGTGCCTCTGTGTGGTCTTTCAGTCCAGGCCTTGTCCAGACATTGAATTTTTCAAAATCAGCCACCTCATCTATCTGCTGGTGGCGCATGCCGTGCAGACTCCTGTCCTTCCATAGTGGTTCGTGTTCTTGCTCTTCTTCTTTCTAAGGTTTCTGCTGCCTGATTTTGATCCAGTATCCAATTCCATCTGGAAACAGCTGACTGGCAAAGGCATTAGCCTGACAGTGACACGACCTCAACATTATTAAAGCAGTTTGGGATTCTCTTGAACAAAAGGAAGCCAAGATCCAAAGAGAATTTTGAATGTCCTTCAGGAAGCCTAGAGGACTGCTTACTGAAGACTATTTAAAATAAGCTTGCCTAAGAGAATTCAGGATGTATAGAAGAATAGAGGTGGTCATACCAAATATTCACAAAATATTCACACATATTCGCTTTCAAGGTCATTATAATTGTACAAATTCTTTTATCGTAAAGAAAAAGAAAGCACCTTAAGTGCCTAGAGTTACCTCTAGGCATTGAATCTGCCTCCAGCTGATCCAAAAACGACATCTGAGATCTCTGTTTTCCAGAATTATATTTTCTTAACAGCAGTACTGGGTACTCAAATTCAAATTCAAATTGTATTTGTCACACACACACAACCATACACAGTATGACATGAGGGTGAAATGCTTGTAGCTGTACAATGCCCGACCATTAAATGACAGAAGAAAGTTTTACAATATTTACAATTTACAGTTTACTACAGAATTTACAAATTAACTTAGGAATTTACAGTAAAGAATGTGCAAATAGCAGAAGAGATTATAAAGATAAGGATTATAAATTATAGGGATTATAGGAAATGTGTGGTGGTGCGTGTGGTGACGTGTGTGAGAGTCCAGTCTTATAGTGACGTGTGTGGGAGAGTCCAGTCCTACACCTGGTTCAGGGCCCGAATAGCCTGGGGGAAGAAGCTCCTCCTCATTCTCTCTGTTTTGGCCTTAAGGGAGCGGAAGCGCTTCCCAGACCTCAACAGTGAGAAGAGTCCATTGTTGGGATGGGAGAGGTCTATCATAATCTTCCTAGCTTTGGACTTGCACCGCTTGGTGTAGATGGACAGCAGGTCAGGGAGCTCTGATTGAATGATGCGTTCGGCTGAGCGCACCACTCTTTGCAGATCTCGTCTGTCCTGCTTGGTGCTGTTCCCAAACCAGGTGCAGATGTTTGCCGTCAGGACGCTCTTGATGGTGCAGGAGTAGAAGTTCTTGAGCACCTTCAGTGGCAGATGGAAGTCTCTAAGTCTTCTGAGGAAGAAGAGACGCTGACGGGCTTTCTTAACCAGGGTGTTGATGTGGCAGGACCATGACAGGTCCTGAGTGATGTGGACACCCAGGTATCGGAAACTGTCCACTCTCTCCACTGGCGTGCCACTGATGATGAGGGGTTTGTAATTCCTTGCCTGCTTTGTAGTGAAGTCCACGATCAGCTCCTTAGTCTTGCTGATGTTTAGGAGGAGGTTATTCTCCTGGCACCAGGTCTCCAGGGGGCTGCTTTGATTTGGCACCATATAAATAAATGGAATTCGAATGTAACTATTGTTTAAGCAAAATAGGCAACATTATATAAACTGAATTTTGTTACTTTACCACTTCAGTGTTAATACCTTGTAACTCGATAAGAAAAGTAAACTTACTTTTACTTAAATTTACCACTTTAAACTCAGTTTCAGTCTTCTTGAAGGATTACTCCTCTCCTCTCTTCTATCAGACCAAATGTGCTGTCATACTTTTCCTTCTTAAATTATTATCTACACTTAAAGACATTTATTATGTTTATGTATGGACTGAATAAAACACTTTATTAATGTTTGTCTTTTTCTCCTGTAAATCACCCGGTCTGGGGGCGGCAAAAACATTTTTCAGGTCATATTTTTTTTCCATATAAGATTAAATGAAAGCAAAGCTGCTGTTCAAAACCTTTTAATCTAAATTTTCTCCTCTTCCCTTTACAATTCTCATTATAGTTGTATAATGCATTTGAGATCTGGCTCAACACCTTTCCTTCTGAAAACCTCTTTATTCATTCAGAGAAGTGCCACCCCCTGCTCCCACTTTCCCACTGACTCAGCAAGCCAGCATGAAATAACACTGCTTCAATTTAGACTGCTCCTCCAATAACCAGATAGAGTTCAAAGGGTGCTTAATCTCACCTGTCACTCAAATAGCTGGGAGAGAAGGTGGACATGAATGAAGAACAAAACAGCATGGGAAGCGTGTGAGGGAGGTGAGCCAGAAGTTTTTGATTCCTTTTCTCAGGGGACCTATCACATGGATTCAATGCAAATGCACACATTGCACTTTATGGTAAACAGCTTGAGTTATCTGGAGAGTTTTACCTCCGGATTTCACAATAAAAAGGAATTAAACAAACAAAGAATTGACTTCATTTGGTGTGGATTACGCTGAAAACATTTCAGTTATTTAGGCATCAGTAAAAATAAATAAATCACCATGCATGATGCCAAAGTTTGATGGTGATACATAAAATAAATCCAAGTCTAAAAATGATAAAAAAAAAAAAAAAAAAAAAACTGTAACAAAACAGATAAAAACTTCTTACATTGTTAAAAACTACTGTGTTATTATTTTGGAACTGGAAATTTTTTTAAAATAAGGTCTCAGTTAGCAATGAAAAGGTAAAATTGTAGAGAGAAATCAGATGCCACTACAGTAGGGTCAATTTATTTTCTCTAACCGTATTTAGGAATGTAAAAGTCATTGGTAAAGATTAGGAAGTTTTTGATCAAGGATAAGCAAAGTCTGGCAAAGTGCTTAAAAAGTTAGAGTGGTTTTGTTTGGCTGGATATTAATTGTCTCACTTTACTTCCCCCATTTGTTTTTACTCGTTTTACTCCCAGTAAAAATCCCTAGCACAACTAGCTACTGTTAATGCATTACAGGCTTCACCAAAGCTCCCTTTGGCAATAGACATCTTACAGAGGTCACATTTGAAAATGTACTCCATTATATCGGGAGTATAGCTTTTTGAATTCTCATGTTCTGCATAATCTGCAAACGTTTGGCCATTCCACTGAGCTCCGAGGCATAAAACCAAAGAAAATTCCCCCCTCGCCTTTTACCCGATATGATGGAGTTTTTACAAACGAAAATATTACAAAAATATAATGATATGAACCTTTGGAAAAAATTACGTGTAAAGAAAGAGAGCAATGCCACTGTTATCATGGGACATTCAGGAAATAAAAAACATAATGTGACTAGATTAAGCTCATTATTAACAAAAAGGAGTGTTGTTTCATCAAATGGAAAATATTTCATGTCCAAAAGTTTTAAAAAGGTTTAAGGGCGAAAAAAAAAACACATTAGCTCAAAGACGAAGGCTAACTGAACTGAATAAAAATACTTCAATTTGACTGAAGCAGTCATTAAAAAAACAAAAACCTAAAGCGAACTCATATTTAAATAGCTTTTTCTTCTGAAAATAATGATATGATCACCATGAATGGCTCAGTAATGTTGCATCCTAATACACTCTAATTTTCCTCTGTTGGTTTATGATCTTCGGATCACGTCTCATCTTATGTATCTTATGAAATAAAAGACAGTCAATGCAAACTTAAAGGATAAAACAGCAGCAAAATGTACTGTTCTGTGCCACTTTCCTGAAAAATAATGAAATTGAATTTAAATAGTTAAATATAGTCATTAATTACAAATCCAAGAACAAAGTGAAAGCTAACACTGAACGCTCATTGCAGCTATTTACAAGGTGACTTGTAAATAATGACTAATTCTGTAAAAGATTAAACTTCCAGCTCACACTCGGATTCTATTTTTAATAGGAGGTGCCTGAATGTGATGCATTGCTTTAATATTAAATCCCTGGGTTCAATGGCTTCCTGGTATCACTTTATCATTCAATTCATAATTCTTAGGGCACATTCTGACTGACAGTACCTCCTTCAAAATGGGCTAATGTTGCAGTGCAACTAGAATGCCAAATCAAAGAGCTCCAGCAAAAAAAGCATGGTGGTATTGGCCAGTCAGCTATCAGCCAGATCCTGCAATTGTTTATTTTAAAATATTAACAGTATGTGTGCTTGTATTTTTATTCTTAATCTTTTCATCATCACATAAAAATAAATAATAAATGTTATTTTGAGCACTAAAACCAGAAGTAAAATTCAATATCAAGCTTTTAAGTCCACTAAATGTTTGTTTTAAGGTGTTTTTTAAACACTAGACCTTTTCAAACATTTTAACACTGAAAAGTGCTTGGTTACAGTGAGGAAAAGAGTGTTTTTTGGGTTAGTGTTAGCTCTGCACATTTAAAAATCACTCTTATGCAGTGGGTTTAATTGCGATGCCAAGCACTCTCTCAGAAGCCTCTGTATTTGACTAGATGCGAGTAACAAACCTGTCTAACTATTGCTTAACCTCAGTCAGGCCAAGACAGCAAACACCGGCACTCAACTTGGGCCCTTCTGTGTGGAGTTTGCATGGTCTCACATTGCCTGTTTGGCTTTTCTCTTTGTAGTTCAGCTTTCTTCCACAGTACAAAGATATGCATGTTAGGTTAATTGGTGATTCTAAACTTGCCAAAGGAATGAATGTGAGCATGAGAAGTTGTCTTTCTCTCTGCATTAGCCCTACAATGGACTGGCAACCCGCCAAGGATGTACCCCACCTCTTGCCCTTTGAGAGTTGAGAGTCTACTCTTGCAGCCATGACTTGCCTTAAGGGAAGAAGATGGGTGACTGGCTGGATGGGCTGACTGGATTGGCGGCGACACGAGGCAGCATGACAACACACACTCACTATGAATTCAACAGACTTTTAACCTGCAGTGTTCTCACATGGATGAAATCAGACTATACACTAACTTTGTACTAATGAGCTGTCATATAAAGACTGTTGATTTTTGGTGGGGAATGTATAGAAAAATTCAAGCCTGCAGTGTAAGTGTGAAAATGGCTTATGGCAGCCACAAACAATATGCTACAATATCAGTAAGTAAATCTACATACATCAGTTTGAGCTGTGAGAATGTGTTGAGTTTTACTGGCTCAAACCTGTCACACAAATTTTTGAAAGTACAAAAGCTAAGTGAAAAGCGCAATAATGGTATTCTATTTTTCTGAATTATTTATGATCCCACAGCCCTATATATTATCTCCATAGCAATAAACTAAAAACCCAAGATTAAGGTGGGAAAGTTTTTTACACAGCCCACATTTTTCTCTAATGGACAGCCTATTATGTGAAGTGTAGGATCTGCATTAAGGGAGCCATACCTTTGTCTCGGTGCGTGCCTCAACTCCTTAAGACCCATCATTCCTTTCTGTCGCAGCCTGATAAATCAGGGCACCTAATCAGCGTATAAATATTCATGAGTCCAGCTCAGAGTACTTTTGAAGGTGTAACTCTTCACAATAGCTTGGCACGCAGCCTTCAGTGTGCCACAAATCCTGCAGTTGAATGGCAAAGTTGAGAAGGGTGAGGGAATGGAGTGTGCAGTTGAATTCACCCTTTTAGCATTTAGAGTAAGTTTTTCACATGGGATCACACTAAACTCTAAAGAAAAAAACTTATCTGTGATTTTCTCTCATTCGTTTTCAAGATTGAAATATGAGGTGTCAAAACATGAACAATTACGAAAAATCATAAATTTGTGACCAATTTGGGAAGGGGAATGAGGCTGTCAGCTATCAGAGATGTATGCATTTTCAATTTGGCATTTCTTAATGCCCGCCAGCTTCTCTCACCGTACCGTTAAACTGCCATTTCTCCTTGTACTAATTGAACGCTCCCCCCGTTCTCTACCCACACCATCATGTATTGCTCATCTATCATTGTTTGTTGGGAGCCAGTGTGGTTGTCCTTTCCACTGACTTTGAGAGAGCACTTCATCTTATTTGTTTGTTCCCTGACATGGGCATGATGCACTCGACCAGGCTGGCCATTTAAAAGCTGGGAACCATTCAAGAACAGCCTCCTTTACCACATTGTGTTACTCAGTGCATTGGCTTTGTGAAGGGCCTCTAAACTGAGATCGTTTGTCATTGGTAAAACTATTTACCATTGACATCTAATTTACTTAATAGATATGCTGCACAAACAGAGCTCAGAGTGGCACAGAGCTGCAATACATAAAGGACTAGAAATAGCTGCATTTCTCTCCAGTGATTTGTATTTTTGGGACGCTAAGAACATAGACTAATTCATCTACAGGAGATGTCAGTGAAAGCTTTCTTAGTTAAAAGTGAATCAGATGACTGATGGAAGGTGGCATTTAAAGGTTATTTCATCTTGATAGTAATCCAATCAGTTGTTTTGTATGTTCCCCTTAAGTACAATAAGTATATTAATAATGTGAGTCATAGCCACACTACAACTAATAGGAGAAAAAAGTTTAAAATTATATTTAGAGATATTTTTTACGTGCTTTACAGGATAGATAAAAAAGAGGGATGATCACAGAAGTCCAAAGACAAAGATAAGTGTTGAAGGCTATGCTGCAAAATAAAGCATTTAAATCTATCCCACAAATCCTTGTCAGGACCCGAGTAGACACAGGCAATTAGCTTTAGCATAGCAGTTTACTTAACGGCCACAGAAACACTTTGTTTAGGTTATTTCTGAATACTGTGAACTCGGATTTGTTTTTGTCAGCATTTAGCCAAGACCACAGTGTTTCCCAACTTTAAACCAGCAATGTATACATGCTCACAGACAACACTTTTTTCATGCTGAAGGCCCCAATGACCTCATTTTTAGAGAACTTCTCTTAAGTGCTTGTTGTTGCTAGGTTACAAAAAACATCTACATTGATATTAGAGTGTGAATAATTGTCTTGTAATTGACATCTAGGATCACTTTCATGTCAATAGGTCCACCTTCTTCTTGATTTTCAGTTGTCAAGACAAATGACACTAACGAGTGCATTGGTCTAAAACTCTGAGATGAGTGCATTTTTTTAAGGACTCAAATGTGGTGAGAGCTGTACTCCATGGGACTGGTGTAGACAATACAGTTGTAGTCAGAATTATATTATACACTCATCATGGAAATGAATTTCATGGCAATTTGACTTTTAATTACTTATTTAAATTGTTCTTTTTCCAGGGTGGCATGATTATACAGCGTGCATCTTTAATGACTTTGGAAATGAGAATTGGGTGGAAGTTTGAAACTATTTTGGATTTTCTCAAATACGCTGACCTAAGTCCTTTAATAAGTAGAGCATAATGTTCTACAATGCTTTTTAACTTGACAAGGGCAAGGCTCTGGTTTCTCTTTGCTAGCATAAAAAGGATTTCTTTGACAACAATTATTGGATTACTCAGAACAATCACAAAATACAAGGAACTCAGTGAAGCTCTAAGAAAGAGAACTTTAGATTTACACAAGTATGAAAGGTTTCTTTATACCATCTCTAAAGAACTCCAGGTTCCAAACTCATCATTTCAAACAATGTTACTGTTTCAGGTCATCAAGGGGACTCAAAAGCAAGACACTGGAAATGATTTCAGAAGATTTAATGAATAGAATCATGAATCTTTTGCCACAATAATCCAGCTAAGACAGGTAGAAACGGTACAGATGAAACACTCAAAACTGATTTTCGTCTAGAACTTCATCAGTCAGGGAGTGAAGGTAAGTTACTCAATCCATCCTCATATGTAAATGAGTCTTTTCCAAGGTTCTTTGAGGAATTAATTCAATAATAGTGTGTATTTGTTACATGGTCAGGGGTGTGTGCGTTTTTTCAGGTTTCTGCTTCTGCTTGCTCTCATTTTCCTAGGAACTCCTCAAAGTCTCTAAACCTCTACAGAAGTCTAATTTCCATTTATACTTCTGGGTAAGAGAGGGAGGCAGGCAGTTGTGCGGATCTTACAAAAGGCCCAACTGGATTCACTGAGGGGACAGAAAGATAGGTTAGTAGCTCTTGTAATTCTAGGAAACAACCAAACAAACGGAACTAGAGGCTGAATCACAAGTGGCCTCTACCACATAAAGTAGGTAACAATATAGCCACAAGTGGTGATAGCCTGGTTTGAGTATTTGCCACAGATTGCAGGATGTAAGACAGGTAAGGCTACTGAGACCTCGGTGAACCATGCCCACTCCTGAAAGGGCTTAGTTCCACCCATACACACACTGCCACGGATATAGGAGAGAAAGAGAGAGCAGAAGAAGGAGAGACAAAGAGAGGCAGTCCGCACATGAGGATGACATGACATCTACAAAAGTACAGTTATTATAAGTTATTCTGATGACTTAGAAGACCCAAATTGTCATGCTCAGATGCGAGGAAATAGCTTAGGATGTTCAAGCCTGCCATGAACAGGTAGCTGCAGGAACACTATTTTACAGTGAAGTTTATTTGGCGTTGTCATGGACTGAAAGGGTGCCAAAAAAGAAGGAAGCGCCTGATCTAAAATTGAGACCTTCAAATTTACCTAAAACTTGCAGCCACCTAAAAAACAAAATGCTGTCTGCAGAGAAAAAAGACAAAGATTGAGCTATTTTTCACAATGACAAAAGGCATGTTTGGACAGCTAAAGGCTTTCAAACCTAAGAACTGTTAATCATGGCGATGGTAGCATCATGCTCTGGGGCTGTTTTCCTGCCAGTATACTGGTACATTACACTAAGTGGATGGCGTAATAAAGTAGTAGGACTATCTCCAAAACTTCAGTTTCACCTCCATTCAACAGCTAGATGGTTGAAACTTCAACACAATTAGGTATTCCAACATTTCAGTCATATTAAAACTGATGTTGGAATCGATAGAACAGGCTAACGTTAAGCTTCCAGATTGGGCTTCCCAAAGCACCAAACATTGATGTAAAAGATTTCGAGCCTGTGTGGACTAGAGAAAATTCAAAATGAATTCAAACTTATGCACCCAATGTAACCCAATTCTTGTTTTTTCGGTAAAGTCATTAAAGCTGTACAATCATTTCACCCTGAAAAAAACACAACAGTTAAATCATTAAAAGCCTACCATGACATTCATGTTCATGGTGAGTGTATTTAAACTTCTGATCACAACTGTAGATACTCACAAAAAATCATTTCCTTTGTCACAAAGAAAAAAGGTCTTTTACTTCCTTTTTACTGAAAAATCTGATTGCGTGGCTGTTACACACTAAGTGCCTATTTGTTATTTGGTGCTAATAAGACAGTATATAGTGAGCGTGCAGACTTTTTATTGTTGTTTTTTGTTTTTTTGCTGAAAGCCACAGCCGAACAAAACTATCAGTTCAGTTAGAATATATCAGAAAGTAGAGTTACAGGACGGACAGCTAAATGATAAACCGTTGTTGTTAAGAAGGCTGCAACAATGTAACTATTCTGTGGTTTCATTGCTCTGACAGATTATTTGTCACTGGACATTGTCATTATAAAAACACTATTTATATTAATTTTAAACAATCACTTTTAGTTGCTTAACCTCCTAGGACCTGGCATCCACATATGTGGACATCACATTTTGTTTCGTTTCAAATATCTTTTATTAGGAGCAAGTATCATGGTTGTTACAAATTGATAGAACTTATGCCCCTTTTTTCTCTAAGCTACATCACATTTTGGGTTGTCTAGACTAAAATACTTAATTTTGCTCTAAAAGGGCCTGATATCCACTTACGAGGACATTATACTGCCTCTGTTTTATCAACATTAAAACCGAATATCCTCATTTTTTTTAGGAACAAAAATCAGGTAAAAAAAAAATAAAAAAATTAATCTGGTGATTCTTTGTTTTTACATTCATCGGGTCCCAATATGCCCAAATATCAATGAGAAATTAAAAATGCATGCTATGGAAGAGTTCGAGTCTTAGGAGGTTAAGAATGGTTATGTTGCCATGGGTATAGTGATTATAAACATTTGAGACTGTCATCCACCAAAATGTTACCCTATATATATTTTGCACAAGCTGCTATTTGTGACAAAGTAGCATATATATATATATATATATATATATATATATATATATATAACACAATCTTTATGCCCCCCTCACAACGCTACACAGCTAAAAATAAAACTTCATGAAACTATCAAACAGATCTAACAAATGAAACATAGAATGAAAAAAGTGCACGTGAAATGGCATAAATAAAAAGAAATCATATCTCAGTGTAGTTTACAAGCCAATGAAAAAACTGGATTAAACTGGCTTAAAAGTGTCTAATGTGACACAGTCCCTGATGTGAAGAGGCGGTTTATTCCACAGTTTACAAGTAGTTACAAAGACTCTATGTATTGATCTGGACCTTGGAACGGTTAGGAACATTGGCTTTGCAAACCTCATTAAGGGTGCAAGGTGCCATGCAATGACAATCAATGGGATCTTAAAATGAATTCTAAAACTGACTGGTAGCCAATGTAAGGAAGCCAATAAGGGTGATACATCATCTCACTTGCCATGCCAGTAGTTTTAACCAACTGCAGTTGCCCAAGCAGTGACTGACCCTTGAATGAAGTCTATTGAAGATGTCATATTTAGCTGAAATGAGTACTAGGATAATCTTGGCCAACAGCATAGAAATGGTGTTGGCCAACATATTGGAGCCAACATTTGCCTTCTTCTTTCTGATTTAAAAGTAACAAACTATTAAGATTTCAAATCGTTTTTTAGACTCAAACCAAAAAATATTGCAAGGCACCAAGTGAAGATTATTACCTCTACAAACTGCAATTTGCTTGTTTTTCTTTTCTTTTTCTTTTTCTTTTTTTTTTAGCTGGCACCAGAACATGGCATTTGGAACTAGACCCGCAGCTTCAAATCTGCCCACCAGTGTCTACATATGAAGACCACTATTCTGATCGGTGATGGTTTCAAGGTTGCAGTGCAGAGAAAATTGAGTTGAGTTTATGTGTGATATTCACCGTTGTCCCTGTTGGAGAACTATGCTTTGTGCTGACCGTTTGCGCTCTTCCCTACAGGAAACATTATGGAGGAGGAGCCAGCACTAATCAAAACTGCAGGGCAGTGCTTCATAGGATCCAATGGTTTCTCTGAGGAACAGAAGCTTGGGATGGAGGTGAGGTGACCTCAGATAAAACTAGCTCAATCTCCAGCCACTGAGAGTTGCTCAGGGCAATGAAGACAGGCTGAGACAGTATGAAGGGAAAAGAAATTAATTTCAAGGACAACACAGATAAAGTAAAGACAGTTGAAAGGAATATTGTTGCAGGATTAAGCCTACACGTGGTCAAGTGTAATAGGCCTGTTGTTAAATATGTTTCATTTACGATTACTTTTTAATATCAGTGTTCTGTATTGAGTTAGAACAGGTTTTAACAAGTACTGGCTGTTATATCAACATAACATATGTGCAAACATGACACTGACATCCAGTGTGTAAACAATTGAATTTAGATAAAGCTGCCCTTTTTAAGTGTGGAAGTTTTAAGCTTGTAAGCCTATTTAAAGGTGGTCAAAGTCATCAGCATTTCCATTCTGCAGGAAGCTTTTTCCTGGAAAACATTTCCTTCATGATCCCCACATTCAATTTTCTTTTTAATACCAAAATGCTTCTGTGAGATTAAATAGTATAATTACTATGTGTGTTTCACAATGAGAAAATGCAATGTGAACAGTGACAGAAAGGAACAGTTGCACTGAAGTAATGCAGGTATTTACAGTGTTGAAGTTAAGGTCTTATTTGGATTAAGGTGTTTAAGATTTGGTAGCTCTGTTCCCATACAGTATGAGCACAGTATGGCAAACTATTCCAGTGTAGTATACACTGAGGATTGTCTTCAGACAAGAGTCTGATAGTAAAGCATTAGGAAACCAAGAGATAAGACATTTATAGAACAGTTAATAGCAGCAGTCACCTTAAAGTGCTTTGTATTGTAGGGAAATATCCTATAAAATTAGAAAGATAACCCTAACAATCAAATGACCCCTTATGAGGGAATGAAAATACTCACTTTTAACAGGAAGAAACGTCTTGCAAAGCCAGGCTCAGGGAAGCACAGCAATTTAAGAGGAGAAGGAGAAAATATATACTATACATTATCACTGGGGATGATTGTAGGTCAGGAGGTGAATGAATGTTTCTGACTTTTTAGATAAAGCACTTAAATGTGCTGAGTCAGAAGTAGAAAATCAGAGTTCATTAAATGGTCTTTAAGGCCTTCCTTTAGTTTAACTCATGTGTGTCATTTGACTTCATAAAGCTGGGTGTCATTTGCATGACAGTTAAAATCTATGTGGAGTTTTCTAATAATATTGCCTAGGGGAAGCATGTATAATCTCAACTATGGATGTGCTTGACTAGTTGATTAGTCGACTAATCGTTGTTATTGTCACTAGTAGGTACAAGATGTACTGGTTGTTTAATGTAATTGTTTTACGTTTTAATTGATACCCAATGCCTGTAAATAGTTGTGTCCTAATGTTATGCAGCCATCTGCCACCAGATGGGGCATGTTTGGTGAGAAACACCATAAATCTGTTAATCTCACCCTAATCTTTTATTAACACATTATTGGTAGTTCTTTTAAAGGTGAAAAATGCAATAGCAAATACAAGCGGATGTAAATTACCTATCTTCCAAAGGTAGATGGGCTCTTTCTTAAGCTGGGCATACACTATGAGATTTTTTCAGTCGCGTTATTCAGCTTCTCAAACTGCACGATTGACTCGCAGGGGTTAGAAGTTCGTCATGATGCAGGTTTTCACACTATATGGCCCGATGCTCTGACGCGACCTCAGTGCTCACACTGTGCATCCATAACATGAAGGTTATAACAGAAAATCTGTCACTCGCTCTCCCTCTCTGTTTTTCACTCACACAGACACGCACACCACCATCAGCTTTGCTAAATTGCTAAAGAAAACATTGATCGGGCAGCTGTGATTGAGCAGCAATGTCCATGCAAGTCTTTTCACGGTTGTTGCGGTCGTGATAATTTTGTAAGGCCACATGACAAGGCTCAGATGAGCTTGCCAAAGTTCTACAAATTGTGCCTCCATCGCTTGTGTTGCACGCTGCACTGCCGTACTGCCCTGTCTTTTCATGTTCATTTATGTTTTTGCGCGGTGAAACCCTCATGACGGCCGACAGGATTTCAAACAGGTTTGATTTTCTTACGACCAAGCAATTGATGATCGGGAGCTGGTCTTGAGGTGTTAATCACTTCTCGTTACCCCACGTATACTACACGATGCACGACACACGATCACCAAAACGGTCGCACGACTGAAAAATCAGTTCAAAAATGAGACAAAAATCGCCCAATGTATGCCCAGCATTAGTTAGAGGATGAGGAGTTTAGTCATTTGGGAGGGGCTCAGAGTAGAGCTGCTGCTCCTCCACATCAAAAGGAGGCAGCTGAGGTGCACGCCTCATGTTCTACCAGGAAGAGGCACCTCAACAATTTCCCTGGATAAGCTGGGTGAGGTAGCTGGCAAGAGGGAGGCCTGGGATTCCCTGCTTAGGTTGCTGCGTCCACAACACAAGTTCAGAGACGCAGAAGAAAATGGATGGATGTTTTGTTTTGTTTTTTTTGTCATTTTAGATTTTCACTTGTATTGAATTGGATGTCATGAATTTTCAAACAGCATGTATCATTCATTATGCTCAGCACAATGCCTCACACTTTTCAGTCGCAATGTATTCATTTTTCAGATGGTAATCACATTGTTATAACATTGTAATTGTGAACATTTCATGTAGATAACATGTTTTCATATAATATTTAACATCGGTTTATGTGTTTTTCTTCTTCGTTACCTGGAGTATAACATGCAGCGTAGATGATGCACAATACGAGGTGCAGGACAGTTAAGTGGCATGATTCATTATTGTAGAATGTGATTAATGGTTTAAAAACCCTTGGTTTACTGAGTTTGACATCAGACACTTCTTAAATTTAGCTTGACGTCTTTGTTTTTTAGTTTTAGAGTTGGCTTTTTTTCTAGGAAATTAGTCAACAGGAACATCCTTAATGTAAACAGTAGTGGTCTCAGCACAGAACCCTGTGTATGAAGAGGACTCCCCATTTACATTCACCATTTGAAATCTATACGCTAGATAGATTCCAATACCTGAATAGCAATAAATATTCAAAAACATTTTAACCAGATCACAAATTAAAAACTAAAAAGCAGGGGAGAAATGCACATGTATGTGTGATTCATGTCAAAATATAGTAAAATCAAACTCTCCCGAAAGAAAGAAATCATGTATGTTTACAAACAACCTGAACTAACCTTTTGCTTGCAGGGAGAAAACACTTAGAATAGTAATATAAAAATCTTTTCTCTCTTTTGTCGAGGTCTCATTAAATGTGCAAGTAGATTTCTCAGCAGGGGCTTAGTTTTAAATCAGAGCCATACACTGTCAAGTGCCTTGTCTCTGCACCACAGTAATATTAACATAAGAATTTGTGCAGCTGCACAGAGTATAAGAGGGTCTGTGCCTCCATGCAGATTCTTTTAAAATTATACTGTGCTCTACACTATATAATGCCAACATTATATGCTTCATAGCCCACCATTTGAGAGTGGCATCTCTGAAAACTGGAGTTGTATGATACTGTCAGGCTATAATATCACATGAAATGGTGCTTAATGTCTAATGTCAACATTCCAGTCCCTCAGGCACAAGGACACAACTCTCGTGGACTCCATGGAATCTGGTGACATTTCAATGGGTTGTTTATCCCAGAAATGCCTTTCCCATTGCAGGAAATAAGTGAGATGGGTCAACAGAATCTAGTGGGTGGGAAGTGTGATAAAGCTTGGTTTTTCATGGTGCGTTTGGTTGCTGTGAAAGAATAAGACAAATGGAGTGCAAAGCAAAAAAAGAATTATATATCAGACTCTGTTCGAGCCATGGGGGGTTGTCTCAGGAACATATTAACATATGAATCAGTATGGTATGAATGAGTCACCCCTGAATGAAATATGCGATGAACCATAAAGTCTGCTAATGAGGTGGAAAGATAGAAGAGAGACAAAAATAAGAAATTTAGTTTGGAAAGAAGAAAACATGGCAGTACTGAAGAAACTATCCACAGCAACATAATTACATAAAGTACTTCCATCATTGTGTTTTCTTACATATGTTTCGCTTTACATTATATTGTACCAGTGGCTGCACTGCCAGAAAACAAAGAAACAAAGAAACAAAATAAGCTTAAAAACTTTTTAAACTTTATAGCAACAAGACGCTGCAATAATTAGATATCTGCTTCAATAAAGGGTATACGTTTGGATTTGTCACTAAGATAATGTGTAGAAGTACATATCCATTACAGCAGAGTAAATTAAAATGCATGCAAGAGAAGAAATCATCCTATACGACAGCCTATTTCCCCAAATCATTAATTTCATTATTCATTTTGCTCCCCGTTAATAGTTACTCGCCTCTTGCATTGAGCACTGCTTAGGGAAGTGTTCAGCCTCTTGTCATTAGTGTGATTATCAACAGGTGTGCAGATTCCAATTAGTGTTTACTGTGTCAGAACATACAAAGAAATAGTTTCCAGTTTGTCAACACAAATAAATAAGAATACGCTCTTGTGTTTTAGCACACAAATCAAAAATTACATCACACCTATGAAGTGATAATTTTTTTTCAGTTCTTCTTTTGAACCATACTGTGTGTGTGTGTGTGTGTGTGTGGTGTCCTGGCTCAGAACTTTTCAAAAGTTATAAAACAAGCTAAAATGCTACCGGCAAGTGCCCACAGAAGGTCTCCAGGGGCCACTCAGTAAACTTTCTAGGAAACAAATGTTTTCTTCATCCTTTTTTAAAAATATACCTTCAGAAAACACCATCCCTTTGGGGAATTCAACATTATATATATAAAATAAGAAAACGTTTCTTTTGAGTGAGTGAAAGTGCTGCAGTGGAAGCATAAAAATCTTTGTGAAATTGACTTTTCAAATCTGAAAGGCTAAACATATGACTGATTCCATCAATTAAAATATTAATGATGCTGTTCTGAGTAACAACAGTACTGGTCACCCAAATGAAATCCATTGAGTCATGTCATTTATCCATGCATCCATCCACTCGTCCTTTTCAGGGAGGTGTGGGTCTATGTCTATGCCAACACATAGACACAAACCATTCGCACTCACATTCACACCCATGGGCAATTTAGAGTTTGCAATTAACCTATCCCCACTAAGTGCACGTCTTTGGACTGTGGGAGGAAGCCGGAGCACCCGCAGAGAATCCATGCAAACACGGGGTGGACATGCAAACTCCACACAGAAAGACACCGTCCCACAGTGCTAACCATCATGCCACCAGGCCATCAAGCCAATTTCTCAAGTTTCCAATTGAAATATTAGATGTTTGGTCAAGAAAGACAATTGTAGAAAAACATTCTGGTAGAGCTCTTTCAAAATCAATACCATATTCTAGAGTTGAGTTTACTGGAGTTTAATATACAGGGTGGGCCATTTATATGGATACACCGTAATAAAATGGGAATAGTTGGTGATATTAAAATCCTGTTTGTGGCACATTAGTATATGTGAGGGGGCAAACTCCTCAACTTTGACAGCATTGACAATCCAACACAATGGGCAGCACATTGAACACCTTTTATAAGTGGTCAGAAACTTGTAAATAACTCATGAAAGAATAAAGTTACGTTGAAACCAAGCACACCATTATTTTTTTGTGACATTACCAATAAGTTTGATGTGTCACATGGCCCTCTTCCTATTGAAAAAACAAAAGTTGTATCCAAGATGGCCGACTTCTAAATGGCCACCATGGTCACCACCCATCTTGAGGAGTTTGGCCCCTCACATATACTAATGTGCCACAAACAGGATTTTAATATCACCAACCATTCCCATTTTATTATGGTGTATCCATATAAATGGCCCACCCTGTACATTATGCAATGACACTTATTTAAATATAGATATTAATGCCACATCATTCTAAATATTTAGTTTGAAAACACACAGAGAGATAAGATAGATGTGCTGATCCTCTGATGGACTGTGTACCCCCCTGTAACACACATGGTTTATGCTCCAGACCCCCCTGCAGTGGATAAATGATCAAGAATGTTACTGGACTGATGGAAAAGACCAGCAAAGGATGATTAAATACTTGACATGTATTTTGTCAGCAACAGGGATCCAGTGCAGCAGAATCATACTCTTTTTTTCTTCTGCCAGTTGAGCAAAGCAAACCAGTGACGTCAAACTTACGGCAGTGGAGCGTTTGCATTGTTGAGTCACATAAAACCTTTTTTTAAACCCTTGCTTCCACACTGTGTTCAAACACTGACATGATAAAGGTTGAAACTGTAAACCTGCATCAGTGCAACCTTTTTTAGCCCCTTTTCCCCTCAGCTGAACACGAATCTGTTGAAATGGTAAAGAATCCGACTTCTTAGCAGAATAGATAACGGCACTAATATTGATAAAATGCATTGTTATTGATGACGTTTGCCAAAAAAGAAATCATATATTTGAGTATGTCCATTTCCTTTGAAGTTACTACAAGGGCAGCTAAAAGTATTCATTATTACACACAAATATTTATTCTAAGTTGCTACAGCTATGTATTTCATATACAAAACAGGTAGTAAGCTTGAATTGAATATATTAGGATATTACTATAGTTTTCACTGTTTTCCCCTCTGGGATATTTCACCCTCAAACAGCTCTGTTTGTGTGTGTGTGTAGGTGTACTGTGCCTAAGTGAGCCACGCTAGTACACTGCGTGCAGCTGCTGAAGCTTATGAGAGAAAAACAGAATTTGCACATTGCATTAAAGTGTTACTTTTCCAGTCAAAATCAAAGGTGCAAGACACTTTGGTTTGAAGTTAGTTGTTAAATATATGACAGCAGAGTAGATACTCCAGAGGGAGCAGGAAAACTACAACTTCTACAGGCGGTAACACAACACAGACTTTTCATGAGACTAGTTCCTTTTCCTGACATCCTAATTAAGGTTGTGTTTGCAGGCATCTTGAGTTCCTGAGGACAATTTGCATGACAAAGGCGGATATTCTTAACAACGTTTATTTAAAAAAAAAAAAGAAGTAAAAAAACAATAAAACAATGTTTAAGTGGTTTGGGCTTTAGTATCTTGGATTGCTAAATAATATCTGGTCTGTATGTGCCGGCATCTAAGTTAGATTTTAAAACAAATATTGCAGAAAGACAGAATTACACAGAATTAATAAAACAACCTGCTTGGGATTTCTTAGGCTAATGATATATGTCATCATGTTACAAATGAGTTCTATACAAGAACTTTACTTCAGTTGTAATTGTTAAGAAGAAGATGTTGATCATTTTGAGGTATATTCGTATTATCAAGTCTACATTTTTACATCACCAGTGAATGATTCTGAAAGGTATGTTTGCTGGTTGGTGCTGTACTTGGACCAGATTATTAAGATACTGGGTATGATCAGCGATGATGTTAACATCCCTTTTTTTCCCCCAAGGTGTTGCCGCAGCGGAAGGATCTAAATATTTGATTTCACACAGATTTTATGGCGATGCCTATTCTGATGAAACCCATTAATGCAAGCTTCTGAGAAGCGTTAGGAGTAAACTAGTTTCTTACTCTCTGTATCTCCCTTCATTGTCAAATCAAGGATCTTTCATGTTTAAGACAACTGTGTTAACAGATGAATTAATTATCAAAACTAAAATTATGACAACTATTATTGCTGTTAAAAAACAGTCAAATGTGTCCCATATTTTTGTGAACCTGTGAGTGGTCACTGTTGTTTATGAGGTGCCGTAAGGGACATTATTACTGAAACGCTCTCACACACACTACTGAAACGCTCTCACACACACTACTGAAACGCTCTCACACACACTACTGAAACGCTCTCACACACACTACTGAAATGCTCTCACACACACTACTGAAATTTTACCTCTCACACACACTACTGAAACGCTCTCACACACACTACTGAAATTTTACCTCTCACACACACTACTGAAACGCTCTCACACACACTACTGAAACGCTCTCACACACACTACTGAAATGCTCTCACACACACTACTGAAACGCTCTCACACACACTACTGAAATTTTACCTCTCACACACACTACTGAAACGCTCTCACACACACTACTGAAACGCTCTCACACACACTACTGAAACGCTCTCACACACACTACTGAAACGCTCTCACACACACAACTGAAACGCTCTCACACACACTACTGAAACGCTCTCACACACACTACTGAAATTTTACCTCTCACACACACTACTGAAACGCTCTCACACACACTACTGAAATTTTACCTCTCACACACACTACTGAAACGCTCTCACACACACTACTGAAACGCTCTCACACACACTACTGAAATGCTCTCACACACACTACTGAAACGCTCTCACACACACTACTGAAATTTTAGCTCTCACACACACTACTGAAACGCTCTCACACACACTACTGAAACGCTCTCACACACACTACTGAAATGCTCTCACACACACTACTGAAACGCTCTCACACACACTACTGAAATTTTAGCTCTCACACACACTACTGAAACGCTCTCACACACACTACTGAAATTTTACCTCTCACACACACTACTGAAACGCTCTCACACACACTACTGAAATTTTACCTCTCACACACACTACTGAAACGCTCTCACACACACTACTGAAAATCCAAGGCGTTTCAGTTGAACAGGAAGGCATTTCAGTTAAACAGGAAGGCGTTTCAGTTGAACAGGAAGGCATTTCAGTTAAACAGGAAGGCGTTTCAGTTAAACAGGAAGGCATTTCAGTTGAACAGGAAGGAGTTTTAGATGAACAGGAAGTTGTGTCCAGACCAGGAAAGTGAAGGAAAAAGTGGTACACTTTCAAACCACTACACAGATGTCTACTCAGCAACCTGCTAGTAGCCTAAGTGAAGCAGCCGCATTACTCAACAGTATATTATCCTCAGCAGAGACCATCAGAACTTCGTCAAATGCCACAGTCGTGGGGCAGCAACCTGTTGCAAGTACCAGTGTGGACGGACTGGATAGTCACTTAACATCCCTCTTTCCCTCACGTCAACGTAGCAGCTTGCCCATGCCAGCGACATCTACAGTCAGGAGAGAATGTGCACCTGCACCACGTTATCAAACTCGGCAATGCTTCGGCAGCTGGACATCAGGCACCAGAAGAAAAAGGTAGTTACAAAGTTTAATGAGTTTGTATTCACTTGCCTGAAATGGGGCCATATGTAATAGTCTGATATTTAATAATATACTGCAGGGCTCGCAAAATTGCTAGCCCGACGTCCCGGGGCTAGCGATTTTTCCAGGCTACCAAAATCTATCTCTACCCTGCCCGTCGGGCTATCGTAGGAAGGAAAAATATATGTCTATGCTTTTGCATTCTTTCGGAAATGTGGCTGGGTAATTATGTCATTGCCATCGGTGAGCCACTGTCAATATGTGACATATTGAAATCGCGTTTGAATTTGCGCTTGTTTTTTTGCTTTCACTTTGCAATTATGTGTTATGCAACTGTGTATAGAGAGCGACAGCACTGATCTGTGAGTGATGATAATTTGCGCACCAATTCCTCTGACATCGTCTTATCAATCGTTAGCTTACTATGCAAACATGACAAGTGAAATCTCCCGCAGCTTAAACATGTGAGAGGTTGATTGCGCAGAGAATCGCTGAGCGTTATGTGTGTGTGTGTGTGTGTGTGTGTGTGTGTGTGTGTGTAAAAGCAGCAGGATTTATATTTTAGTTCTGCTGAGCCAAATAAGAGAGGTCAGGGTGAAGAAGTGACAGCCAAAGAAAAACTTACCACAAAACGGAAAAGTTATGACAAATCAGACTATAAGGCAAAAAGAAAGTGCAGCTTTATGGTTTCATGGACAAAATAATTTCTGTGGCTGCAATGACGAGCTAAATAACCAGGGCTGCACATAAGTGGTCCGCAGGTGCGCATTCGCTGTCAAAACAAAAGACACGCACAAGATAAGAAGTTGCAACGCGTGTTTGCGTACATAGGATTTTCTGGAGGAGGACAGACATTTGTTTAGAACTCTTAAAGATGTCGAAGAAGCTCCTTTAAGCAATTACTTTGGTTTTCCTCCACCTCCAAAGAAATGTCAGAAGGAGTCCGAACCACAAAAGAAGCACGTATTCTCGGAAAAGTATAAAAAAAAGTATATAAAATTAACCCTTATGTTTGCCTAACTACAACAATTTTGTCTATGAAAGCATTCTGTGTAGGGGTTTGGATAGTGTTCTGCTGTCTGCATCTCAGTATTATTAGTTATCACTTGCTGTTGTTTATGGTATCTAATATTTATATTTCAGAGCTATGGCCCAGCAGCATGACCATTTCAACAAAGATGTTATACTACTTCCAACTCCATCATGGGGAGTAGTGTGCAAACAAGGTTCAAAATTATGGTTACACAAACATGGGCACATCCTCAGTGCTTTTGAATTCCAGAAGACCTGGGACAACCAAACTGTCGTGAAACACCTCAAGGAAAGCTTTGGTGAACGCCTTCCAGAGGATGTCAGGTAAAATACTATTGTTTATTGTTACTGTGTGTATTCATGTAATGACTTGTACTTAAAGATAATATACCAAAGTAAAGAAGTTTAAAATATCATTCATCATTATAAAAACATATGACTATACCAGTAGAATTTAAGTCATAAAAGCATACACACAAACAGAACAATATATAATAAAATATTTAACTAATACTTAAAATATTTAACTAATTAGCAATTGCTGTTGTCCCTATTTATTTTTTGTAGCCTCGAGTTTCTAATGGCTTGTGGCAATAAGCTGGTGTCTCCAAAGCTCCAAGTTGGTCAGGAGCTGAATGGGATGCTGATCCTAAAGGTTTTTAAAACCAAAGCCCTCTATGTAAGGCCATCAAGGACACTTTTAGTAAGTTACTAAAAGAATGAAAAGTAATCATGATTTGGGAAAAAACATGTCAACAATTGGGCTTCTAACAAAATAGAATATATTTATTTAAAACAAGTGTTTGGGAGCAATCAATATGGATATTTCTTATTTTAATCTTTTTAAGATAAGCTATAATTACTTGCTTTTGATATATGTTTTTGGTCTTTTTCTGTTGAAGAGTGAATCAGATGAAGACAAAGATCCTTCCCACATCAGCTCCAAATCAGCATTAAGCAGTTGTGCAACTGATAAGGACAGTGACAATGATTGTTTTGAAGTTGATAGTTCAAAAATCCAACAAGACATGAGCAGCCAAGTCACTACAAGGTTAAGAAGTCATGTTAAAGGTGATAACCCTGGCACTAGCAGTGATGAAGAAGATGATACTGGGACCAACTGTATTCGAAGGAGTGTTGGTAAAAGGCAACGAGCAAAGCAAGGAAGTGATGGGAACAGCATTTGTGATGAAGGCTACATGGCAAGAAGTGATGACAAACCTAGCACAAGCAGTCACAGCAGAGATTTCAATGCAAGAAGTGAAGACATCCCTGCCATGAGCGTTAATGATGAAGATTATTCTTCATATTTAACTCTCGTGGCATCGCTTTCTGGCGATTCTTCAGATGATGAGGATTTAAATCAAGCTATAATTGCGAGCTTGGAGAATCAGATGTGAGTAACAAACATACAGAATTTGAGTTTGAGACATAATTTGGGCTTTCCAGAATTGTCAAATCAATATAAACCTTTAAAGCTTTAACTCTCTATGATCAGTGTGACACATATTCTCAAATTCTGTAACATGACTACATGGCTGATATATTTTATTTTCTGTTTTATTTTCTTTTTTTAGTGCAGAAAAAGTCCCTGTTCAAGAGATACTGCTGGAACTATCAAGCAAAATTAGCACAAAACAGCAGTGCAAATTTAATATAAATCGCTCTGCTGTGTGGGAGGGAGCCTTGCGTGGTTTTCAAAGGCTATCTTATGATCCCAACTTGATGATCTGTGTGAAATTCTCAGATGATATGGGGAAAAATGAGGAAGGGGTTGATTTAGGTGGGCCAAGGAGGGAATTCTTGAGACTATTGATGGACACCATTGCCAGGTCAGCCATGTTTGAGGGGAAAGAAAACTGCAAGAACTTGGCTCTTGACAGTACTGGTAATTACCTATTTTTCTAAGATTAATAGTGGGAACTGTTTAACTGATATTTATTTTTACAGGCAACATTACTGACAATTTTGCTTTTCCTTTTATTCTGTTGCTTTGCAGCTCTCAGAGGGGACTGGTACTACATCTCTGGGAGAGCCATTGCAGTGAGCTTGGTACATGGTGGTCCACCACCTAACTTTCTGTCACCAACAGTATTTTCCCTTCTGGTTGGAAATTCAGCAAATCCAGCCCTGGAAGACATAGCTGACCTGGAACTCTTTGAAAAAGTCCGAAAGGTCTCTATATGTTTATTTTATAAATCTTATAGTGAATTGAAAATAGTTTGTGTTCCAGTTTTCTTTTGCAGGGAATGTTTATCCGGATCAGTCTGGCCATTGCTGAATGCCAAGTTTTTATATTTTGCTGCTATATTAAACTAAGATTCAGTAGATAAGGGTAGACGAAAGAGTATATTTTATCATTTTTTTAAGCACATTGTAAACATATTAAAAAAATATGTGTAGTCATTTGACTTCCAATGTACGCGCGGGCATATTGTGATTGTGTAGACCACTGGTGGCTGGGTTCCTTCTAATAGGTTATAAGACTACTGAGTAACTTCCATAACAAGCCCTTCCTCTGCTCTTTGTGATGCTAGATATCTCAAAGTACAACCCTTGAGGACCTTGAAAAGTCAAAAGAACCTCTGCTTGATTACTTGGCCAATGCAGGATGCCTGAGGCCTATGCGTTCACTAAGAGACAGGGATCTGCTGGTACATGATATTGTCATGTTTCAGGTCATCCACAGGGTTCAAGGTCCATTTCAAAGGTATTTTGGTATTCTGTGTTTTTCAGATTAATTAAAATGTGATAAAAATCTTACCTATTAATCAAAATGGCCAGTTAATAACCTAGTATAACTGATTGTGCCAAATTGATAATATACAATTAACTTAGAAGCATGAAATTGCAGAATTATTGAATAAAATTTCTTTGTGCTGTTTATCCAGATTTTGTGAAGGTCTGAAAACTCTTGGGGTTCTCGAGAAAATGAGGAGGCATCCAGACAGTTTTCGCCCGCTGTTCTGCTATGAGCCACATATGCTGACTGCTGACCAGGTGGATGATCTTTTCAACATTCATCTATCTCCAGAAGGAAGCAACAGAAGAGCTGCTGAGGAGACAGTTGTTACCTTCTGGAGAGACTATCTCCAAGATGCAGAAGGTAATTGTCACTTTAGTGCACAATAAATAGATGTAACGATTTATAGGTTAGCATTTCTGAAATCTTTATTTTAAATAACATACTCATATAACAATAACACCACATTACCCTCTTGGTTGTAGTAACATTTTTACATAGTTCTTTGAGACTATTGAAAGATGAAAAGCATGCTCTATAGTCATTGCAATAACAGTCATTAAGATTCTTGCTTTAGATTTGTACTCACTGACAATTTATGTTGGCCAAATGAAATAACCTTTTAACACTTTTTTCCTTCTCTGTTTTATGCAGAAGAAGAAGGACCTTCCAAATTACAGAAGATATTGGCCTTTGCAACTGGAGCAACTGCGGTGCCACCTATTGGCTTTTCCCCAGCACCCTCGATTGAGTTCATTCATAGAGGAGACGATGACTTCTCTTCTACACCAATTTTCCCTCTTGCCAACACGTGTGTTAACTGCATTAGGCTGCCACTGCATGTTTCATACCAGCTGTTCAAGGAGAAGTTTGATTTTGCATTAGGTAACACTTACGGCTTTGGCAGGGTATGAACACATTATGCTGGAGGAGTTTGCGTGTTTCTCTTTTGTATTGGTCTCTCTTTTGATTCAAAGTGAGTATTGAGTATTAACTTGTTAAGGTTTTAATATTTCCAAATTTACCTGCTTCAGTCAAATTGATGTTTTAAGACATCAATTTGACAAGAAGTGATTGTTCTTCAGGATTCATACAGGTAGATACCAATTGTTTAACAGCACGTCAGAAGTTAATTTAGATTGTTGAGTTTGAATATACAAAATTTGTGTCACTTTACTCATTTCATGTGTATGTCCATCGGTTTTTGATTTGGTTGTCTTTGTGTCTGTTTATTCTTCTGCCTGTGTCAGTTTCTGTTTGACAACAGAGCTGTCATTTTATCATTTTAAAGAAAATGGTTTCAATATGTTAGTTTCGATCACATATGTTTTCTGAAATGTTTTTTTTATATATCTTTTTTTTTTTTTTTGCAAAATATTTTATTTAATGTAGAAGGTGTAAAAGTGAAGAAAACACATCTATTCCATGATTTCCATCATTTTCTAATGGATTCACTTGTTGAATTATGTTCATTGCAGTCTCATTTATGTTGATGTCAATAGCTGGAATATTGACATTATTGTTTGTTTGAAGTTCTGGTAATGGCCCTTCTTCATCAACGCCATAATAGTTATCAACATGAAAAATGTCATTTATAAACGACAGGATTCCCACATTGTTTGTGACACCTGTATGCCACAGCTGAAGAGGGGTCTGTCCTCCTTGTGTAGAGAGACCATGGTTGTTCCACTGATTGACAAATTCTGTTAATGCTCTTTCAATCCTTGGCAAATAAACATAATGCAGACAAAAAAGATGTAGCTCATTCAGTGAATCCAACATACCCTGTTCTTCCATAAAGTTAAAGATATTTATAAAGTGTCTTGATACAACTCTGTTGAGTTCTGCCCACAGTCTTTCAATTCTTTGGTTATGTACTGAAACACCTGTAATAACACTGCCTACTCCTCTTCTCTGTAACATAAAACGAGCAACCTGTATATTTTCCATACCATGATCACACCTGACCCTTAAGGGCAAACCAAAGTTTTGTATTCCTTCCAAAAATAATGACAAGACACTTGAGGCTCTGTTATTGGATAAGCAACGTAAGTATATGATAGTTCGGCTGAAGCCATCAACACAGCCATGCAGGACCAAGCGCCATCTAATCAATTTGTGGTTGCCGTCAAAATGCCTGTTGAGAGATCAGAAAGCATTACTACAGTTCCACATGTTTGTTCATATTATTTAGTAGTGAATTCCTGACCCTGTACTTAAACAAAAACTAGAGGTTTCATTTTGTACATTTACTTCAACAACAGCACACCTCTGTCTCTCACACACACACACACGTGCACACACATACACACAGTGGCATAAAATGTCTTTTTCCACACTACGTTTACCTGGCACAATTGATGTTAGAGATTAAAATTGTGATGTAAAATAAAGGATTAAACAACTCAACAGTATATACATTAGACAACATCTAAATTGATGTACTATGAATCCCCCAAATATTTAACATACTTATATCAATTTCAGTTTTTTTGGTTATTGTTATTTTTTATTATTATTATTACCTTATGCTGATCATATAGATTAACTTCAGTAATGTTTTGAATGAAGGACCATTAATTTTGATGTATTGTGTTAATACTTTTAAACACAAGGCCTGATCATTTGTTTCAAACCAGTGAACTTACCATAAGTGGTTGGGGGCCTGAACACTATAGATCCTTCGCCTTATCGCATGACGACGTCTAAATGCACGTCCAATAGGATCCACTTCCTGTAGACTTTGTCTGACCCTCCAACGTTGAACTCTTAAGCCACGAGATCTCAGACTTCCAAGAATGTATACTTCCCCTGCATTTGGAGTGTTCTGTAGGATATCCGTCACAAGGCCATTCAGTTCTTGATTTGAAATATCCACATAGCTTAATGGCTCAACTCCCAAAGTTTGTCTGTGTCTGTACAGGGTTCTTCGACTTATTCCAAAGCATGATGCAATTCTCTGCCATGTCATACCAATGGAAACAAAGTGAGAAATCTGTTCAGCAGATATAGTGTATCGTGGCCGACCTGGATGACCACTCAAGGTGGTTGGGGGTAACAATCTGTGGGTCACATAAGCAGATCTCTGTCTAGCATCATATTCATGTAGCAAGCTGCAAAAGCATCTATACAAGGATTGTAGTAGGTTGGTGGCAACCCTATTATTGGGATCATATCGAGATACAGCAGCAAGAAATTCTGATAGAGTTCGTGTATGATCATCTAGCTCTCTATAAAGCCGCTCTTGTCTGATATTGTCCGAATTTTCATTTTGGAGCGCCCCAATACATTGCAGAGCACAAGTAAAAAATCTTTCAACATCTTCTTCATTGGTTCTCACCTCAAAAAACAAAGAAAGTATGTAAAAAATGACAAGGATCTGATGTAATTTCATTGTAGATGAGGTACTGTCAGACACAGTCTTTCCAGATTATACGGGCAGCTAGCATAGCCAGGATGCCCCGACTTGTTGCAATAGGCTGCTACCCTACAACAATGTTTGGATAGTCACTGATGAAGGCAAAATATTTTTCAATTATACCTCTAACAGACTGTTGTCGACGTCACCGCGGTGTTAGCTGTGCATTAATGTGTTATTTGTTTTTCCTCACCTTCCTGTGCAGCTAAAATGCCTTCCTGTTCAATTGAAATCCTCTTGGTTTTCATTAGTGTGTGTGAGAGCGTTTCAGTAGTGTGTGTGAGAGCGTTTCAGTAGTGTGTGTGAGAGCGTTTCAGTAGTGTGTGTGAGAGCGTTTCAGTAGTGTGTGTGAGAGCATTTCAGTAGTGTGTGTGAGAGGTAAAATTTCAGTAGTGTGTGTGAGAGCGTTTCAGTAGTGTGTGTGAGAGCATTTCAGTAGTGTGTGTGAGAGCGTTTCAGTAGTGTGTGTGAGAGGTAAAATTTCAGTAGTGTGTGTGAGAGCGTTTCAGTAGTGTGTGTGAGAGCATTTCAGTAGTGTGTGTGAGAGGTAAAATTTCAGTAGTGTGTGTGAGAGCGTTTCAGTAGTGTGTGTGAGAGCATTTCAGTAGTGTGTGTGAGAGGTAAAATTTCAGTAGTGTGTGTGAGAGCGTTTCAGTAGTGTGTGTGAGAGCGTTTCAGTAGTGTGTGTGAGAGGTAAAATTTCAGTAGTGTGTGTGAGAGGTAAAATTTCAGTAGTGTGTGTGAGAGCATTTCAGTAGTGTGTGTGAGAGCGTTTCAGTAGTGTGTGTGAGAGGTAAAATTTCAGTAGTGTGTGTGAGAGGTAAAATTTCAGTAGTGTGTGTGAGAGGTAAAATTTCAGTAGTGTGTGTGAGAGCGTTTCAGTAGTGTGTGTGAGAGCGTTTCAGTAGTGTGTGTGAGAGCGTTTCAGTAGTGTGTGTGAGAGGTAAAATTTCAGTAGTGTGTGTGAGAGCGTTTCAGTAGTGTGTGTGAGAGCGTTTCAGTAATAATGTCCCTTACGGCACCTCATAGTTGTTGTTATGCTAGCGACTGGCAGCTGTTCCAACTGTTACTCTGAAGAATGAAAGCACTTACAAATGGTATGATTCTTTTTGATCTAATCAAATCAAATCACTTTTATTGTCACACCACATGACTGGTACATTGGTGCAGCACATGTGAGTGAAATTCTTGTGTGCCAGCTTCACAAGCATGTGTGTGTATATATATATATATATATATATATATATATATATATATACAGAAGTCAGCAGATGAATATTGTGCAAAAATGGCATTTATGTACAATATGGAGTGCATATGTGTCGGAGTTTAGATAAGTGACAGCGAAGTGTCTATAAAGTGTTACAATGAAGTGATGCACCCTACACATTAACAAGTCAAAAGTAAAATCCTCTTTTTTCAAATATAATAATATTATTTGTGGAAAACAGGAATGATTTCATATGAAGCGCCTTGAGGCGACTTTTGTTGTGATTTGGCGCTATATAAATAAAATTGAATTGAATTGAAAAATATTTAAAAACTGTAATTATTGTTCTCAATCTGGAAAAATTGGTACTAAATAAATTTCAAACAGTATAATAATTAATATATATTACTTAACTGAATATGACAGACAGACATTATTTCAAATATTTAAACAGAAATTCTATTATTTTTTTTTAAAAATCTGTTTTTTTCCCCTTTACTTTGAAGACTGCAACACATTTCAAAATTGTTGAGAAAGGGTAAAGTTTGCTACTTTTTGTATCACCTTTTTTCAATACTTTAAAACATTTAGGAAGCAGGAAAGCCAGTTATAGTTCTGAAAGCAAACTTTTTGGCTTGATGTACTGTTTCAGCTGCTCCTCGGTTCAGGCCTTCTTTTGTCTTTGGCCTTCTCCCACTTGTACAGAGATATCACTGGATTCTAACAGTCTTCTTGTTATATACTTTTAGATGCTAAAATTCAAAATCTTCTAAAATTTCCATATTTCAAAATACATACACACATATACACACATGTCTAATCTCCTGTTGTTCTCGTCTCATTTCAAATGTGTTGTTGAAATAAAATTGAGAATTTAAGACTACTTTCAGCTGCTACACTATTAAAATGGGATCACCCCCGCAAGTAGTGTCACATATTTTTTTATGCTGGATGCCCTCCCTAATGTCATCCCAAAGGGATTTGAAGGATTTGTGTTTCCTCCTGAGATCTTTCCCCTGCTGGTCTAATATGTAAATCATTGCACTATCCGGTCGTTACGTCTGACGTCACTAGCCGTGTCTGGGCCTAGACTCCACTCTTAAAGACCGGATACAGCCACTCAAACTGATCATATAGCTTTTGAAAAAAAATATTAGATTTAACACTGATATATTGTCTTTATATGATTTTTAATTCAGTGTTTGTTTGTTTTTCATGTTTATTTTAGTCAAAACTTTTAAGGTAACAGGGTTGCATCACTCACTTATCATGTCTCCCATGATTCTGACAGCCTGGCCCTACAGCCATTTTCTCTTTCAGAGTAAGAAACCTCAGTAAGGAAACAAGTAGTGACAGGTGAAAGCCTCCCATTCACAACCTGCCATTCTCTCTCTATTTGCAGATGGGCAGCAGGGTGACCTTGACAACAAAGGCAAGCCATCGAGTTAGGGGGGAGAAGGGAAGGGACTAAGGAACTGACGGCAGTGCTCCACTGTGGTCTGTCAGACTGTTATCAATGCTGCTGAGCTGCATTTGTGGGCGCGACGGGGAGGGCATGACGGAAGGCAAAGATGGTGACAGAACAACCACAGAGAAGAGAAGAAGAAAGAACGGAAAGAGAAGGTAGGGGGAGTTGAGGATGGATGGCAGCAGGAAAGGTGTCTGCAGGACATGGCGAACATGCAGGGTCGAAGGATGCAGTTTATTCCCCTTGCTGCCTGACTGTCAGCCCAACAGTAATGAAGTTAAATGAGGGCACACACTCGACAAAGAGCATTCGGGAAATGGGTGATCACCTGTGGCCAGAGCAAAAAAGAGAAACAAAGAAAAGGGTCCACACGTGATTGACAGAGTGCAGGAGACGCAGCGCTGGCTCGGTCAATCAATAACTCTTTCCTCTTGGGCCAAAACCACCTCACCAGCCTCATCAGCGGCTCCCATCTCCGACCTGACAGGGGTCTCTTTCCATGTGTCATCACACTGAAAGGAAAAGTCACCTTCTTCCACAGTTTAATGGGATTCCTTAATAACAAATGGATGTGGAAGCAACAAAAGAGACCTGCCTTTTCATTCTTTAATGGAGCTGCTTCTGGTTGATGTCACACAGCCGCCAAGACCTGGAGATCAGTGCTTTCATCTTTCATACTTTTCTCCAGCCTTGGGACAAGGTGATGGGGTGGAAAGGAAGTTATTACAAATTGTATTTTGTCCATCCAAATATTGAAAAAGAATACTAAATCAGTCGGGTTTGTCATGGTCAGTTCATAAAATAGAACAGTACTATATGCAGCCAACTTTCAGGGCATAAATATTACAGGATTAGCAAGCAATTACAGTGATTTCCTTTTATAAAATGAGCTTTCCAAATCTTATTCAGGCATGGGTATTATGTCAAGCAAATATGTGTCTGATGAATGACTTATCATTTACCAAGAATACAATTAAAACTTCCTCACAGGAGAATCTCAATTTGCATTGATTCTGCAATTTGAGGCTCCAAAAAGTAAAAGTAAGCCACAGTATAATCAACCAAGTAAGATTTGCACAATAGAAAATATTTTGTATTTTCACTCAAGTACAGCGATACTCATCATACCAAAGAAAGTCCGTTTTAGCTAATCACACGAGTGACGGAGTAAAAAAACTATCCATTAGGAACATGTCATTCAAACACAATCATACAGAAAAAAAGTTGTTAACATTAGCACTTTAGCATTTAGAGTGTGCACTGCACCCTACTAGACATCAAATTATGGATAAAGTGCCTTCTAATGATACAGTTCTTCTTAAAGTTTTGTTCTGTGCCCTTCCTAAATATTTGTTCTAAGATATCTTCTATGGACTTAAGTGCTTTGAATCAGATATTTCTTTTTCTTTTGTTTTTCATGTGGTCAGCGTCTTTGCTTCAGGGATATACCTGGACAGTTAAAATGGTACTTGCTCAAAGCCTTTGACTGAACTTCAGTCAGTTTGAAGCCAACATCAAAAACAGTTCCTTCTTCCTGAATTCCCAGCTTGGTCTCAGAAGTCAGAAGATCCACTGTTACTTGCTGTCTTTCCCTTTAATTGGTGTTACACAATATGAACTTGCAGTGGGGAAAACACTGTTGCTACCAAGGCTGTTTCCATAGATCAAAAACTCAGTCAACCTGATTTCATATAGTTGAAAATCCATATAGTTGGGACTGCACTAAAGATTAATTTTTGAAGATATGAATATACTTTTAAACAACTTGCATGCATGAAATTTAAGGTTTTTGCAATATTTTAATGGTAAACTCGGACAAATTTCTGACCAACTGCTAAAGTCATCCAGAAAATTAGAAATTAACGATGAAGACGGATCTTTGATATTTAATGTCATGATTCAACTATTTTTTGGGGAAGAACTTCTCTTAAATGAGATGAAACTCACTGTGCACATCACAAAAACAATCAAACCATGATTTCTGAGAGAATTCCAGACTGCACACCCTGCCTGAATTTTTTTTAATTACCTGTAAGCAAAGTAAGTTCAGTTGAGCCTGTCAAAATATACAACTCTTTCCATTAGCACTCTAATTACAATTTAATTGATAACAAGGTGTAATTTGCGCTAACAGCAAGGCAAAAAGGTTCTCTTAAGAAATTCCAGTGGCAGTTTGACAATGTACAGTACTGTTATACTGTTGTACAGCCCATAGATTTTCTTCCAAGAACCTTAATAAGTTTCAGGACCCATTTTCTCAAGTCTGCCTTCTTTGTTTGTTCCCTTTATTATCCTTAATTTGCCATCCATCCAGTGGTGATGAGGAGTCTCACTTCAGTTGTTTCATTAACTTTATTGCTAATAATATATTTCATTATGGCCTGTTATTGGAAAGAATATTGCAATCTGCTCATGACAGCTCACGTCCAAAATTGTTAATTAAGTAAATTAATGGTGAGGCCAGATAAATAAATAAAGAACACAAATTTGCATACTGTAATTGAATGTCACTCTTGGTTATTCTGCTCTTTGAACTGATGGATAGGTACCATCCAAACCACTGACAATAATGAACAAAAAAATCCACAAAAACACAACAGACAGTCACACGGTGGTTATCTCCATGCATTAATCTACAATATTGACAAAAGCACTCAACATAGCAAATGGAATCTCCAGTCAAAAAGCTTGTATCTGTTGTGTTCTACATCCACTATCAGTCGTATCTCAACTGGACGCTGTGCTGCCAATCAATAAAACCTATGAACGATTTATTTGACAAGCCCAACGGTCACATAATAAGAGAAGAAACAAAGTAAAATAAAGCATAATCTGCTGTGTGTTTTCATCTTGACGTTTCACTTTTGATCATCAGTCAGTCTTTTATCTGGGTTATTTTAAGTGTAACTAGAAACCCTTATAACCAAAACTGTCATAGTTAAACAGGCAAGGAAGAATTTGGGAAACCAATTTTCTGCTTAGTATCAGAATGTGCCACAGTGGCAATGTGAACTTAAAATATCGTTCAAGACACTAATGTCATCTTAAATAGTTTACATTTTTAAACTGAAATCATTACAAAGGTTACTAAAATCATTTCATTGCCTGAAGCCTAAAGCTAGAATTTGCTGCCAGAGAGTTTTAAAAAACTTAAAAGAAGCTAAAGAAGAAGTTTTTATTAACGTGTTTGGAAACTTTGTGACTTTGTATCTTTTGGCTCTTTTTTGGTCTCCACCACATTAGTGGATAACTTTATTTTAACATCTATTATCTGTTTTTGATGGGATCTAAACACATAAGATAAGATAAGATAAGATAAGATAACCTTTATTAGTCCCACATGTGGGAATTTTTTTTGTCACAGCAGAAAGTGGACAGTGCAAAGTTATATAGCAAAAATTAGAGAACACTGGAATACAATAAGAATAAGATACTGTACACAACTGTACAGAATAAAATAAAATACTATATACAATAGGATAAAAATAGAATACAAATGCTATATACAAATACAACTTATACAACATATTTCCTCTTCAGCAGATAAAGCAATCTACACATCTTCATCTCATCTTCATCGACCCTTTCCTTTTTAAATTGCAAACAACAACCACATTTGCATAGGAATACAGTTTGAGTGGACACATCTAAAGCTGTGGCAGGTCAACCTTGCTACCCATTTTAACTAAAAAAATTGGAATTGACCTTCTAGGACATTTTTTTAAGTAACTAAAAAATAATAGCACTTAAATACAAAGAATCAGAATGGAAAACCATACTTATCTTATAGTAGAGTACAAATCCACAAGAAAAAGTGTCACACATCACAATTATTAGGCTGACTGGGTAGCAGAAACTCAATTCCGTGTCCTACATAATGCAACTTAAACATGATAAACGCCTCAATATTTCACCTTTTTTATGTTGCCAAACTCTTCTGTATCCAGATGGCTATGAGTACATAATGGCTAGACTAAATACTGACATTTTGAAATGAGAAAAGAATAACTAACCCTGCAGAATTTATAGGCATGTAAGAAACTGAAATGGGCTTTAAAATGGGAAATGATGCCTTGATTAGTAGCCATTTGTGCTGAAATTAAGTTGGCTCTGACTATGAATACCAAGCTGCAGGATTTGTGAGCACATTCATTTCTCCTCTTTTTTGCTAAAGTACTGTTTCAGTGCATCAGTATCGCCAGAGAAGATCATACCCTGTATGGCATTGAGCTCTATCATGACTCCCGCTGCCTGGCCTAGAGACAGATTTAAGAGACAAAGGCAGGCGGGTATGGCCGCAAGAAGGAGTTCTTTGCTAGCACCTAATGAGGATAAGAAAAAATATGAAGTCTTTTCTTTTCATTCTTAACTCCTTGAGATGCCTGTGCTGGGGTGATAAAAAGAAAAAATAGAGTTCATTTTACAGGGCTCACTGAGACAGAGACACAGGATTTCAGAAATGGAAAAGTTTAAAAGTGCTGTCGCCTGCACTGATGGACACATGTGGTGAGACAGCCTTCAGCAGCTGTTCTGATGTTGCTGATTATGAACAATCTATTCTCCAAACTCATATTCGCCATCTTCCCTGTTCTTTCAAACCTGACTAAAGGTAAATCAACAGTGCAGGAATTCAACAAGCAAATATTTTACATTTAGAAGACATTTATTAAGATGATAAGTAGACGTAAAAAACAGCACTGATTGGATTTGATGCCTGCTGTTTGGGTTGAACATCACAAAGCAATCTTACTCTTGCATACATAACTTATAAATGTGCTTGATATTACAGGTCTGAAACACCTACATTGATCCAAAAGTCTTGTTGGGACTGAGGTGTCATCAAACTGCATACCCATAGACACAGGTTTGTGCCATGTGTAACGTCAAGTACTGTGCAAATGTCTTGAGCCACCCCTGCTAGGAAGACGGGAAATGGGTGGAAAGACTTATTAAAAACATTAGGCAAAAACTGATATTTTTATACTTTTAACAAGAACGAAAATCACTATTTGGTGCAACGATGTTTTTTCTTATCACAAGACATGAAAATAATAAACATAGTTCTCACTTTCATAAACATCAGAAGCCAGAATAAGCCTGGATGTGGGGTATATTTTATACAGTACTGTGCAGTCTCAAGACCCATCCAACCCACATTTCTTTAAATTTGCTAGAAAATTCTAACAAGCTTGAAAGTCAATATTTGGCACAACTACCATTATTCATCAACACATTATGAACTCTCAAAGTCAAGTTCTCTAGTAATTTCTTTAAGTAATCTTAAGGAATAGTTCTCTGGATTTCTTAAAAAAACATGGGAAGCTTTTCTTTGCTTGCTGCTTGCTTCATTTTGTTCTGTTCTCTGTCGAGATGATCCCACACTGGTTCAATAATGCTGTGGTCTGTGCTCTGGAGAGGTCAGTCCATGACTGATAGTGCTTCAGTGTGTTTTTCTGCCCAGGTTATGATTTTACTGCCATGGCAGTGCATATGAGATCATTGTCATGCTGAAAAATGAAGCCATAGCCAATTAGATGCTTTCCAGATGGCATTGCATGATAGATCAAAATCTGGTACTTTTCTGTGGAGCTGAAAGATAGCCCCAAATCATGACAGTCTCCACTGTGTCTTACAGACCTTTCTCCTGACCTCCTCCGTGCACACTGACCATAATTTGAACCAAAAATGTCAAATTTAGTTTCGTCACTCCATAAGACTTCTTGTCACTTATTTTAAATCCATTTTTTGTGTAATTTGGCATACATCAGCCTTTTCTCTCTGTTTTGATTCTTTAAGAATGACCTCTTGACAGCCATCTTTCCACCTGATAAGGCTTCAGTGAACAGTAGATGGATAAACTGAAGGGCCAGATGTGTCTCACACTTCCTGTGTCAGGTCTTTGATGGATTTTTTTCCTATTTCTGAAAGACATGACAGTTCAGCTACCATTCATCTGCTGTAGATAGTTTTTAGGTCTGACATTGGTTCTTTTGTCTTCCACTTGTCCAATTTTGGCATGCTCACTATGCCAAGATATGCCAATTTCTCAGGTAATAGCTCATTGGGAATCACCTTGTTGGTCTAGAAATACTATGTTATGCCTTTAAAAACTGCGTTAGCTTTGACATTTTGTATAGAGTCTTCTAAAGAAATGTTACAAATGGTGTGGTTTTGTGACAAGCTGCTGGTAGCAAAGTGCTTTAAGATACAATTTAAAATTGGTTAATTGCTAAAGTGATCCATCTCTTGAGTTAGGTGCCTTTTTATGCTTGAACGACTCATAGGTCAAAAAACATTCCACAGATATAAAACAGGGACTGCTAAACCTAAAATCATAGAATAAGCAGCCACTCACCAAAGAGAAACTTAACAAACTTTAACATAATGTTAATGGAGCAACAAAACGGACCAGTGCAATATGGAGTACATTATTTGCAGTATTAATGTACAGTATTTTTATTTTTCATGACTATCTTAACCAAACCTTCAGTCATAAATAATACATTATATGCAATTTTGGGGTACACTCTGCAATGATTATCTCTATATATGTAACAAATTACAGTAGGACAGAGATAGATGAGAGACTTTTAGCTGCTATATTCTGAACTTCTGAGGTTCATTAATATCAACAGGAATAAAACAGCATGATAATTTAAACTATTCCTTTATTGCTCCACCTAAGGGATTCCATAAATCACCTCAGTGACGGGTGCAACAATATGTGTGCAAAACAACTATTGAAAAGGTGTCCAGCAGATTATTTCAAGTTCTCTTTTCCTACAGTCACCACCTTACAGTTTCCTGGTAAATACTGTGGTGAGTAAGATACAGGTGCTGTCCTGTCACTTCCAATTAGATGCCAGCTATTCAAATGTAAAGCTCTGCTAACCAAGTGTCAGGACATCATTAGCGACGGGTCAAACTGCATTATGCTCACACATACAGGTCGTTATGGCCAAGGCATGGAGAAAACAAGTGTCAGTGGAAGGTAAACGAGACTTCATTCATATACAAAAGCCATTTTCTGAAGACCTACCTCTCAGTACTTTCTCCACAGACAACAGCTTTAATGCCCAGCTTCAACTACAGCAGCAAATGTTAAGCATATGTTCTGAAATATGTTTGATATCCTGCCAAACCTCAAGGATGTAAGGAGTGCTTCGCCAGCCTTATGAGTCTGTAAATGTTTACAGGTAAACCTTAAAATGTGGGCTCACTTAAACCCAGAGAAGCCAGTTGAACCAACAATATAAGTCAGAATGTATATATGCAGTGTAAGTTAATTACCGCATGGCTGTCAGACCAACAACAAGTAAACACCAAACACTAGATATGACAGACATATCTGACAAAGCAGTTCTTTATTTTTCAGCTGTTCCTAAACTCTCTAAAGTAACTCAATGTCAAAGAGATAAAAGAGAAGCACTTAACTATACTATTATTATCATAGAGACTAAGTAGTCTCCTTCTGAACTATTGTGAATATATTAATGGAAACAAAGCCAAGAGCACAGTGACGGCAAGAGTGCTGAGATTTTGCTTAGCAACATCAGTGCTATCAGTGCATGCAGTGCAGTGTAACGAATCGAAATGTCAGCATGTTACTATGCTCACAATGAAAAGATAATCAGATTATGAATTCTAAATTTACACGAACTGACATTTTATTGGCAAGGAGATCACCAATGCTATTAGGATTCATTCTAATATGAAGTGTTCCTGTAGGACCGGATGAAAAGCCATGACAGTCTGTTGTTGCTCTTCCTTAGTTTGGACAAGAGAAGTAGACTGATCATCCATGCTTTTAGACGTATTGCCAGTTTAGCAAAATTGGAGTGGAGGTGTCCTGATTTCAAAATAGTGAACATGTGTTTTTCAACTAGCTTCAATAAATAGTCAATGCCTCCAATCTAATAACTTTTGGTCACGTAAACAGTTTCCATCATTAATTTTGTGTCCCCTATCAAATACTTTCATCAGTCAGGACTCATATGTATTGATGCATGTCTGTTTACACCAAATTGAACTTGAACTTGAGTCATCACAGCTTTTCATAGGAATACAGTTTAAGAAGACAAATCTATCAGTTTCATAACAGTTAACTTTGGTAACTGTTATGTTTAGAAAAGTTCGGATTAAAATAAAAGGTTTACAAACAGCTCTGCCACAACGTTAAGATGGTAGTGAGCATTTGCAATCATCGATTGTGCTAGCGGTTCAGGCTGTTTAGTGATGGTGATGTAATGGTGTTTCTTGGCACACTTTGGGCCACTTAGTCCCACCTGAGCACCATTTAAACTCCACGGCCTACCCGAGTATTGTTGCTGACCATGTCCTTTCCTTTGCGACCACAGTGTACCCATTTTCTAATGACTTCTTTCAGCACAATAACACGTCCAAAAGTTCAAAATATATCACACTGGCTTCTTGAACATGAGTTCAGTGTACTCAAACATTCTCCAGAGTTACCAAGAGCTTTTGGGATGTGGTGGAACAGGAAATTGATGCTACGGATTTGCAGCTGAAAAATCTGCAGCAATTGCATGATGCTGCAGATTTGTCATGTGACATTCACACAACCAAAAAATTTTTATGATTGTCACATTTTGCTATGAGAACAGGTTAAATATTTGCATGCAGGAATAGAACAAATTACCCAGAGCACACGTAAAAGAAAAAATGGTCATTTTACATTCACATGTGTATTTCTGTGTACAGATTAATAGACATTGGTCGTTATTTCCAGACGGTCAAGTTTCACTGATTTGTTAAAATATTACTTATGTTGTGTTCAGTACATCAAACCATATTTCCTTAATTTTGAATGTATTAAGTTCAATTCAGTGCAATTTTATTTACACACCGCCAAATCACAACAGCAGTCGCCTCATGGTGCTTTATATTGTAAAGTAAAGAATCAACAATAACATAGATGAATGGAATTAGACCATTATCCAAGATTTGCTGAACAGCTGACACTTTCTTCTAGATGCTGAAAATGACAACACAAAGACAGACTCATTCGACTGGATGATTCATTTTCAAATGTTATAAATAACCCAGAGTTTATACAGGGAAGGCTGGCTGACTTCAATCTTCTGGACATCAGCATCATTTTGATATTGTCTCTGCTGATGCTTTCAATCAGCTGTCTAGTCATAGAGTCCTCATCTGGACTGTCATCTCGTTGACTTTCCTCTGACTTTAGTTTAATTAGAAACGGTTACATCAGATTCCATGTGCTAGAAAGTGGCACACACCTATAATGACATACAATAATCTCAAAGCAGCTATCAGTCACAAAATTCATTAGTAACATCCCTTGATGTTAAGTGATCTGATGTTTTGCCTTCAGGCACTTTCCATTAACCTTCAGCTCTTTTTAAAACACATCAATTAATGATAAAATTCCCTCAATGCAACCCCCTATAACAAATCTATTAGTGCCCAATCCTGTATATTTCTTCAGGCACACCCTGAGCAAAATGGTTTTCAGAGTTACCGTCTCTCATTACAGTGGTAAACATTTGAAACAGGATGACCTGTTAACTCAAAACCCCTCTAAACCGCTGTAGGGCTATATAATTCTCTGTATTAAATCTTCTACCAGTATAAAGCTGCAGTCAGAGAAAAGCTTGCAGCTTATAACAAGATTTCCCGGAACCCCATTCCCTTTGACCGATAACCATGCATTTCTTAAAAGTTCATCAGGAGTTTTGATTGTGTTCTATAAAACTAATGACAGCTCGCATTCTAGGAAAAATAAAAAAGAGTTATGGGGCAGGTGGGAGTAGTTTAGTCCCATTCTTCCGTGGAACGCCTGCACAGGAGAAATCGAGCAGAGCAAAGCGAAAAGCAGCGGGATGTTTTGAAATGGATTAATGCTCCCACTGTTTGAGGTTAACAGCCTGTCGCTGGGTTTCCTTATCAGATGGCCAAGATCAATGGCACAAACACATCTGCTCCCAGAACAATCTGCCAGGGTATTGCTGGACACTGCACTAGGAATGAAATAAAATCATTATCCAGGAGCTCCTAGAGCTATTTTAAACCTATTCGTCCTCTGAATCCAACACAGCGTAAGGACAACATCCATTGACCTGTTTGGGAAGACTCATGTAGGAAGACAGTTTCAAAACTGTCTCAGACTAAACTAGAACATGTTTTTTTCTTCAGATACACAATGGAATTGTCTGTGATTAGATACCTGGGCTTTTTTTTTTACATTAGGTAGTGTAATCTTCCATGTAGTAAATTACATGTGTTATCATACATTGAAGTTTTACCTGAAAACAAGCGTGTTGGTTTCTCTGTAATAACCAGAATTCGGGGCTGATACCACACATTTCCAAGTAATCATCACACTCCTAATAATAAATCCTAGTTATTTGTAACAACCACAGGTGTTTCCAGGTAATAAAGCACAACATAATATTTACATTGCTACCTACAAACAAATAAGAATGCTGGAAACATAAGGCAGGATTCATTTCAGCATTACATAACGGCAATAAAATCCTAATGTTAAAGTATCAAACAATTACTTTATTATTATGAAGTTACTACCACAAATCAGTGTGTAAGAAATACGCAGATATGGCATTTTATTGCTAGCAGGTTATTATCTTGTTACCAAAATATTACTATATGATTACTAATTGGTTTTTCCTCATAGGTCTCCACTTAGTTTCCATGCGATTTCTGGCCTGTTATTACCCAGTTACATAACTTTTAATGTAGTTTTGCTCATCTATAACTACTATTAATAGAAGAAAATTAGACGTTACTTGAATATTACTTTGGTAATAAAGAGGCATGCTATTTCCACATATTACATTCTTGTCTCCGCCTTATTATCCGGCTACTACAAAATTATTTCAAATAGAAAGTCACAGTTACTGTAACTTTCTAATAAATCTAAAACAAAAAAATCTCAATTTGATAAGATATGTTTTCTATTAAAGACAAAGCAAACTGAGGTCACCAACGCCAAATTCCAGTTTTCTTATCCATAAGATTTATTTTATATAATCTGGACACGTAAAATAATTATAGGGATTTTGAATTGCACGGTGGTTTCTACAATTCCCTCCTACATTTTATATTTGCATTTTATTAGGCAGCTACTTCAATGATAAGACAGTTCAATGACAACATCTCTACTCAAATTTCACTATATTTATTAAACTGGTTTAATTTGTTTTGTCAGAATTAGTTGACATCAGTTAATACACCCAAGTGGTTGTGTGTGTCATGCTATCTGTTTTTGAATTGAGCTGAATGCCCACCATCCATTTTCATCCTTCTACATAATATTAAAAAAAACCCAGTGTGGCCCATTTAAATAGTCTCACTTAGCCATAGGCACAGTAACAGAATAATCATATATTCTGCAAGAAAAAAAATGAGGCAATTATTTGTGCATTTTGTGCATTAAAAACGAATCATAGATGGAACACCTTTTTGTGTTAAAATAATGTAAAATAAGAAATATATATATTTTGAAAGAATTAGGACATTCAAATATGTTCAGCATTTAGTTTTTCGGCCCCGTGGCTAGTTTTGCAAGTTAATTTGCTTTTGGAAATAAATCAAATTATAAGTTTTAGTATTCAACTTACCATTTGTATGTACACATACTGTTCAAGATGACATGTGTTAACAGCCTTGATGATCTCCCTTAATAACAGCACATGTCTAAGTTTTTCATTGCAGATCTGGCTGCAATGTTATGATGCAGCTGGACTTAAAAGAGGTGTATGTTATCTAATTATTGATGTATGCAGTTAAAATTGAAGAAGTTTTTTTCCTCAATATAAAGATTTATTTTTAAATGTTGTATATATACCAGCTTTAATGCATCAGTTTGAAATGAAAGGCTTTTGAGAAATGCTAACAAGTCATGTAAGTGCTGTGATCATGTGTTTGTTTCATTTTTTTTACCCATTTGTCTTGAAGCAATTGCACTCACATGAGTTGGAATGGTGCTGAATGCCTGTTGGGAAATCAAACAGGAGCTCAGTTGAAGCGAAGAGTGCTATTTTGTTAAAATGGAAATTGTATTGAACATTTCTAACATACAGTACCACTTCAAAGTAACTTTCAACACTAAGCCTTCACATTTAACCATTATCAATTTTTGCTGTTATGCTTCACTAGTACCTATTTGATAAGACTTTGAGTTATCCATACTTTTTATTTGTTATGCAAAGTTACACCTCAGCTTCAAAAAAATTGTGATTTCAAATCAAATCAAAAACAAATTTCTATAGCACATTTTAAAAACAACAGTGTTGACCAAAGTGCTTTACAATCAGCCAAAAGGAGAATAAGTAGTTAAAAACAAAACATTAACAAACAAGACAGACCAACAAACAACACAAGTGACAAACATAAAAAGCAAGCCGGATGATAGTCAAACTAGTTTGATTCAAAAGCCAAAGTAAAAAAGTGATTTTTAAGACGTGATTAGACTCGGAAGTACTAATGTCAACAGGAAGGTTATTCCAGAGTCTAGGAGCTGCAGTTGGAAAGGCATGATCCCCTCTGGGCTTCTGCCAAGACCTTGGTTGTAAGAACATCTGCCTAGAAGATCTTATCGCTCTTTTGGGGTTATACAAGTAGAGGAGCTGCAGATAATGCAAATAAAAACAGACTTCAATAATATTAAGCTTATATGTAATCACATTTTTAAATGTTGAAAGTGTTGAAAAGCAATATAAAAGTATATTATAAGTAAAACTATATTTATTTTCATTTCCAGCTATTTTGCAAAAGGCATGTGGTTTCATTGGCTTAAATGTGATGAAAGACTGTCAGATTAGGGTTACTGTGAAAACAGAATGAAGTAAGAAGGCAATACCTACCAGTAACATTTAAAGACCCATTTAAAACCTACTTAAAAAATCAGCTCGGCAATTATTATTTATTTTGTAGCTTAGAAATAAAATTTCATTTCATTATGCTGAAAATGTTCGACAGTCTTCTTACTGAATAAAGCAAATAAAAAGTTCTCTCATGCATTACTTGTTCAGCCAGCATCAGGACAAGTTACAGTAGCTACTGAAGGAGGGGGAGTCCAGCTAAAAAGAAAAGGTCACCTGGGAGTGTATAGCAGTGGGATGCCTTAAAGGTTAGCTCCATCGAGCTCTATCAAATATTAATGGCATCAGAGCCCCCGACAGGACCCCCCCGGCAGACAAACAAGTCATTTTAGTAAAGGGGGTGTTTTAAGAAGCCGTGAGGATTGTGATGCAACACTTTGTTGCCGCTCTGCTTCATCCCAATTCTTTCTGTTAGATTTTCACTTTGTGCTCTATCTGCAGAGGTCCAGCAAATCCTTGGCAATCCTATGCTGCAGTTTATGTGGCAGCATGAGGTGTTTTCCAATGTGCCATTCCTGTATTTCTCTTAAAAGGTCACGGGCTGGTGGATTGTGACTTCTTGCCCTTATATTTCCAGTATTTTGTATTACCTTATTGATCCAGTAATGTCAACAAGAGAGGCATAAAGGTTGCTGTGGAGTGCGCCATCTCTGCACCTATGCCTTATTAACTATGCACCTGCCTGGAGACATTAGGCTTGGTAGTAAAAAGAGCCAAAATTAATATTTAACAGAGAAAATCTGTCCGAAAACAAACTCTTGTCCTTTCTATAATGGAATATTGGCAGTGCTCTGAAATAATCTGGAAGGGTGCAACCATTTCTCTGATTGATTCCAAAAAAAGATATTTTACCTCAGTGGGGCAAGTTTCATTAAACACCGCTATAAAAGAGCAAAATGTGAGTTTATATTTTTCTTGGCAAGTCTCAAAACAGGGCAATTTTGTTTACTTCTTTGCAAAGTTTCTCTTGACTTACTGTAACCCGATATGAAGAATTTTCTCCGCAGATTAATACAATATAGAGATGCAGCAAAAGACAGCAGGTGTTGGCCAGATGTTCGCAAGGAATGCTGTGGGATGCATACAGTTTCTCTGCTGTAAAATTGCCATTGATGTCATTGTTTTTGGCAACCACAATCTGCCTTTTTTAAGCATGCAGGTGCCCAAGGGAAGCATTCAAAACAAAAAGTGAATTTGTATACAGGGCGAGCCAACAGAATTACAGTAGTGGTTTATTTTTTCTGACAGTAGCTCTGTGCATAACGAACAAAAGAAGTGCTCTGTCTTTCCAAGCAATATCAAAGTACTCATGCAGTCAAACCAATGAAAAACTACCTTTTTACATGTTTCACCTTCTATCTTACCGCATAACTTACTAAATCCCATTTCATTGCAATTGCTCAAACGTGATTAGCATACTGCAGTCTCCTTTATGCTCAGATAGCACTAACAAATCTGGCATTCAGACTTGAGGTGCTCCATTTGTTGCAGGAGGCTTTAGTGTTTTTCCATTAAACCTTCCTCCATTGCTTACATTTGGAGCTGAATTCTTGTCCATCATACTTGTTAAATTTAAGAAATATCTTGTAGTATCTTGTAGAGGTCATATTGTAATGGTTTGTGATCGTTTTGATAGTTTGAGTTGGCATTCATGAAAATGGATTTTTAACCCAGTAAAGAGAAAACTGAAAATAACTTTCTCTGAGCCAGTTGAGTCACTCTCTTTCAAGAATGTTAAAAGGATGGAAAACTTGCACCTTTCCCCCAACAACTAAAAATCAATATCAAATTGACATAACTCGTGATTTGTATGATATAAAATGAAACAATTCCTCCTTCCTGGCTTTTATAATCTCATTACCGCCAACCCATTGAGTCCACCCCAATAGTCCTGCAGATGCCCATCTTCATACAGCTTTCATCTGCTCCTTAATAATAGATTGTGGTCAGCTAGTCAAGTCTTCCTCCTGCTTCGGGGAGCCTCCGAGGCCTTTGGTTACAAGACTACAGTACTGCACTTCTTTACACAGCACATGAACAGGGAAAACCAGCTTCCCTGCTTGCAGCTCTTTGCTCTGCTTTCCTGTTTCTAATGTTTTGTGCGTCAGCTTGGCAAGCTAGGCAAAGGTTCACGGAGCCACAGTGAGTGGAGGAATTCTGCAGTTCATTTCCATGTGCTGAAAATGAACCGAGAAAAATAACCACAAGGAATTGCTTTATGTAATCTTTTATGTCTGAGTCTGCATCCTCAATTTATGAAGCTGTAAACAGTATGCACATATTTCATCACTCCAAGGCGAGAGAGTGTGCGTGTGCGGTGTTTGTGGGTATGTGTGCACGTGGTGGAGAGAGGAGGAGTAGGGAGGATTTGTAATATCACCACAATATTAGAATGTGAATAATGCATATAATCAACCTTAGAGCGCAAAATAAGGCCGGGCCATTAAAAAAAGCTCTAAAATGAAATTGATGATAAGCATCACAACTGCAGAGCAATCTACTATAACCGAGAAACAGCAGGACGAGTGGTTTCTGAGTTAGATGAAGCTGCTTGGCTGCAAATGAACATGCAATGAGTGATTTACAGGTTAGCAGTTTATCTGGGACAGTTGCAGCCTAAGTGGAGTGTGGGAAGATAAATCAGTCTTGTGAAAATCTGGGATATAAATTTGACTTTTTAAAGGAAAAAATGTGCACCAGGGAAAGTCAAACCTTTCATTATCATCCAAAGCATGAAAGAAATGAAAGTGTTCAGGTGTCTGTTTTGAAATGGGAAGTTAGTGTACTTCATTAGATACTAAGAATATACGCAAGCTGAAAAAGGGGGCTGAAAACAAGCAAAAAAAATGAAAAAAAGAGCTCCAAACGGCTTGCACACTGCAGGGCTCCAGTTTTTACATATTTATTTTATAAAAGAGTGTTTTGAGCTGAATAGAACATCATCCTGTTGCGCGGTAAGTCTTTGTATTATTCTTTTCATTGTTGTCTTTCGTTGTTTGTTAGAAACAAATGAGGATTAGAGAAGCATGCGTATCTGTTAATGCTATTGTAGTGTTCTATGATTTAGTTAACATATTTATGCCCTGTATTTTATGCTATTGCATAGATATATCTACATAGATGTCACATGGGATCCGCTGTTTATTGGAATAATGCATCAGTGCGGCAGCCTTACTGCGTAGCTGGAGCTGGGCCTCCGCCTAGAGATTTAAAAATCCTCATAAATATCTGAATTTTTTGAGGAGTTTTCAATTGTTTTGGTTTGTTACGAAATGGCAGTAAAATGTCATGTAAATGTAAAAACTGAAGTGATTACTGGCAACATTTATGAGTTCTCTAATTGTTGTGGTCCATCAGTGTTTCTAACTTTATTCTTTATTAATTTATTTGATCAACACTGTGAATAATTATTAACTGTGTTTTTACTTAGTAAACATACCTGAAGATGCCTAAAACCTGAAGATTTATGCAGATTTAAGTCTTTAATTTCGGTGTTTAAGGACTACTGGCCAGAGGGCCCGGTGGCGCCAATGTCCGGCAGCCTCGCCTCTGTCAGTGTGCCCCAGGGTGGCTGTGGCTACAATGTAGCTTGCCATCACCAGTGTGTGAATGTGTGTGTGAATGGGTGGATGACTGGATATGTAAAGCGCTTTGGGATCCTTAGGGACTAGTAAAGCGCTATATAAATACAGGCCATTTACCATTACTGTACTACTACTACAACTATCTTTTCATGCCATAAATGAATATTGGTTAAAATAGTCCTTTTCAGTCAATGACCTTTTCAGAGTATTGCTGCCACAGAAAGGAACAAAGGAGATTCTCGGGCCAGTTACGCATCAGTTTTGAACACGAATACTCATTTTTGTGTTATCATCAGTATATGGTATATATATCAGTATCTTTTTTTTGAGTGTGCATTGAAGCCTGAGAAAAGAGCATTACTCTACTGATGTATGAGTTAAGGTGAGGTTGCAGCATAGCAAACAAGCACCACATCCTGTTTACATGTAAATCAATACTGTTACATGTCTAAATGGTGAGAAACATCCAGGTCACACTTTCATAGAGGAATACTGGATGAGGCTCCGTGTAGCTTGGAAAAAGAGATGTCTCAGATATTTGTGAGCACCTAGTGTTATATACAGTATATACTCATAAAAAGATATGGCTTCAAAAAGTCAGAACATTGTGTGTTTTCCCACCCTGAACACAATGATGTGATATAAGATAACTTTAAAGACATAAAACAAGAGCTGGAGCTGGATGACAGAGCATAGTGTCTGGAGAGGTAAATTATTACAGTATACAAAGGCTTGCTAGAAAGCTTTATTCTAATAAAACACATCAACATTTTATCACTAGGTTCCAGCGGCAGCATCAACTTCTCTAATTAAGTGCTAAAAACTGCAAATGGTTCAATAACTCTAAGTAACAGAGACTTTACAGCGTGCTTTCATCCAGGGAGAAAACTATGAAGTTGTCACGTTTATATTCTGTGAAACAATGATTTACTGAGCATAAATGAATTTTCGCAGGTATGCTAGAATTACGCAATAACGACAGCAACTTTGAGGCCTTATTTCTCTAAACCCAGTATGTTTGAGTGAAATTTTCTTTAAAATTAAGAAATATGACAATGGTGGAGGTGGAGAAGCCACTCTTCGGATATATTCCTGTTTGAGATTCATCAAGTGTTGTGCACACATGAGCCTATGCATGGTTTTTACTGTTGGTCAATGAGGCATTAATTCTGAACAGCTTATGGAGCTTAGGAGACTTGCTATACCTTCTACGCTCTACCAAAAGAAACTGTCAAAGACTACACAATAACGGTGAAAGCCAAGTACTTAAATTTATCTGTGGGCACACACACATCCATAAAAACAACAGTTGAGAGCACTCCAGAAGTCTCTCCTTACATGTTTGTAACTCTGTCCCCACCATAGACCAAAACATTGGGCTCCATGTCAAATTTGCTACTCGCTCATACTGGAGCTAAAAGTGCTGCTCACTAAAATTCTGAGTGCTTTTGATTTCCTTTCAACAGTAATAGAGGATGTGACAGACACAGAAATTCGTTAACCAACCTTCCATCCATCATGCATTTTCCTAACCACTTATCCAATTGAGGGTTCTTGGGGGTGCTGAAGCCTATCCCAGCTGACATCAGACAAGATGTGGGAACCACCACAGACGCATTACTAATCCATGACAGGGCTTACAGAAACAGACAATTTAGAATCACCAGTTAACCTAACAAGCATGTCGTTAGACTGCGGCAGGAATCTAGAGTAACCAGAAGGAATGCATTTTGCAAACCCCACAGAGAGAGGCCTCAGCTGGCCAGCAGATTCAAACCCAGAAACGTTTTCCTGTGAGGTGACACTGCTAACCCGTCCACCATCATAAGTAATAAATTATATGGGTAAAAAAAAAATTCCAAGTCTTTAAACATGTCTACAAACTGTGACAAAACACTTTTGGACTCTATAGCTAATTTCCTTCACACAAACTGTAAGTAATGCTTAAAGTTAGGCCACCAACTATCTAATAGGCTTCACCTCTAATATAACTTACAATACTTAACTGTTTAACAGAGATTCAAATTAAGTCTCTGATCCAGTTTTGGAGAAAGTTTGGTGGAACTTGTTTTTTTTTTTGTTGTTGTTGTTGTTGTTTTTACAAATTTGCAGATATTTGTGTTTGCACACATGCAGTTTATGAACTGCTACTTTAGCTTAACACACCATTTCCTGTCTAAATATGGTTACTTTTTACTTCTGGGGGGGAAAATTCACTACAGTTGTACTGTACGTTCAAAAAAACAATTCTTCTGCCTCAACAGTGAATAAGATGTACTTAAATGTATACCAGTCAAGGAAATTTGTATTTTACGATTTTACCCTATGCTTGTAAAAAAAGAAAAAGAAAAGAAAATTCATGGAAAATTTACATGGTCCAGTCATCTTAAATGTACATGTGAATAATATCCATCCATCCATTCGCTTCCGCTTATCCTTTGCAGGGTTGCTTGGGGCACTGGAGCCTATCCCAGCTGTCATAGGGCGAGACGCAGGGTGCACCCTGGATAGGTCGCCAGTCTGTCGCAGGGCTAACACACAGAGACAGCATCGCAATCACATTCACTCCCGCATTCACACCTATAGGCAATTTAGATTGTCTTTGGACTGTGGGAGGAAGCCGGCGTACCCGGGGAGAACCCACGCAAACACAAGGAGAACATGCAAACACCACACAGAAAGACTCTGGACCTTCTTGCTGTGCAGCAACAGTGCTAACCACCATGCTGCCCATAACCCATATGAATAATAATCCTGGACAATCTACAGAAACTGATTACTTAACAGACACACCAATGCTTAGTGAAAAGGAAGACATTTACACACAGATTTTTAAAGTGAATTAAAGGCTTATATATAAAATAATGTAAAAGGTCAGTTTTTATAACACGAGTATTTACATCCCCCTTTCTTAATAAAATGAAACAACTGACAGCGTATGCCCTGAGAATATTTAGTTACTGTATATCCTCTCTGGCTAATGTTAAATTAGTTCGAAATATGCATGATTCTGATCCCTACATCAGCATGGATTAGCACTCTCATCACTTGTGTGTTTTCCGAAAGAACGAGCTGGGATGGCACCACAGCATCAATTAGTCATGTAAATGTCATCATCATTATTTAGACTGGGTTTTGATGCCTTTATCCTGAGAAGCCGGTTTTAAATGAAAGCTTAAAATGAAACAAGAATGGGGAAATCTCCGCTGATGATATCCACACAGCTGTAGATAAAATATTAAACACAGACCTCCAGGGCATGAAGGCTATCTGATTGGCAATAAAAACGGCTTGAACAATTTTAAACAACGCTAATTGGGATGGGAAAGACAATGAGATACGGCAGCAGAGGAAACACAATGAGAAAGTTCAGAGATAGCATGTGATCACAGATCAGTTTGCATTATGTTCCCCTTTATTACCTAAGATTTAATTGTACACGAAAACAATATGCTCTATCCTCCCGCCTGTTTCATACGCCTCACCATCTGTTGTTTTTCTTACTCAACTGTTCTCTTATGTTGCACTTCGCTCTAACAGTGGCCAAGATTGTCTAACTGTACCTCAATTTCTACAGAGATGAAAAAATGAAATGAACAAAAGGCCTCTTTCGACACACGTATATTTTCTCTCAGTCCAGAATAGAATGATTCTATCTGCGGCCATCACAGAAAATCTAATCATACAAGAAAAAAGAAAGAAGAAGAAGAAGAACGTGGCCACCTTTGGCTCCTCGTGATGTCAAACTCAGGATAAAGGTAGACAGATAGAGCTGCATACCTCCTAAAACTCTGAGTACTGTCAGTGCACAGCATCAACAAAGTACTTTTCTTGGTGCTTCCTCTCAGGCCTTTGATAAGCTTTAATAAATGTTAATAGAATACAGACTGCTTGGGGTAGAGTTTAGGAATTACAAATTGCTGAGCTCATTCTCAGGCATCCTCAAGGGACTTCTTGGACTGCAACACCTTGACACATTCCCTCGAGGGCACAAATGGAAAGGAATGAGAATTGTGCAAGAATGTGAATTTGACTACAGGGAGATGCTGCCAAGCAAGCGCGCAGATGGCTGTGTCAAGCTGGCAGAGAACGACGGAGAGAGGAGGGGTGGGTGGCACGTGGCCGTCTTTGGCACACCACAAGCATCTGGCACAAGAGGAACGTGCATCCCACCAACATCACTGCCACCCTCATCGCTGACGACAGCCCCGCCTCCCCCCTCTATATTCGGTTTATCGCACCACCCAGCATCTATGAAGACAATGGGACAGTGAAATTCTAGCGTGTCTGTGTCCCCTCGTTGCTGGAGCATTTCTCTTTGTGATATGAATGTGCATGGCTCAAGGTTTATGATAATCTCATCCCAGGGCTGATGGTGTCATGCAGGACTGGGTGGTCGCAGGGAAGTGAAGCATAGAGAAAATTTGCAGCTGTTGTGAATGAGAGGTTTTGTTATAAAGGTGGGAGCCTTACTGCAATGGCACAACCTTCTTTGCAATGAACTGATGAAGTTGTACACATTGAGCTCCCAAGCGGAACCCTCTTACACACCGCATGGCCGTTTTGTAAGGTTTGTCTTGGTCTTGCACACATTTATGGGTCTAATGGCTATAATAGGGGATCTTTTCCCCTGGTGCTCAGTTCAAAAAAGGCTCAAACACAGAAAAGGCGGAAACATTTCAGAAGTTTTTCAACATTATATGAACCCAAGTAGTTTGCATCTTCTTTAGTCTTTAGTTGTCCATAATTACATCTTTTTGTAACTGTCATCTCTAGGCTAACAAATTTCACGATACCATGTGCATTTAACATTTATCACATTTTCTTACAGAAGCAGTACTTTACACAGATATGCATCCTGGCACTTTAGCATGCATCTCGTTAATGAGTTTAAACATATGAGATCAACAATCTGGTATCCATTTACCGCCTGTGAGGAGATTCCTGCTAAGACCCAATCACTTGGCAGAGACCTGGCCTCACAGCATCCAAAATGAGCTGCACAGCGATACATTGAACACACTGGCAAAACACACAGCAGTGTCTTATCTACACTGGCATGCAAACAAGCCAACACATTACAAGGGCAAAACATTATGGCAAAACACATTCATTTTCAACAATGTCTCACACAGTTTAATGAGTTTTACAACAAAACAATGTACAGCATTGCACTATATTAGTATCACTGCTATGCCTTTATAGTACTTCTCTTTTAGCCAAACCCTTAAGATTCACATTTATATGACGAGTAAATGCTTTAGATATATGACATAGATTTGTTGAGCATCAAATGTATTATATATATATTTGTAATCTTTAATCTATACCAAAATAGAAACTAATAGGCCACCTGATTTCCAAAACATGGAGATACAATAATGAACAACAGTAGCGTATGATTTAAATCAAATTTTGTGACATTCAAATCTGGAGAATTCATTTTTTCTTTATGTTTGTCTCTTTTTGTTTTAATACATTTTATGTATTTGTGTAACATTATTGCAGTGCACATGCTGTAGTCTCATAGAATTGTATTATAAAGCTCAATGTTACACCACTGTATATGATGGTGATGTTTCCTGGTGTGCTAAAAGCATTTTTGCCCAAAATCAAAAGGTAAAAAATGTAGATCTCTGACTTGGTGACAATTGTAAGAAGTAAATAAAATACAATTTTGTTTGTCTTTTACTCTTTAGTGTGAACAGACTGGCCTAAAACATCAAACATCTTAGATAAGAATGACATTGCTGCAAAGATGACAGCAGACACTGATGCACACAGCCATGAATGATAAAAGGACCTCCCACTGCACGGGGACAGCGAGGGTCAAGTTCAAATTTTTTGTATCATCTGCACTCCAGAAGAATCTATAGAGAAATAAAAAGGATTATAGATCTACTCCCAACCCATGCTGCAGGGCTTCATCATCAGCCCCTGTGCTGGGAAGGGGAGCGTGCAGAGGGCTTTGACAGACTCACACCATTTCAGTGTCGAGACAAAAGCACCATGCTGCTTTATCCAGCAGGAGGTGTTTAACCAGCTTCAGAGGGCTACTGGGACTCGCTGCCTGCCAGATGACCTGTTTACTGCTGCGTGCTGCCAAGATTTTTTTTTAAGGACAATTCATATTTTAGACTGTTTTTTCTTTGTTATGTTGTGTTTTCTGGATATTCTATGGCCAAGTATTGTGATATACATGTTTGTAGACCTTTTTTTAATCTTTACTCTGACATTTGTTTCTTACTTTTCTAGAATTGATTTTCCAACACTGAAAAATAAACTGTGCAGTTATTTTTATTAGTTTTGGGTAGAAAAGGATATATAATACATCATATATAATACATCAAAAGACAAACCATGCTATTGCTGCATTGTAAACTTTTCATTTTCGCTAACTGGATTGTAAAAATAGTTTTTATGACTTTCTTTGAACATATCGCTGTATCAAAGCTGAACATTACCTATAGGGAAATTATGTCTACTCATTTTTCATCATTTTGAATAACAATAAAAATATCACTATTGATGTTTTTTTAATTATATTAAGTAACACTCACCATGCAGGTTTACTTTACTTTACTATTGACATGAGAGGTGCAGTGGCACCAGCATCTTTGACAAAACTGTTATATTTACTAAACTTTACTACAGTAAAAAGAGTTGACCAGTCAAGTATTATTCAATTATTATTGAATAATATAGTATTATCTCTGAAATAATAACAGAGTGGCTGGGTAGTAAGCATGACCCATTATTACCCACAAAGCATTTCATTACCATTATCATCGACCTGCAAGTAAGAATTCTTAGGTTTCAGGCTGTGCTAAATGACAGTTAGTGACGAATGTGGTTAAAACTGAGATTGAAGTTCACCCATTATTTCAGTGTAAACAATACTTCAGCCGTGATCTCCAAGCCTCTGCCGCATTGTTGTGTGAATGATTTACGACACGCACTGCTGACTGAACCGCTACACCACTGGAAGCCCGTGTGTACATGTAACAAAATACAGGGAGTGCAGAATTATTAGGCAAGTTGTATTTTTGAGGAATAATTTTATTATTGAACAACAACCATGTTCTCAATGAACCCAAAAAACTCATTAATATCAAAGCTGAATGTTTTTGGAAGTAGTTTTTAGTTTGTTTTTAGTTTTAGCTATTTTAGGGGGATATCTGTGTGTCCAGGTGACTATTACTGTGCATAATTATTAGGCAACTTAACAAAAATCAAATATATACCCATTTCAATTATTTATTTTTACCAGTGAAACCAATATAACATCTCCACATTCACAAATATACATTTCTGACATTCAAAAACAAAACAAAAATAAATCAGCGACCAATATAGCCACCTTTCTTTGCAAGGACACTCAAAAGCCTGCCATCCATGGATTCTGTCAGTGTTTTGATCTGTTCACCATCAACATTGCGTGCAGCAGCAACCACAGCCTCCCAGACACTGTTCAGAGAGGTGTACTGTTTTCCCTCCTTGTAAATCTCACATTTGATGATGGACCACAGGTTCTCAATGGGGTTCAGATCAGGTGAACAAGGTGGCCATGTCATTAGTTTTTCTTCTTTTATACCCTTTCTTGCCAGCCACGCTGTGGAGTACTTGGACGCGTGTGATGGAGCATTGTCCTGCATGAAAATCATGTTTTTCTTGAAGGATGCAGACTTCTTCCTGTACCAGTGCTTGAAGAAGGTGTCTTCCAGAAACTGGCAGTAGGACTGGGAGTTGAGCTTGACTCCATCCTCAACCCGAAAAGGCCCCACAAGCTCATCTTTGATGCTACCAGCCCAAACCAGTACTCCACCTCCACCTTGCTGGCGTCTGAGTCGGACTGGAGCTCTCTGCCCTTTACCAATCCAGCCACGGGCCCATCCATCTGGCCCATCAAGATTCACTCTCATTTCATCAGTCCATAAAACCTTAGAAAAATCCGTCTTGAGATATTTCTTGGCCCAGTCTTGACGTTTCAGCTTGTGTGTCTTGTTCAGTGGTGGTCGTCTTTCAGCCTTTCTTACCTTGGCCATGTCTCTGAGTATTGCACACCTTGTGCTTTTGGGCACTCCAGTGATGTTGCAGCTCTGAAATATGGCCAAACTGGTGGCAAGTGGCATCTTGGCAGCTGCACGCTTGACTTTTCTCAGTTCATGGGCAGTTATTTGGCGCCTTGGTTTTTCCACACGCTTCTTGCGACCCTGTTGACTATTTTGAATGAAACGCTTGATTGTTCGATGATCACGCTTCAGAAGCTTTGCAATTTTGAGACTGCTGCATCCCTCTGCAAGATATCTCACTATTTTTGACTTTTCTGAGCCTGTCAAGTCCTTCTTTTGACCCATTTTGCCAAAGGAAAGGACGTTGCCTAATAATTATGCACACCTGATATAGGGTGTTGATGTCATTAGACCACACCCCTTCTCATTACAGAGATGCACATCACCTAATATGCTTAATTGGTAGTAGGCTTTCGAGCCTATACAGCTTGGAGTAAGGCAACATGCATGAAGAGGATGATGTGGACAAAATACTCATTTGCCTAATAATTCTGCACTCCCTGTACAACATGACTGCACATGCACAAACGTAAAGGGGCCTACAGCAGCCGGGCTATGACCCTGTTTTAAATTACTTCTTTGTGATGCAATTACCTCTCTTGCTGGAAACTAATGTTGGCTTTTTGTCTCACCATCTTTTGTTTTGTCAGTGTATCCTCTGGGGACCATCTTCACAAACACTCTGTGACCTTGCCTCCTATTTAGACACCAATACCCAGCCACGCAAAAAAATAAATGTGCTACTCTTAGAGACGTTCGGGATGATGACAACTGTCAAAGGACTCTCAGTGGAAACATGGGGGATAGGAATAGGAAATGGGATGCTCAATGGTGTGTGGAAAGTGTGTGTGTGTGTGTGTGTGTGTGTGTGTGTGTGTGTGTGTGTGTGTGTGTGTGTGTGTGTGTGTGGTGTGTGTGCCACTGTGTATGTGCATTGATGTGGCAACAATAAACTACAAAAGGAGATGAAGGAAAGCACTGAAGGTTTATCATCTTTAAGTTGTTGTCTCCTGTTTCCTGCGCTGTGTGGTCAATGCAACAATACCAGGTAAGAGAAGAACTGCTGTCTTCAGCACTTGTTCAAGTTACCAAAATAAAATGCAAAACTTTTGTTTACCTCACAACCACTCTCTCAATGCGTACTCTTTGCCTGCCACTTCACAGGGGCAGAAAAACTTCCACGACTGGAACTTTCTGTTTCCACTTTTGAAGCCTGCAAAACAAGAATACACAAATCATAATTGTGAACTGATCTTTACGAATAATATAAAATGCAATGTGCCAAATGGTTGTCATTTATGAAATTGCATGTGAAGTCACTACCTATTTTTAGCATAAAATCAAAACAGAATTGATGCCAGCATTACTTACAATGTGCTCAATTATCTGCTTTTCGGTGTCATTCATTCCAGTGTGGGCTGTTTGGACCATAAAAATCAATGTGGGCAGATGGCTGAGCAGTAAATTACATATAAAAGTCAGTTAATGCAGAAACCCACAGACAGAAAACAGATAAATGGAGCAAATGCATAAAGTACTGATAGTCATAATCTGAATTAAATACCATGCCGCCACCCTCCCCAGTCAGTGTCCTTACTTCACCCACTCTGTGCATGCAATGTCTCCTGCCTACTAATAATACAATCTAGGTGTGAAATCAACACGGAGCTGTAGCATCTGTTTGCAAACTGAAGTTACTCCAGTAACAATTGAATTTCTTGTCTGGAAGAAAATGCTTTAACTCTGGTGAAATGCTGCCTTTGCACACAGACTTGACTAAATTTACCAAATACAGATCACTGGCTTGTCTACTAATTTGGAGGAAAAATCCAATCCAGCAATATCCTTGTTATAAACCATATTACACATGCCAGCTTAAGTAAATATGATACAAAAAATACATTCTGACAGAGTAACTATGATTTCAGAACTGCTGTTAACTTGTCTTAAGTTAAGAAATATTCAATATGATTCTTTGTATAGAAATACTAAACTTTCCTTCCCATTCCCACATATTCCTGCTTCATGAAGTTTACCATCCTTCATTCAAGGCTTAGCAGCTCAAGAACAATGTCATACTACTTAAAGCCACATCTCTGATGAAGAAAAGTCATAACTCACTGATGATATGACAGCCACTGGAGGTCCCTCAATCTTGGGTTGCCAGAAATCTGGACATAAGAGCAATAAAAGGTTGAGGCCTACAAAATTGTGAAGTGATGCAATATATTCTTGAGGTAAAAAACAAAAATGCAGCCTTGTGTTTGTGTGTTAAAAGATCTACAGATTTCAATTAACAGTTCACAACCCAATTTTGAGTTTCTATTGAGCAGTAATATTTTTACCAGACCTTTAAAGAACATTTTTGGTGTCGTGCTGCATTTCTTACCGAGTTTGTTGTATGGGAGTGCAATTTTCTCATTTCCAGCAACTATAATGGAATTTCTATACCATCGGTTAATGTCAGCCATTGGTGTCAGTCACTCTGAATCAAAGAGCCATGGACTTATTCCTAATCTCACAATTCTGCACCAAGATTCAATAATCAAAGAGGGAGAAATCCATCATGGAAGGCGCACAGAGACTAATTTCTCTACCAGCAGTATCCCCAAGAGGCTGATGCAATACAGCCATGTTTCGTGCTGAGAGTAAAAGAAAGACTAACACAATGTCTAAATCTGCTTCAGAAGTCTAGTCATGTTAATTTAACAAAATTGGAGTGTATTTTTACAGTTAATGAATTCTTAGTAATATGGCAGAATGTGATTGGAAAGTAAAGCAAACACTCAACTCTGGAATTATATTACTGCCACAATACAATACTATAGCATTTTGTCATTTACTTAGATATTGCTCAAGCTTTCAGCAGCAAGTGAACCTTGAGTTTTGCTCTATCACAGTAATATAGTGGGGTTTAAAGGATCAGTTCTTCCAATATTGAATGAAGCCTGTGCATTATTAAGAGAAACTAAGTAACAGTTTTTGGAAAGGCATGTTATTGTGGAGATTTTTGTTTCTTGAAATTATTTTTGATTAAGGAAGCTTTTTGATTTGTAGTCTCGAAGCAGGTAAAGGCTTCTAGCAGGTAAAAACGTCAGCGTGGATAGCATTCATCAAATCTCAAAACCATCGACCAGTGTCTGATGATGATGATTTACCCTTCTTACTGTTTTTATGAGTGGGTGGGAAAAGAAAAATTGGCCCGGACAGCTACTACTGTAGCTGCCTTTAGAATGGGTTTCCAGTCTCATTTTGGTAAGTCTTGCTGATAGATACATTAGAACCTGAGCAAAGATTCCCTTCATACTGTGTTACTAGTCGTGTTTTGAACGTCATACAAATGTGTGTGAGATTTTGTGCGTATGCATTGTAAAGTGCACACCTGGACATATATGTATCCCTCAGCGTGTGCATTGTGTAGATACTGTATGTGACCTTTCAAAGTGTGCATGAACCACTTATGTGTTTATGTGGGTGCATAAGGCGGGTGGAATCGGTACACCAAACCACGTTAGAGCTGTCACAAGCAGAGCTGAAATTGGATTAGTGTCACCCGTGATAAGGAGAAGGGGCGAAAGAGGGAAGAAGAGAAAATTGGAAGAAAGGAAGCGGCTATTTCACCACCAATACTTCCCTCTCTACCTCCACCTCCACAATAATTTCATTTCAAATTCTAGGCTCTGAATACAAAACCGCAGAGCCATACCGTTATGGAGCCAGCTGAAGTTAATAGAATATTTATATGCAGACTGCGGAACCCTGAATTCTCTTTCTTTCTGAATAGCACCCCCCCTACGCACTTCCCTTTCTCCTATCTCTAGTTTTAGAATTGCCTTTGTTGGGATTTGACACTATTTTTACACCTCCAAGAGCACTGTATTTCCATTGGTTGCAGTTGAAAGGGCCTGTAGAGAGACTGAGTGAATATGAGCAGCGTTTGGTCAGGTGCTGTTACCTTCACCTCGCAATGGCACACAGAAATAGACGTAAAAACATCCTCACACCACATGCTTTTAAATGTCAAAGGAAGATTCAGTTAAATTAATGCAGAGTAACGCAGACGGGGGGTTACTAGATATGTTAAACCAAGAAAACACTTAAATAGAGTCTGTCTGATAAATTAAAGTTGGTTAAATGATTTCCAAAAGCAACACATCATACCACAATCTAAAGAAGCAACTGAGAGACAAAGTCATTAACCTCCTTCTAGGTTGGAAGCAGTTAAAAAGCCATTTCTAAGGTTCTGGGACTCCAGCAATCTGCGGTTAGAGCCATTATCGACAAGTGCAGAACAACTGGAACATTGATGAAACTTCCCAGGAATGGCCAGCCTACCAAAATTACTTCAAGAGAGCGTCAACAATTTATCAGTGAAGTCAGAAAAGAACCCAGAATGACATCTAAAGAACTTCAGGCCTCACTTGCATCAATTAAAGTCAGTGTTCATGATTATACAATAAGAAAGAGACTGAGGAAAAATGGCATCAATGAGAGATTTCAAAGGAAAAAACCACTGCTGATCAAAAACAGCGCGAAACCCCAAAACATCCTGATAACCTGAAGACATTTGAGAGAATATTCTATGGATTGACAAGACAATCTGTTAACTTTTTAGAGTTCCGTTACACCTGGCATAAAAGCAACATAACATTTCATAAAAAGATCATCATACCAACAGTCAAACATGGTGGTGTTAGAGTGATATTCTTAGGCTGCTTTAGGGACCAAAACAAATCCGCAATTCCGCTCTCTAAAAGAAAACCATGAAGGACCCAAGTGTGCTGAAGTTCAAGCACACTTGGGTTATGTAGTAGGACAAACATCTGAAACACACTAGCAAGTCCACCTCTGAATGGCTAAGAAAAACACAAAATAAAGCTTCTGGAGTTACCTAATCAAAGTCTGGACTTAAATCGGACCTTTCATGCTTGAAAACCCTCAAATGTGGTTGAATTAAAATAATTCTGCAGAGAAGACTGGGACAAAAATCACTCACAGTTATATGGAAAAAAAAAACATTGCCAGTAAAAGCAAATTCTTGATTGTAGTTCTTTGTGCCAAGGGTGAAACAGGTTTGGTGATCTTTTTTTCCTTTAATAAATGAAATCATCTCTTATGAAAGGAAAAAAAGCTACACTTTCCAACCCAACTACATTTCGGATTTCCTTTGGTTATTTTTGTCTAATATTAACATTTGTATGATGATCTGAAGTGTGACAAATGTGCAAAAAACTAAGGAATCAAGGAGATGGAAAACACGTTTTCACGGCTCCTTATTTGATGAATCATAGCAATAATCTGGAAACGCTGCCTTAAATGATGGTGGAAAGCTGGAGACAGCTGGTGTTGGAAGAGACTGAGAGTTGGTCTTTGTAGAAATAGTAAAAAAAGAGAGAGAGAGGGAAAAGTAAAGAGTACGGGGAAAGATAGAGATGCTGACAGGTGAAACTGAAAAGAGAGGGAGGGAAGACAGGGGGAAGAACTCACAGAGGAGCTATAAATACAGCAAAAGTGAGGACCTTGGTTGCTGCATAAAGTCACAATAAGATGCTTCGACATTGTTAGCATTCAGCTAGCGTCGCTTTATGGAGCAGCTCCTGCTGTGTCTACAGTAAAACCAATAAGAGTGTGGTATCATGGGATTGTGCAGGATAAATATGGAATATTCGTTTGCAGTGGGAGGTGTGTGTGCACGCGCATGTGTGTGTGTGCATGCGGGGGAGAAAGGGGTAGGTGTGGGGGGCATGGTTCAGTGGATTGAGAGATAGGACGGCTGGGATACAGATAGACTCCCATTAAGTATTCCACCACAGGGTCACAGCAGTTACAGCTCCTCCACAGAGGCAGAGATTTCCATTTTGTCACATCGCAGAATTCATACCTGCAGCTTTAGTGCAGTCACAGCCCTGCTACAGCAAAGGGATGTGTAATTTTATCTTGAAGGGCTGCTGGTTATAAAATATAAGCAGCAGTTTATGGTGCGAGTTTGTCACCCGATAACTCCATCGCCCGAGTCTGCTGAAATGCTCCAATAACCTGATTGTGCTTTGTGCTGATGCTTTAATCAATGTCTCTTATTTGAATGGTGAAGTCGTTTCGTGCTTCGATGATATAAAACTTATATAAACCGCTATCTTTTTGCCGTAGCTGAATAAGCCCAACTATGCATGGCTTCCTCCAGTGACCCCGATTCTCTCCAAAGATTGGATCCCCGCTCTGTTAGGGGAGTTATCAGCGTCAGCCAGCCCAGATAACCAGCAAGGACAGAAAAGAAACATATATGAGTAAGAGTGAAAAAGATACGGCCAGTGCATGCGGTGGAGTAATAGGAAAAACAGGGCTGGGTGCCCATTTGTGTAAGTGTGTTGCTGTGTGTGTTTCTGTTGTTCACATCAAACAATAGGAGGGAGGTGTTCCTTGGCTCCCTGTTAGCGTTTGAAAAATGGTATGAATGGACACCTTTTGAAACAGCGACACTTCTGTCTTTGTGAGAACGGAAGGAAGGCGGGGTGTAATATTGGTGAAGCAAAAGAAGATGAGTCATGTCATCTTTAATGAAAGCTCTCGCAGCATCTGTGTGGAGTTGTGGTTGGCACCATCAGCACATTGTTATCTCCCTCTGTTCCCAGGCTAAGAGGCAGCAGCAGACCTCCCAGACCAGAGTGTGGTAAAAGCTGCACTAGAGGCCATTAAAGACAGAAGGCAGCATGTAGAATATAGGGGACAGCTTGGAAGAAAGAGGCAGGGAACGGGGCAGGAAGCCATACAATAAATGGAACAGAGTGCCTCATTATCGCTCAGAGCAGGTATTACAGGTTAGCTGTCATCACCCTTTTGGTTGCCTGGTGGAGAGTAGGTGCGGTGGAAAGCGGTGGCTAGATGGCTCAAAGTGTTTTCTTAATTAGACCTCCACATGATAGGAGTAAGTCTCTCAACCTTCCAGGTCAAGATTTAAATATTAAAAAAGTTAAAGTAAAAAACGTATTTCTCTTTGTTCATGACTAAAACCAGTCTTTTCATGGAGTAAAAGGATATTTTGAACTAGGTCTGTATATTTTGCAACAGGCCAAATATAAAAGGCCACAAATGTCAGAAAATGACAGAATGCTTGATCTTCGCTGTCTGGCCTTACCAAAAGGCCACAGCCACACATTTTTTAGTTTTTAATTTCTGCCAGTGGAAGCAGAAGAAGAGCCAGTAATAAATAAAAGATGTTGTAACAGTGCCCCCTTGTGGATATGTTTAAATATTTACCTCATCTTAGAAACTGAGTAAGCCCCAATAGCTGACAGGTTTTTTTTGTTTTCTTTTGTTTTTGTTATTTTAAATAAAGCTTCACTTATCATATGTGCCTGTTCCAGTATGACAAAATACTCTTTTCAAATGCAAAAGTACTTTCTGGTGGTCAAAACAGTCATGATATGAGTCAAAACACAAATGTTTGTCAAATTTTAACCTTCACTGATCAAGGGGTAGATAATAGTAGCCTTAACAGGAGGCCCGAATGTTTTGAATGGATCCATTTATCTACACTTCACAAAGCAACAAAACCTTTCAAATGCCAATCTCAACACAATGCCTGTCAGTTTAATGTGCACCTGACTGTAATTATGCAAATTTAAAGTAATTAGTCAAACAACCTGTAGCCCTAATGAGTTTTTGCAAAAGAGTACAAGCTAATTTCGGATAATGAGCCTGACACTGTGAACTAAGATGGAAACTGAGCTTCTTTTTAAGGGATTCCCATAACCAGTCACAACCAGCCACAGACCTCTTTCTTAACAAATGCCTCACAAATTAAACTTTCTTATTTTTTTATTACCTGCCACAAACATGCCTTGGTGTTACTATGTTGGATGAGGTCATCTGTTGACCTGGCATCCAAGAGTCAGGGGAGAGCACACGTCAGCTGCAGGTGGAAACTCTCAGCACTGGGTAATGCTGGCAGGCACAGTCGGAGAGCCTTGGGTAATACAGCACTAAGTGAATGTAGGTAAGGGGCCTTGTCTTTGCACTTTTTCATGCTTTGCAGAGTTTTTTGTCTTCATTTTATGGATTTTATTGTCGATAACTGATGGGTTACAAGCATTACACACTGGTTGATTACCTAGCGATGCATCTTCAGTGCCTTGTATTTTCTATAACAATAAAATTTTACAGTATGTGTAAAACAAAGCAGCAGTGGGTGTGCACAGCTATAGCAGTTTTTTGTTTAATACTTTCCCTGACATTCTTTCCTAGATGTAGCTGGAGTCTGGAGAAGCTGCCCGAGTTTCCATGACTGTTGTGTGTGTCACAGGTAAAAAGGATATTATCTTGTTCTAATCAATGAATACATGTGGACTCAATATGAACTGTATGCCCTGTTTTTTTTTTATTTTATGGAGACTGAGAGCTGACCCAATCTCAAGTTTCTGAGACATCAGATGTATAAGTCTGTTTTTGTTTTTCATGCCACAGTATATTGTGATGATTGCTTGGTTTAGGAACAATCTTCACAATATCTTGGATTTCTGTACTTAAACAGAAATAATCAAATTCTGAACAGAAACTAATGATGCTGCACAAAAGAGAGAATACCCAAAAAAGGGTATTCTCTCTTTTATACAGTGACAACTTGTTCCTGCAAGGTAATATAGGGGGGGGAAACCTGTATATAAGTACCTTATATAGCAATAGTGGGGTTGAATTGTGATCTTCAACCCCAATGAGGAGTGTGTAGAAACAGCACAGAGTAGGAACAGATTACAAACTACTAAGTTTTGTGGCAACATGAAAAAAAAACCTTTACATTAAATGTTATTTAAATTATACAAACAACATTTTGTTTTACTGCTTATGAATAACCGTGGGACCATTTTTTTAGGTTTTGGGGAGAAATGTGCATGATTTCATCAATAAGTTTGGCAACTTGCTTCCCCAAGCTGCAGCCACCAAGTTTCTGTGTGGAGGAGGACTGTGAGACGAGCCTCATGCTGCACTACCGCAGCACCCGCAAGGGCTTCACCCTGTTTGTCAAAGGTAACAAGAAACATGATGGGGTAAACAGCGGGTGTGCAAAATGGTTTACCAGAGCAACAGGAAATTGGTTTGACCCCAAACCCTAGACCTATCTGTGCTTACATCTCTCCTGTGTTTGTGTGACTTTCTTTTTTATTGCTGGGAAAGGGTCTAGTCTAACAGGTCTAAGTGTGATCAAGTAAGAAAAAGTTCTTTAACAATAAAAGTTGCTTTGAAGTATTTTGGCCAATTTGTGCCAAAAACACAAAATGAGTGTTTTTTAACACTCTACACTAGCTATAGTATACATACAAAGTGTGTACATGTGTATGTACTGTATACTATAGCTGCTGTAGTATATTAACAAAGCTCTGCTTTTAATCTGGCCAAACTACTTCAAAGAGTATATGTATATGTATATGTATTTTAAGGAAATGGAGAGAAAAACCTTTTGTCAACAAATGAATGAGCACAGTTGTTGAAACGGAAAGGTTTAACCTATTCAGTCCTTCATTTAAAATAAAACTAAATATAAACCTACTATACAGACAGCTCATAAATTAAGGTTACGCAAGCCGATTGTAACTTAATTTCCTGTGCACGAAGTTGACCTCTACACATTCATGAGCAGCATGCGCTTGTGTCATGAATCGCTGTGCGGCAGGCAGGAGTTGGACCCAAAGTGCAGGACTCACAGACTCAGGGAGGTGAACTCAAAACTCAGCTTTATTTGCTGGCAGGGAAAAAACATACAAACTAATCTAAACTGGGAACTTGGAAAACTCACAGAGAGACACACAGGGAGATCCACACAGCAAGAGGGACGACGTCACACTGAACAGAGGGAGACGCAGACAGAAATACACAGAGGGTTAACGAGGGAAGTGGGAACACACGGGGAACACAGGTGACACTGATAATCATAACGAGACAGGGCGGGGTGAACTGAACACTGACGGGAGAGGTGAAACAGGAAGTACAGGAGGAGAGAGAGCACGAGTAGAACACCAACGTAACAGGCAGGGGAGACATGGAATAAACACGAAAGGGGGACGAGGGCTCATAAATACATAGAGGGCACACAGGGGGAAGAGAGAGCACGGGGAGAACTTAGACATAATGGGCAGGGGAAGCATGGAATAAAATACAAACATACAAGGAAACTAAGAACACTGGGCCAACATGGCCCAGGACCATGACAGCTTGTCTGATTGCAGCAGGGTAGCTCTCCTAAGTGGGACGACAATTCTACAACACAGATATTGAAGTAGAAATCCTATCTTAGGAGGAAACTGAGAAAATGACATATGTGGTAGGTACTCAGACTTTGAACTATCAGTCCAGCTACTGTATGCCTGATCTTGACCCTATGTCAGTTTGTTGAGCATGCAAAAGATATCATCCTCTTCAGTGAGGCACCAGGCAGCGTTTGTGTTTTCACTTGGAGAGCAAGTGGTTACTGCATCTAGATAAGTGTTTATTGGGATGGGACTCTGGGTAAAGACAGGATTCACAACGGAACAAATATGAATTATGCAACCTAGTGAAACCTGCATGATTCTGTCAGTATTGTCTGCAGTTACTTGTACACATTTCTTTTCTTCCATATTTACTTGTGATTTCAGATTGGCTTACATGAAATGGGACTCGCTCTGGTATTTACATGCACAGATGCAATTAAATTGAAACAATGTAACAAGTTTTGAATATGTCATGCATGTTTCTTCCAGAGCGAATAGCTTATTTCATGTGTTTGATTAGCTTCCTGAAGATAAATATCTATCTCCTAGATCTTGTTATTATGTTGCTCTTAATTCGTTAAGAGTCTTAACTCTCTGCAGAGGATCATTTCCTTCTTTTCTTCCCTTTTGGATCACTTTGACACCACACTTAGAATTGGAGTGAGTCAAAGGAACTGGCAGTCTACAGATATTCTTAAACAATACATGAGTGATTTGGTCTTTGCGATGCTTGGCGCTCATATCAACATCACCCCACTCTCAGGGATTACACCTTTTCACCAGTACACCACTCACTGTCTCACTTACACTAGATTTTGGTTAGCAGTGTCATTTTGAGGGATATCACAGACACTCAGATTCATCCTATCACTATCAACAATCATGCACCGATATCTATCTCTCTGACAGAGAAAAGAGTCACACCACCAATAATGAGCTGGAGATTTAATACATCATTATTGGAAGAACAAGATTTCATTAATTTATTTCAAAAAGGAATGGGCAATGCATTTAAATAATAATGACCTGCCAGGAATATCACCGTGTGTTTTATGGGGAGCAGGAAAAGTAGTAATGGCAGGCAAAATATTATCTTACTGTTCATATAAGAAAAAGAAGGGGAAAAATGCTGGTATTAGAACTAGAACAAAAAATTTAATCACTAGAATCTGCCTATGCTGCCTCACCACAAGAACATGTAATTAATAACCTGAGAAAACTAAAAGTAGTATTAAATGAAATAATTAACAGAAGAACAAACCTTCTGATGCACAGTTTGCTTTGGGAGAACTTTGGAGATGGTAGTAGGTAGTTGGAAAACATTACTCATGATCCACAACAAAGAAACAAATCTTTTAAAGAATTTTATGATGCTTTATACTCATCACAGATTAATCCCTCCAACGCTGATGTCGCAGAATTTCTTAACAATATAAATCTAGCAAAACTAAATGACAAACAGATTGTGGCTCTGGATTCACCTCTTTCAATCTCTGAAATCCATGAAACCCTACCGTATCTCCCAAACAATGAAGCCCCAGATCCAGGTGTTTTTTCAGCAGAGTTTTACAAAGATTTATGGCCTATTAGTCTACTTCTTAAACCAAGCAAGAATCCTGCTTCCCCATCCAGCCCAGTATCTCTTATAAACATAGACCTTAAAATATTTTGCAAAGTCCTTGAGAGAAAATTAGAAAAACAATCACTCCATTCATAACACAACCTGATCAAACAGGTTTGATTAAAGGCAGACACTCATCGAATAATACACAGACTAATATATATAATAGGCTATTGTTCCATCAAGAAATCTGAAACCACAGTTGTCTCCCCAGATGCAGAGGAAGCATTTGACTGGGTAAACTGGAAAACATACATTTGGATTTAGTTCATTCTTCATATACAGGATTAAAACACTGTACAGCACTCCAAATGCTTGTGTTAGAACAAATGATCTTACTTCACAAAGCTTCAACCTACAGAGGGGCACCAGACACTTTCACCTCCCTCTTTGTTATTTTTATCAAACCATTAGCAGCAGTAATCTAAGAAAGTGTAGATATCAAAGAACTGAAAATACCGACCATAAGATAAGCCTATATGCTGATGATGTATTACATTTACTCGGGAACTCACAAACCTCGCTTATAAAGACAATCACTACTCGATCAACTGGAGTAAGTCAATAGTTTTACCTTTGAATTGTAATTTTCAAAACACCACCACTTCACTACAGTCAGGTAACATTAGATATCTAGGTATTAACTTTTCCACCAAGGTCTCAGACCTGGTACAGTTAAATCATATTCCTTTATTAAAAACAGTGGAGGATGATCTCACACGTTGGAGAACTTTACCTATATCACTCATGGGAAGAGCTGAGACCATGAAAATGATGATTCTGCTGAAAATAAACTACTTATTTTCACTGATCCCTAATAAACCCTCTCTTATTTGGTTTAGATCACTAGATTCAAACATTTGGAACTTTTTATGGAAAATCAAACCATCACAGATAAGCCTAAAACCAAAACACAATGGTGGTGTAGAACTACCAAATTTTTATCACCACTTCCTATCCAATAGATTGCTATATCTTTCAAAGTGTTTTAAACCAAGCGTATTCGACAGCTCTTGGCTGGGCCTAGAACAAGCATTCTGTGGAAATGTAAAACTGCCTTTCATTAGCCCCACTATTAAACATTTCTCTGACAACCTGGTGGGAATTCTAAAAAAAAAAATAAATATGTATCACTTATCCATGTAAACTAACACCCATTTGGAACAATCTAGATATTTATCAGAAGAAGAATATAATAAGTTTTTCATTGTGGCAAGAGAAAAGGTTAAAAAAAATCTGGAACATGTTGTACAAGATGGAAAGTTTATGTCATTTGAAGAATTTGTATCAAAATCTAGAATCAGCAAAGGTAAATTTCTTGAATTTCGGCAACTGAAATCCATACTGGGAAAAATAAATCCCTATTATTGCGGCTTCCCACCCTCATTACTCATTACAAGTACATTTGTGACAAAGACACATACACAGGCACTCTGCCTCTCTCACACACACAAACACTCACACTACAAGAAGACTGTTAATTTACATATGAGTGCATTTTCAAATTTTTGTGTTCCAGGTATTGTATGTTTGTTTTTTCGTGAAGGTGAAGCAGTTGGTGATACATTATGCATTCTCCCTAAATCCCCACCCCCTCTTCCTCTGCCTTTTCTGCTTTGGACATTGTCATACTATAACATATAATAAATGAAATTACCCAAATAGAAATTACAAAATAAACAGATAAATGATTCACATGAACAAGAGGAGGCTATAAAGATTTTATATAGCTGTTCTTGGAAAAGAAAAATGTGTTTGGCACCACAGTGCATTCAGATCACAACTCTGATTGCAAAAGCTGCCAGACAGAACAGGATTTTTTTTAAACTCTCTGCAGAGGATCATTTCAGTCTAAAGGCCAGCATTTTTGGAAAGAGCAAAAATGGACCCACACATTTACAGCAAAGATGGATGGTTGAATCATTGGCATTATAAATTTTTTTTCCACTGATCAATTTCCAGAAATATTTAACTGGGGCCCCTGAAACTAACTGAAATGTCAATCCATTTGAGGCCATTAATCCTGACAAGGACTTTTTTTGAGAATGTTTATTCTGTTTTAGCTTTTACAACCATAGAACATATAACATGTGAATTGGGATATTATGTTATTTTTATAGCACTGTTCATGATAAATATGACAAAGTGCTTTATAACAAAACATTATCTGAAACCATAAAGATAAAAACTAACCATAAGCAAGTTTAATAAAATGAGTTTTTAGCTGCTTTAAAAAAAAAACAACTGATTACCAAGTCCACAGATTTCAGTCTCAGTAGGAGAGCGTTCCAGATTATGGGGGCCACTGTTGCACAAACTCTGTCTCCTTTAGTTCTCAGGCCTGTATACTGCACACCCAGCAGGCCCTGATCACATGACCTTGGGGACCCGCTGGGGATGAATGGATGTAAAAGTTTACTGATGTACACTGGTGTTTGCCCATGCAGAGCTCTAAAAGTCAAAACCAGAATCTTACAGCGGACTCTGAAGTTAATGGTCAGCCACCACAACAATAGTGCAATGCAACAGTGTGAAATGTGAGTAGTTAGAGGCCTCGCAGCAGACGTTCCAACACAAGCGAACACTGAATTACAATAATCCAGATGTGGTGAAATAAAGGCATGAATAATAATTTTGTATTCAGACCGTGACACAGTAGAGCTTAACCTGGCAACATTTCTTGAGTGACAACAAAGAGCAAACCACAGATTTCATGTGAGTATCCAAAGTGAAGGCTGAGTCAAAAGTCCCAGGTTCCTGATAGAAGATTTAGCAACAGTGACAAAGGAATATAAAGTTTCCATTACCTTAGGCACAAATCTGTCAGGGCCACAAACAAGGACTCCTGTTTTCTCAGTTGAAGAAAATTGTCCACCAACTTTTAATAGAGTCTAAGTGCCTATGCAATATCCATTTAGACACATCTTGGGAGTTAAAAGAGGTATATAAGTGAATGTCATATTAGGCTTCACATGGACATTGTCATCCTTATTATTCTAGAACTGTTCCTCGAGCTAATGTTTCTGAAACAGTAAACCAGCACTTTATCCAAATTATTTGCTCACTACTTGGTGTACTGGGAAGAAACAAAATCTTAATATGACCAACATGTACTGGCTTCAAAGAGATCTTCGCCAACCCCCAAGGCAAGAAAGTCAATGAAGAGTTCACTCTGGTCAGACCAATGTGGAGTTCAGCTGGAATAATGTGAGTTTGGCAGGAGTTATTTGTCATAATTCAAATTTAGTTTAAAGTCCCACCTTCCTGTTTTATCGTCACTATTGAATATACTTAACAAAAATGTATCTTCTTACTTGTTTCTACTTGTTGATCTACGCCCATTTGAACAGTGTGTTTGAGCTTTTGTCGAAATCTGTGGTGGAAAGCAAGCAGAAGATAAATATCCTGAAACTCAGTACGGAGGAAGACGAGGAAAGGAAGGAGTTTGACGAAGCAAAAAGAGGAGAAGAAAGGGGTACTGGTCTTGCCATGTCATTTTTTATTTGTTTTTTGCTTGTCGTTTCAATGTCAAATTCATGGTGTATTAAAAACATTTTTAATACGGTAAATGGGATCACAACTTGATGGAAATAAAAGTCCCCATCAAGTTTAAAAATGTAGAAAGAAATAGATAAACTTTCAGTACATAAGAGACCCTTATGCAAACCTTGTAGGCCCAGTACAGACTGAGTAATATGTCTCAAATATTCATCACTAGAATAAAAGGGGATTAGAGGAAATGAAATAAGGAAATTAATCTGAAGCACAATACTGTGTATAATTATTTCGAGAGGAAATCCCCTTTATTTTATCCTCTTGCCGGCCAGCGTTATTCGGCTATTGCCCAACTGTGTGATTTGGATTTGCATCTTGACACATTGTTAATTTTGCATAGTTAACTTTTCCTGGTTCATTCGGCCACCTATCCTCTCACAATTTCCATTTCTCACCCTCCATCAGAGCCAAAGGCAGTGGAGGAAATGAAGGGTAGAAGAGTACAGCAGTTTTCTCACTCAGTAGAACAGCTCTGCCAACTCCGTAGGCGAGGACATCAAATTGTTGGCATTCCACACTGTAACTGGTCAGAACATTTTACCCTTTTCAAACAGCCTTTGTCTTGAAAAGACAAAAACACAGCATATCTTACTTTCCCTGTGCTTATCAGTAGGATTGTAAATAAATAGCTGTTTTAGGAAAACCAATCTATCACTGTCCCTCCTTAATTATCTTAATGAAAATATTTTTAATTAATTTTATTAAAAAAACAAAAAACCTCTGTAATTAAAATGCAATTTAAAAAAACTCTCTTAAATGATATTCAGGCAAATGTAGCGAGACCATCTCTGAAGACATGTGGGAGCCTCCTAAGAAGCCTCTACACCTGAAGAGCCAGATTAAGTCCCCTAGTGGGATTCTCATCTTCCTAGGAACACCCATGTAAGACCAAGGCATACTGTGACAATAGTGACTGATGATACTGATTCAGGACTAGACATCTAGGCACATCCTTAATAATAGAGACCTAACACAAGCTGCAAGAAAGACTGGGTATATTCAGTCTAATCATGTCTGACTGGCCATATAGAGGGTCAATCAGACAGTCGTGTTAGTCTGTAGCTTATTGCGCCTAACACCAATATGGATCCACCTACATCATGTTTAATCATTATAGTCGATTTTTTTGTCTTCTAAGTATTAAAAACACATAAATTGAGGCTCTCTTTACCTGAAGGATCACACAGCATCATCAACAAATCAAGACCAGAAATAGAAGATTAGAATGTAGACTTCATACTATGAGATATCCCCGAGTGCTCGAAGAGACTTATCAAAGTGAGGGCGAGTACAAAGTATATTAGCCCTGCTCACAACCACTCCACAAATTAAGGCACAACATAGCAGAGCAACCTCAACAGGACAAGACTCTACTGTACACCTGCACTTCAAAGAGAAAGGATACTCTTTTGAAGAACCCAGCGTTCACATTTTTGACTATCTTACAGATCTTTCACATCTTGGCATCTTGGTGATAGGCCCAAGCAGACTCTCAGTCAGTTTTAGATCCTATGAAGTCTCTTAGATAAGAGGTCAAATGTCTTTTCAAGCTCTCTTAATATCAAATTTACATTCTGATTTCCTCCTATTTGTGGTCTTAATTTGCTGTTGACACTGTTTAACTGTTTAAGATAATTCAAGACAGCATATTCCTTTGATTTCCTTACAGTGAAATGGTTTTATTAATATCAGCTTATTAGAAAAAAGTAATAACATCCAGAACAGAACAGAAAATGGGCTATTTCTGTTGTGCAACAGTGGAAAAAACAGAACTTCCACATTTTAGCCTAATGTGCTGACATTTGATACTAAATTATGTGCTTCCCAATCACTGCCTCATTTTCTTTCTTTATTCTTGTAGTATAGACTGCGGAGGACATGCTGAAAATGGGTGTTTATGTGAACGATCTGAACCTGCATGATTCTAGCACAGCTGATTTTGCCCTGAACACAGCAATCAGCAGAGCTGCAGCTGGCCCTGGATCAGGTGAAGAAAATACCCAGAATGCCCATTCCTTCGAGAGAGGGAGAGAGAGCACATTATGCCAACAGAGCTGACTTTTCTTCAACAGTGAGAACCGAGCAATGCTGCATTTTAAAGGGAGTTTGAGGTAGCTCACATAACCTTATAAAAAGTAAAAGGCTTGTATGGCTTAAAGCATCAGTGATTTTGTAGAATGATACACTAAGTGCACAAAATAATGCCAGCTCTCCATAAAGCAACCTGACCAAGTGAACCCAGGTGAAAAGCTTTGCTACCCTATTGATTTCACCCATTAAATCCACTTCAGTCATGCAGGAAAGATGTGGATTAAGAGGATTAGAAAATGCAAAGAGGGATTTTTGAGCTTTAAAAGAGGTGAGACTGTAACTATAGACTCTTGTGTCCCATTTCTCATCCTGTAAAAGCAACAAAAATTTACTCAGCTTTAGGAAATTCTCAAGGAGCTGGACAAAGAGAAGAAGAGACGCGATTTTGGGCTGTACCGTAAAGTCGTTGCTGACCGCCTCAGAAAGGGAATCACTGCTCTGGAGACATGCCAGGTAGAAAAAAATGCTTGGTCTGAACTACATATAAAAACATTATGCTATTTAAAAAATGGTCAAGAGGGAAATTGAGGTCATAGACTTTTCTTGTTATTTGAAAGTCCTGCTGTTCTAGTTATTAAGAAATGATCACCAAAGCACCCAAGTCATGCACAGGGAAAGCACATCTTGCATCTAAAGTAACTTTTATTCATTCACAAAAGAACTCAGGTGTCAGAAGAACACTTTATGAATTAAATGCACTTTTTCCTGGCAAGTGCAACAGTGCAGGTTTGTCATCATTTGAAATACACGTCTTGTGTCCCGGGTCTTCCAAGATGTGATTGTCCTGTCCATGGACAAAGTTAAGTTTAGCGAGATCTGTATCCCCATTACACCCATACAGGTGGTAGACATGTTAATGAGATCTACATTGTCTTTGACATTTTAAACACAATGTCTACAAAGTCAGTCCAAGAAAGCAACACAAACAATTGTATTTGTATATTACTCTGAACCAAATTATCTGACATATGCAGTTTTTAGGGTCTGTCTGAAGCCTATTTTCATATTTCAGAATATGACAAATATATTTTAGCACATTTACTTGATAAGAAAAACAAATAGGAAAGGGAGGGAAACACATCTCAGGTTGCAAACAGAGAAATATATTTATTTGCAGAACATATAAATATTTATTGCGAGTTGAACAGTGTGTAGGAGTCTGGTTGTCATTTCTGGAAAATAAAAGAAAAACTGATGATTGTTACATTTGGCCTTTTCCCTGTTCAGCATGCAATTCTGTGGAAACAGATCCATCCATGTATGCCTATCCCAGCTGACATGGGGCAAAGGTGGAAACACTTCATTTGATAAAGGAAAAGGAAAATATCACTTATGTGAATAAATACATGATTTAAAAAATGATACATTTCTGAGTTATTAAATGAAATTAATATTTAATGAATTAGAAATACTTTAAAATACCTACTGACTTTATTTATACACTGAGTTTTGTTTGTTTGTTTGTTTGTTTGTTTGTTTGTTTGTTTGTTTGTTTTATTCTGTCTTTCCTCCCCACTGCTGTCAGACTCCATAATAAAGACTTTAACTGATCAAGCACACACATCCATACATATGCAATAATACTAAGTGCAATAATCCTTTCTGTCATCGTTGTATTTTTACTCAGTTGTATATAGTATTTGTATTCTATTTTTATCTTATTGTATATTTATTTTATTTTATTCTACTGTATATAGTATTTTATTTTATTCTATTCTGTACAGTTGTGTACTGTATTTATTCTTATTGTATTCTAATTTTTGCCTCATAACTTTTGCACTGTCCACTCCTGCTGTGACAAAACAAATTTCCCACGTGTGGGACTAATAAAGGTTATCTTATCTTATCTTATCTTATATTTTAGTTTTAAAATAAAGCATAAAACACATTCTGGCATTTGTTGGCCAAGAGAAAGAATTATATTTTCACTTTGAATTTCCACTTTCTGTCCAGGTGGAAACAATAATGATGCTTACATGGTGGTTGCAGGTGCGCCTAACAAGAGCACCTTCCATGCTCACCATATCTGTGATATGGTGAGCATGGAGCTACATCGCATAAATGGAGCTACATTGACCATATTAAAGATCATTCCGCCGGGAATAACATCCAAATCAGAGTTGGTGAAACAGTAAAACTGTCTGGAGCTTTGGTGGCTTCAAAGTCATAAGGCACCAAGATTATTTGGATGTTTGTGGTTTAAATATTGCTGTTCATATGTTGGTGATGGTATACAATTAACTATACTTCTTGAAAGGATTCAGCAGATTGATCCTTGCACTTCAAACAGTCTTGGTTTTGGCATTTTATCTACTCAGCTATTCAGCAATGTTCAAGCAACCGTTCAAAAACAGAAATTTTGAGAGACAGAAGTTTAACAGATGCATCTTTTTTCAAATACACAGATCACAAAGGGTCTCTATTTTGATTTTGTCCCTGACATCATTAGAGCAAACGGGGGAAATCTAAATGCTTCGATTTAAAGGAACATTAAACAATGCATGACTAATGTACTATACTACGCAACAGAACAGCTGTTTTATGTGTTTTCCTACCATCTGTAACAAAATGAAAAGTCGTAATGTTGCACTGGGGTGTGACATATACACAAAGCTAAGTTAAAATATCACTGTACTAAACTGTACATCTACTCTGTAAACAGCTTATTCTGATCAGCTTCTCGTGAAGCCTATCCTAGCATGTACTGAGATAGATTATTGTAGATCATTATTGGCTCAATTTTAATATTCTAGATTTTAAACATCTGAAGGAAGCACTGCTATACAGAAAACTTTGTTTTTCAACTGGCAGAAAATTTGCAGGTTGGAGACACTTATTAATTGTGATTAAACATGTATCATGGCTATGTTAACAATAGCAAACATTTAAAATTACTGCACCTTCAAAGAAAGAATGGGTGAGTTTTTTATTAATGTGAATTAGTTCTGAATTAATTGCTTAAACTATGGGTGGAAGCTAGAGAAATAAATGTAAACCTCTTCTCATATGTCAGCAATAACTACACTAAAGGTATTCATTCGAGTATGGGGGTGGCTGGCGTTGCGGGTCTGAAGAAGCCTTGCTACTGTCTGCGTGGTGACACTGTTAACGCAGCCTCAAGGATGAAAAGCAGTGGAGTGGTGACAACATTAACTTTGTTAATAACCAACTGTCCTGCAAAATGTTCCAAATAAGCAACAGCAAAAATATAAAAAAAACGGTAATAATATTCATGACTTCATGCAGTCAAATTTCATATAGTTTAGAATAGAAAACCATTTTCCGTGTAATGATGCCACTATGCGTGTTACTCTTTGGTTGATGCAACATGCTATTCACTTCATTTCCTTTCAATTACTTACAATAATAGAAGTTGATGTCATGTTGTGTATGAAATCTGCTCTTGATGAAAAGAAAAGGAAAAAAAGGAAGCCGCTTGTGCAGACATAATTTCCTCGCTATACATTCCCACAAGGCAAGTAAAAGAACTGTCATTTACGAGTTCAGTAAACTGCACAAAAAAAGATATTTCAGAACAAATAGGCCTTATATCTCAATAGCCAGCTTTAGCTTAGTTTTGTGTTTGTGTGACTGAGCAGGGCATGCAGATCCACATACATTAGACCACCAAAGACCACTTGGAGCATGAGCCCTATATAACTGAGGCCAAGGGCAAAATTGTTGTAAAAGCGAGTAGAAGCCAAGCATACATATCTTTTTGCTGTCGGTCATGCTTCGGACAAAAAAAGCATTCTTATCCTCCCAGAAAGCATCGAGATGAACATTTTGATTACAACTTTACACACTTTCTGTTGTTGTTGTAACTGCAGTTGTAAGCAATTTAATTTACGATGAGATGCAAAATTCAGGGGAACATTGCTGTTATGTATTCCTAAAAAATGCCCCCTATCTTAAGCCACTCTCTGAGATATTGCATGAAATATTCATTCCAAAATGTACACAAGAATTTCTTTTTTTTAATCAAATAATATATCTTCCACATTTTTCCAGGGTAAACATGAAAAACTACTGGCTTAAAGGAAAGAAAGATCTATCATTCAAGCCCCCAGCAGAGCTGCACTACAGCAGTGAACAGAAAGACTCTGATGAGCTCTAATGGGTGAGTAGAGAAAAGCAGAGCAGTCAGCACCAAAGAATCACTTATCTTTTTCACACAGTGTGGACTCAGGATGCCCCCTGTTGATTTAGTCAGAGTTGTGCTCATTGCCCCCTGCAGTATGAGACAGAAAGCAAACTGGAAGGCACTTAAGGTGCGTTTGTCTATTGGAAGGAGCAATACTGCCTACGAAGAACACAACTTAGCCTCACATTGGGCCTGAAACAATGAAAAAAGAAGGGGAAAGATTCATTAACTTTAGCAACATAACTGCACTTTTTACTCAGTGATGTTTCCCTTATTTCCCGAGGTTTATCTTAAAAATAAGCAACAATTTGTTGAAAGAGTGGATTAGAAATGCACACATTTTATTTTTGAGGGAAAATATTCCATTTAATGGAATAGTATTACTTGAAGGAGAGATGCTGTAAGAAAATAAGACTTTTTTTTCCCAAACTATTGCCCGTGTGATCAGATGTACCAAAGCCTGCTTTAAGCCGTAGAATTTCTGAACATTTTCTATGTTGTATCTGTGAATTCAACTAATGTATAACTGCACTAGCACCAATCCTAAGCACATGTCCTGTAGTCTGCACATTAATGGCAATGAGGCATATTCAGAAGGTAAACCAAGCCCAAGTGACCTTCCCTGCAACACCTTGCCTACACGAAAAGCTGCTAATGAGCCCCCCACCACTTCAGCAAAACTTCAAGCGAAGGAGGAAGCCAAAAAGGCGAAGAACAAGTGACGAAAGCTCAATAATGTCAGAATCCTCTTCCCTTGCTGATAGGCTGGAGAACCCTGGTCCTTTACTCAATAACAAGAGAAACAGCTTCAAACAGGACTACGCCAAACTGCCCGCCAACCCACTTCTGTTCAGTTTTGCCTGCTGCATCCTATAAGCAGTGTTGTAGTGCGATTAAAACAAATAAAAAAATTATATCTTTTCACGTCAATTAGGGACAAGATAAAAAATTCTTACTAATGAACAGAATTGTAATGACATTGTCTTGTTTTATAGGTTTGTTACTATTCTAAATAATGAGACTGTGCAGGTTTTACAACATGCCTGCCTTATGGGTTGGTTTTTTGTTTTGTTTTTTTTCTCAAAAAAGAGGAAGTCCAATTTCCTCTACATGCGAGAACAGCAGGTATATACAGAAGCAGAGAACCTAAAACTTGTACTACAGGTAGTGACCAGCATGGGAATTGTTCGTGTGCTATTTGCTGCATTTTATATCAGTAAAACATTTATGAAGTCACTGCAAATAGTACAGTGATATTACTTTCCACTTTTCTTAAAAGAGGTGCGGGATTATACAGAAATGGAAGCCTGATTAATCAAGAATAGATACAATCAGAAGTCAACTTGTTTATCCTGTTTTGTCCAAGTATATGAAAAATCTATGATAGACTTTCTTCTTCCTGTTTGTGATTACAATTTTCTTTTGCTGACTGTGTTGTTTTTTTAAACAACTGCATTTACAACCTCAAATAATTCTGTTTTGGAAACGACAGTGACACGGCAGTGACACCTAAGTGATGATTTGATAAAATACTGACCTACAGAAATACACATCTAATGTGTTCTTGACTTGGAATGTTTGTGAACTCTCAATCCTGATTTCTAAGTATGATAATGAGGTGACCTCAATTTACACAGGCATAAATTCCTAAAAATTAGGCAATTTCTTATATCACTTGATAACATTTATATAAAAAAAGAAGAATTTCATTGAAATAAGCAAATATTCATTTATGAATGTTTCATTATAACTATAATGGTCAATCTCTATTAGACAAAGTCTATACTGTGGACAACTAAAAGTTTATCTGAATTACAAAAATACAGCTTAAGTGGTGATAATAAGCTGCTGTTGTAGTTTCCCAAAACTTAGGAGATTCTTGAAATTGTAAGGACATTAAAAAGGTGTGTCTAAAAAAGCACGAGATTGCAAAAGGATGATGATAAACAACTACTGTTCAGGTGTTATCTGTAAACAGATGGCATTAATTTTAACAACCACTAGGAGGTGATGCACTAGACACACAGCAACAAATAAATGAATTAGAGACCATGACCTAGTTATTTTTTGGATCATTGAGGTTCTTCAAAGCTAAAAAAAAAAAAGCTGAGCTGTAAGGGTTTAAAAACTGATTCTCTGTTACCTTCAGAAAGACCATATCACGCCTCTAGCCTCACCTGAAACAGCATTTGTTCACCGTATAACACAAAGCCAGCATGAGTGCAGAAAGCACCTAAGCTCACCAAATCCTCCATCCAATTCAGACTCCAAATCTTCAGGTCCAATTTTCTGACCTCAGTGGTTATTCTTGTCTTAGTCATCTGGTGATAACACACTGCCATTATGTGAGTGCCTGTATGTGTGTGTGTGTGCAAAGTTGGAGGCTTTGAAGGTTCCTGTGATCTTTTAATGAAACATAACAGGCATAATTTAAGATGCTCACATTATCTCATGACCAAAAGAGGAGCATGCGTCAGATGTGTACAGTATGAAGGTGAGAGAGTTAAGAACTCAATTTCACCGCGTGCACGTTCCTTCACAAAAACACACTCGCTCATATGCACAAACATAGGCAAGGGTGTAAACTCTCACTCACAGATATACAGCTGAGTACTCCCTGCTGATGTTTCCTTGTGAGATGTCATTACATGATAAAGAGGAAGCCATCAGGAAACCGCTTAAGCACTACTTCCTGTCTGTTGCCAAGGCGACAGACCTCATTCTGCAATTGCAGAAAAGTTTACCACGACTTTACTCATGTTAATTTCTTGCAGAAGGGCAGGGTAGGTGGCAAAACAAAGAGGCAGGTGTGCTCGATCGGATACTGGTGGGCTGTATCCTGTCCAGGCACTCCTCTTAGTCCAGCTGGGTCTCAGTGCGACTTGTAACCTCAACATCTGACAACAATTACCATTTGCAAATGCTTAGTGGATATGTCTTTTTGAATGGCACAGGCCTCGGCCAAAAGTCTTTCAGCACAGCTGGTTGTCATTCAGAAAAAAAATATATATAGATAAACACACAGCTCAAGAGGCAGGGGACACTTCCTGATTCTAAATGAATCGTTGAATCGCAGACATTTGCTGTAACTGCTGAGACTTATTGAGACCTTTATGTGTATTTGCATGCCTCCGATTCAGATAAGACTTTATGAGTTTTATGGCCACTGATTGAACAATAGTTCATTCAGGGGAGCAACACTTTTGGACTTTAGTTTTTATTGTAATCTGATAACAACAGAAACATTTCAGCGACAATGCGCTAAGTTAGCTTGTAATTAAAATGTTAGTGTAAAGATTTAAAAAAAATTTAAAATGGACAACTTACTACAACATTATTAAACAACTAAAGAAAAGAACTAATATAAAGCTTTAACTTTGTTAATTATCACATTGGTGCTGTGTTTCTACACAATCTTTAAACATAAAAAAAAAAGCTGTAGAACAGTTAGTGATCTCTGACTGTTTGTGTACGTCAGACACACTCCTGGCTACTCATTGTTTTGATTCTACCTTCAAAAAGAGACATGCGGGGAGGGACATGGCGCGCAGCAGAACTGACAGGAGCCACATTCCAGCGAAGGTGAACAGCAGTAAAAAAAAGAGTTAAGCCTCTCCCCTTTCAATGGGCTGCATCACTGGATTATTCGTAAATTCTTTCTGGGTTTTTCACTAGTCAGAACAAGCAGAGGCACAGCGTCAGCAATACAGAGAAGAGCAGGGAAAGAGACAAGCCGATTCAGAGTGCCAAATTGTGAAGAGCGAGGCTAAGAGAGAAATACAGTGGTTTGGAAGAGTTTGAATTTGAATTTCAGAGGGAAACACATGATAGCGTATAGAGAGAGAAAAAGCAAGAGAGAGAGAGCAAGAGAGAGCGAGGGAGAGAGAGACATACACACACACTAAGGGGTGTGTCACAGCAATTTAGTTCCTCAAGGAAGTACAACTCAACATTATCTTAAGAAAAGGGTGGCAAGCACTGACAGAAGCGCTGCAGGAGGGCTCTTTTTAGGTTTTGGTTCTGTTCGTAGTTAAGATGAAGGGATCCCGTTAAATTGACCAGCCTGTGCTGTCAACTTGATACACAGAGCAGAGGCAGACATCTGACACAGACAAGGAGGGAGGGGGACTCAGCACGCACACACAGGTAAGAAACTTCTGCTGTGTTCATATGCCAGTAAAAAAAACAACCTCTGGGACTAGATATCTGTGGTCTCTCCATTTCTTTAATCTCCTAAAAATTAAGAGTATTAATTAAGGGTTTCCAACAGAGGTTAGCTAAGAAGAGGGATGACTGGAAACTGTGTGACTTTGCTTCACTTCCCCATCTTGAACACGAGTTGGAAGATATGCATGTATGCTCACAGTCATGCTGGGACAAGTACAGTGACAGGCACAGATGTAGAGCTCTCATTTTTTTGTTTGCACAGGCTGAGAGTTGCTCAACTCAAATCTCAAGGCAGTGAACTTTAGTTCTTCTTTGGCCTACTTTGATTTGAAGCATGTTAAGCCCAAGCCAAAGACAGTGAAAGCTTGCAACATAGCTCTCATGGCCGCACACATTCAAGGGACAAATACAACGCTGAGGGCCTTTGGTAATGACTCCTCGCCAGTGCGCCAACGGCTCTGTTTCGCTTCCCTTTTGAGGCAGTACAGATGTGTGGCAGGCTTGAACAACTCTGCTAAGTTGTGCAATGTTGAAAGAGAAACTGCAATATCTGCTTTAAGAGGATTTCAAAACGCTTCCTCGTTTAACCTAAACCTATAAAGCAGTCATCTTTACTGAAACAAAAGTATTACTTGGTTAATAACAATAACATAAAGCAAAATTAATTCTTAGAAACCTGTATAAAACACTTTATATACTTATATATTTATATAATTGAAAAACAGGATCACAAACTACAACAATTACCCACAGTTCAAAACATACAACGGAAGTGACATTTTATTCAGCAAGATACTGATCTATTACAAAAACCTGCTGAGTAAGGACACAGAAACTTCTCCTATTTTTTATGCTGTTATTGTCTCAGGTTGTCCAGAATATCATCAGGTACTAATGCAACTACCGCCAATCAATGATGACCTTTCTAAAAATGGCATGACAGACTCGTGTCTCTGAGCTGTTCCCAGAATATTCTCAGTGTTCAGTATGAAAAAAGGCAACTAAAGGGAACATACATTCCTTTAGGTCCCAGAAGCTACAATCCAGTATAGAAATCTCAGGGCTGGTATGAGAAACAGTGAGGATTTCATAGATAATGCTCAGCTGCACTCTAGGAACATTACAAAGAATATTTAGATTGGCTCAGTGAAAGGGGGCGTGCGAGCAGATCTATTTTCATAACACAAAAACAGTAGAATAAACAAAGATGCAAGCACGTAAGTACACACGAAACATCAAACAAATCTTTTATTGCTAAAAAGTTGCAGACAAAAACTGCAGGAAAATGACTTTTGCTTGGCCATACACTCTGTCATCCTTGCAACTAAAAACATGTAGAAACACGAACAAACACAAAAACACTCAGGCTTAATGCTTGAGTCATCTGAGGAATGCTAAATATTTACCTCTCCTGCCTGCCTGGATGACTCCACCAATAAGGACAACTCTCTTTGACTGTCCATTAACCTACCATTTAAAGATTCTGCACTGCCTGGATGTTACAGCAGCTCTGAAACTGATTAAGGCCATCTCTGCTCTGATAGTTCTACTTCTGCATTTTTGTGCTTTTCCTTCCAGCATTAGATTTCACACAGCATGCAGTTTCAGGCATTTGGGAGGGAAACAAACACTTGAACATATAATGGAGTCACTCCCTGTGGATGTCAACAACAAACTGATAAATGCTCAAAGGCCCTCTTCTATCCATTTGTACCAGAAAATTGCTGCTCAACATTGAGCGCATCCTCGACATGATCGACTGAATGATGTCCATTACAAAACACTGGTTTTATGGCAATATGCTGCTGTAGCATCGAAATGTTCCAGTGTTACCCAAACAGCCTCAACCCCCTGACAGCGCTGCATAAAATAAACAATGCTGATGCACAAAAGGCCAAACAGCGACCTGTCTCGTGCTGTGGGAGTTTCACTGTGTGGAATACTGGCTGATGACTGCGCACAGTGCACATCCTTCCGATCCCAGTAGTCTTTTTAGCAAATAAATGAGACTGAAGTATGAAACTGAAATAGCTGTCACACTGCTCTACTTTCATTATCACTGTTAAGGGAAATTAATCTTATGAATGTTTTTGAATTCCCCACAGGGACCCCAAAGCTTTTGTAACAAAGGGAGCTATTAGAAATGTGACACTTGTTTGAAATTAATGGTTGTGCATGTAAAATAAACCCTACTAGAGATATGCTATAAAAGTGACTGTTTGCTTATAATGAATTTTGGAGCTGGGAGTGGGATGCATAACAGTGATGGGGAGAATCACAGCGAGTGCTACTTATTTGCATGATATGATCGTTAATGTGACTCGATCACTTTTTCATTCATGAGTGAATGGTGGAGTCATTTGCTCACACTGCTGACTGTGCATTGCTGGCACTGGGCGACTTGAACATCATATTTTAAATGATGTTGCTAATAACAATAAACAGGGAGGAAAGAAATGCATCACAGGGGTTACAGTTGTTGATAGCTGACAGCTTACAGAAAATATGCGCTTAATAAATAGTGTTTACATCCTGTTTCGACGTTCCACTCAAAGGTAGACCCAGTTAGAAAAATTGAGGTAGCGTGTGGATTCAGGGTGCTCACTTCCTGTTCTTGTTCTAGCACTGATGCAATGTGAAAAAAGCAGGCGCGGACATGCTTGAGCTATGCAGCCTCCCTGCACCCCTCATATACTTGTCCATACAGGCCACAAGTCAGGTTTAGTGCAGAAAATGACTCAGAAAGAGGTTCAGAAACAGTCTTATTAACTGGAGACCTGTTTAGACTTTGAGATTCTGCACATGTGACAATACTAAGTGACACAGGAAGTAGGAGAGAATGCACAGCTGCCTCGGTGGCACTGATGTTTGCTAAAGATACTGCATATCTGTTGATTCTGTGTTACTCATAAAACATGGATTAATATGAAGCAGAAGCTAAGCATTTAGGCTCATGCTTAAGCTGCCGTGTTTCTGGAACTGGAGATATCAGGCTAGAGCTTATCTATTTAGCATTAATATTCTACAAACACACTTGTTTGCTTCATCCATTGTAAGAGTCTTATTGCTGTGATACTTTCAATCTTTGTTCTTTTGGTGATGTGGGAATTAAATCTTATTTTGCTTGCCCACTCTTTGCAACACTCTAACAAGAACATCAGAGAAATCAAATTCAAATGTAGTTTTCCTCTGAGAGTGATCCACTTCATATCTGCTTGCTTCCATGTTAGAGATTAGAGGGAAATTAGATGGAATTAAAAAAGAATTAATTCAAACTGTGTTGACAATCAAAGATAAAACTGTGGATTTTGTAGTTCTGTCATAGTGTGCTGTATGCATGCTGATGACTTCCCGAGGGGGGGGTTCTGTGATGGATGTTAGGTGTGGTTAGAATCCCAGGAGTGAAAATTAAGTGCCTCTGTGGAGGCTCCTCCATGGTAGTTTTCCCTTTTGGCAATGTAAGTACATGTCAGATATCAAAACAAACACTGTAACTAACATAAGATGAAGGCATTGCTTCAGAATTTAACACACTACATGTTCAGTGTTTGTGTCGATGTATGTTTCTAATTTAAAGATGACAAATAAAAGGCTTGAACTGTTACTAATATTGACACTAAGATGGAGTTTTATGATGTGTAAGAAGGGTCAGTGGATGATAATCTGAAAGTTAAAAAGTAATGAGGGAAGACTCGCCACTTTGCTGTAAAACATGTTTCTCCTCCCTTTCCAACAGTTAAACCTTGTAGTCAGCAATCATTCTCCAACTACTCAACTGGAACTGCTGTTTTAAATCGAGGGCAGAAAGAAAAACTGTTTTCTTTTAAGAGTGTACTTGTGTGTCTTCTCCTTTCAGGTTTAAACAGGACCTCTTTAGCACTTCCATGCTAATTCATTCAGCCAAAAAAAGTTGTGCAATCTAGTCTTTACTTGCCTACCAACAGGATTTGCTGTCGATTTACTGTGATGGGTATGGGTAGTGACAGGAAATCTGCCTGAAGAGACAAATTCAAACTTTCAAACTGAAAATGGTTACCAATCAGTTTAATCACAGGAAGCTGAAACTGTAAATGTTGAACATTCTGCCTCTATAGCTGAGAGAACTACACACTGTGTAATGATATCCTGTTGGGCTATTTATGAGCATAAAGTATGAATATTTTATTTCTTTTCACTGCTTTCTTTCTGCAGGTATAATTATGAAATTTTTCTGTCTATACACAAATTTAATTGCGCTCAAACTGAGCTGTAAAATGTTTATGTGGATATTAAAACAGTTGAATAGTTGTATAATAACTTTATCAGGACAGACATTAAAATGAAATATTAAATTAATTGTCTTCATAATTCAGGCAACAATGGATGCGTTCAATGCCAAGGACATGGCCATGAAGGCACAGAAGAAAATCCTCAGCAGCATGGCCACAAAAAGCTCTGTACAAATGTTCATTGATGACACCACCAGTGAGATCCTAGATGAACTGTACCGGGTCTCCAGAGACTACTTGGGAAATAAATCAGAGGCTCAGAAAGTCATCAAAGACCTCATCAAGATTGCAGTCAAGATTGGCGTCCTTTTCAGGAACAACCGCTTCAGCACAGAAGAGCTGGCAGTGGCCCAAGACTTTAAGAAGAAGCTCCACCAGGGAGCAATGACAGCTATCAGTTTCTATGAGGTACACTTCCCAACTTTAATTTTTTAATCCATGATGTATGAGTAAGCATACATCACCTGAAAGAAATTTGTGCCAATGCACTTGTTTTCTAGCTCCAATTGCAAAAGAATGCCAATTACTCTCAAATGGGGAAAATGTTTTGTGCGCAGCATGAACTTCAAGGCTGGAAAATCAGGCAACTTCAAGAGGTTTCTGACCTTAGTTTTTCCACAATAAATGCAATTTGCAGTTGTGTTAATATTTCCAATTAAAACAGATAAATAAATATATTAATCACATGGCATCAAAACGTCCAGGTTAATTCACTGTTGAATAGGATTCTCTTATGCATCAACGCGTGGCTCAGACGTTGCTTTAAAGGGTCGCTTGTTTTATTTCAGTTCCACATAATCAAGTGCTTGTTTCTCTGCTTTGGTAATGTGAGAGAACAATACGTTGATATTGAAACTTCTGTATTGGGATTAAAACTGAATATGCAGGAAGATTAATGATGCAAAATAACAAAAATATGCAATCTCTAAGAAGTCTTTAAACCTGGTAGAATATTCATACATCATATCCTGCTACTTCACATTAAGATATTATACAATTTGACTTGTATGAAATACGTAACATGAATGCATGTCTTGTCTGACGCAGGTGGACTTTACCTTTGAAAAAACAGTGATGGCAGACATCCTGACCAGCTGCAGGGATCTGCTGCTGAAACTGGTCAACACCCACCTCACCACTAAATCTCATGGTCGCATCAACCATGTCTTCAACCATTACTCCGACCCACAGCTCCTGACCCAACTGTACAACCCTGATGGGCCCTTCAGACCCAACCTCACCAAGATCTGTAAAGGACTGAATAAACTAGTGGAGGATGGGACAATATGACATCAGAACTAAATTTCAAACAGACACTGGGAGAACAACAGACAGACTCAACTAGGACTCCGAACTGCTTGTTTTTCTGTTACTGAGGACTGGCAACATAAAACAAGTCATTTGAGAACCAACCTGCTTTCCCATAGTTCTCAAAGAACATGAGGGATACAAAAAAAGCTTTGTGGAGTCATTCAAGTTTTTGATATTTTGGGGCCATAAATATATATTATGTAAGTGATGCTAATCTTCTATTCAGACAGTGTCCAGAGAAAACAAACTTGAAATTAAACAGATATATTCTGCATTGATTATTTTACTAGGACACAAAGTATCATCTAATATTTGTGACTTTGAACTGTATTATTCAGAACTACTGATATTATGCATTATAATCACTGATATGAATCAGGTGGACCGATGCATAAGCAAGTTAGGCCTGGGAACAATACCACTATAGTACAGCACTGCCATCTGGTGGTTAAGATGATGCTTCTGCAGCAACAAACTGTATTTACTGAGGTGTCCAGACAACAATCAAGCCAAAAATAAAGATAATGACCCCAGAGTGCACAATTACTGCGACCATGACTGTATTTTAAAAACATGTTTAGCTCAACAAAAAGACAGACTCTTTACTCATGACTGCTTGGACATCCAATCTATAATTCATGATTTTTGGATCGCAGTAGGGCTTAAAAAATGTTTAAATTCATTGGCCTACTGACTATTCGTTGGTCTACTGACTATTCGTTGGTCTTATATGGCAGTTAAAACAGATAAAAATCAACTCCAATTGGACATTAAATCTCCCAAAACAGCTAAATCTACATGTTATACTAAAAGAAATATTTGTTAGCAGTAATGTGAACAAATGTCATTTAACATGGGATAAAAATATGTATTTTAAAACAAACAATACAAAATTGAAAAGACATTAGAAATATAACCTTAACAATACAATCATTGCTATCAAATATTCTAAAGCCTACAACATTTTTTCTTGCATTTTCAGCATTAATAGAAAAACCATCATTCTAACCAGTTCATTGTCATCATCATTATTACAGTAAACACGACTTGTGTTTTAGATTCCATTTCCTAACGTTACAAGTCTGAAAATATGAGGCAGTTACACACAAACCCTTTTTGTGTTGACCATATGATCATCTGACTATAAATATGATTGATTTTTAATTCTTCAAATTTCAAGTTTCCAACTTCCCAGATGTGAATAGTCATATGAAGCTTTTCACAACCTACAGCATGTCTCACCAAATAAATAACAAGTCTACAATTGTGCAATATAAATTTTTAAATGGAAGTGTGAAAACACTTTTATACTTTAAGCAGCAGCGGGATCACCGGGGATTCCTTTTCATTCCTTTATCCGTAACGCTCCATTATTCTGGAGATCAAACAGCGCATCACGGCTCCCTGGGAAAGCTCCATTAATGTTCTGAGTGACAGACATGTCACAGTTCAAAGATCTCATCTTCCTTGTCTCTCAGTTTCCTGGTCAGTTTGGTGACAGTGAGCGGTACTGTCCCCTGTACTGCCATCCTGGAAGATGAAATGACACTCTGTGACCTCGTAAGCGGCCGGCAATCTGATGTCCTGTTGTTGCAAGTTGCTTCTAGTGCAGCAAACCTGGCAAATAAAATAAATATATAACAGAGCAAGTCGTTCAGAGTGTACTGACTTTAGGCTAAATTGATTGGTATTCTTAAAAAAAATATCGCTGTTGCACTGGTACTATCACCAGGCCATTAGAAACTGCATTTAAAGCAGCTATTAAGCATTGGGAATCTTTTGAACAGCCACATTGTGAGTGGCTGATGAAATATTAAGAAGGCCAGAAAGGTGGATGACTATACTTGACATGACAATCTAGGCTAATCTGACTATCAGATACTATCCATGCATATCTATGCTTAGCATCAAAATGCATTATATTTGACCATGACCTCAACATTACTTACACATCAGTGAAGGTACAATATTTGCAAATTACACTGCCACTGACTATTTCTCATGCAGTAATATGTTCCAATATTAACCTGGAGGAAAAAATGTTAATCTGAGTAACATAATATTTCCACTGAACTGTGTTTAGGAATACGAATGGCATGAGTATAATGGCCCAGGGATTATGACTAAAAACATATGCATAAGCAGGACCAACTGATCTAACTATTAGTGACTTAAATACGAAGAGAGTAAGTCTCTGTAATGCTACAAATGACCCTGACTGGACAACAACTGTGCAAAGAAAAGAGCAACCAGCGACAGGCACAGTTATACCTTTTCTCTGCTTCCTGGCATCCTTTGACTGCAGCCTGCTTGGACTGGCTTATCAAGTCATCCAACCTTTTCAAAAAATCCCCTGGAGTGAGATCTTTTCTGTCTTCTTGCTTTTTCTCAGAGGAACTCCCTATGTGTCCATTGTGAAGTGAAGCAGAGTTACCACTGCCTTTGTTGCCATCCTCCTCCGCCACATCCAACCCATTACTGCAGTCATCCAGGTCTGATATCACAGGGATTGTCAAAGACTTCTTCAGGAATATTGAGTCATTGGTGTAAAGCCTGTTTGCTCTTTTGATTTGCTCCATCTGAAAGAGAAGATGTCCTTGTGAACCTTTTGTTAATTAGTATTAGACTTGGCTAAATCAAGTCTCACTTTTACCGAGATCAGTAGGCAGACAGGAAACCAAATAAATACATGCCATTTTAAGGCAAACACTTTTTCATAGTATGCCCTAACAACTGAATAAACAACTTAATTATGTAGTTGAACGTTTTGTTGAACCACTGAGATAACCTACCTCAATAAATATGAAAATAAAACAACGACTATAAGAAAAGTGAATATTCACCCACATTTACATTTCAGTATTGGCAAATCAAGTATTCAGTTAGAAGACATCATATCGCAACAAGTAAATTTCAATATAAGCTTAATATGAACTGTTAAAGGCGCAAAAAATGAATACTTGAACTAATTCAGTCTCAGAGTCAAATCAACACAGTCATACTCACAGACACTCCATACTTCAGCGCCAGGCCTTGCAGTGTCTCTCCCGGCTGAATTATATGTTCAATGCGTCTCTGGTGCACCGGGGACAGCGGAGATCGGATCAAACTGCCGTAAGATCTTGTGCGGTTCCCTCGGAGTAGGCCGTCCCCTCCGGCTGGTAGAGGAGCTCGCTCCCCTGACATTGTCATAAAACACTTATATTGTTCTTTTTTCGTGTGGTGGTAAACAACCATGTGGGCCTAAAATGCGCTTACCAGCGAACTTCACTGCTGATAACATCTTTACAATAATGGCTTCCGCTTTAGCCCATAACTATCAAACTAGCAGCTTAGTTAGCCTGCTAGCTAAGGCTATCAACTTAATTAATGTCGTCGCGCGTTATTTTTCCAAGCGTTCAATATTTTCTCCAAATGACAGCCGTTTAAACTCTATAGAAAATTTCTTGGATTACAAATATAACGTACCTTATCTGTCAAATACACACCTAAAAGTCGCTGAAAAACTTGTTTTCAAAACTCTTGCAGTCAGCTGTCTACAACCATATGTTGCCATGGCTGTTCCCTGACTAGTCCGATGATTCGCCACAACGTGTTGCATTAAAGACTGTAGGGGAAAATTGTGCGTTTTATATTAAGTTGACAGAGTTTGGTTTTTTTTTTTTCGCAAATTTAGTAAATATGAACTATAGCCACAAATCGCGCTTTCAAATGACTATGCGGACTTTATGTTATAAAAACAAGCAGATATCGTTGTAGTTCCGATAGCCGGAACAATTATCCACCTCAAAGCTGAGCACATAGGGGGGGGGGAGTTGTCTATATTTCCCATCTTCCGTTTGTCCATGAATGCAGCATTGCTATTAGCTTATATATTATAGCCAAGAAGCTATACGCTGCTATTCAGATTAGTTTTTAGATTATCGATCATAACAGTTATGTCTTTTAAAAGAGAAGGTGATGATAAAAGCCAGCTGAATCTCCTTAAGGTATGGATCAATTTGCAGCATTTTATGTTGGCTTAATAACAGAGACTTCAGCTAAGAGCACACATGCGGCTAGTGTTAGCATCTTTAAGCTAACAACATATTGTAGTTATTTCTTTGGAGAATAAAATAAGTAGTAATACTTACATACTATCTAACGTTATTCACTTCGTTTTACAGAAACGTCGTGTGGCAGACCTTTTGTCTAATTTTATTCCAGAAGATGAGGCTGCTCTTATGAAAAACGGAAGGTGAAGTGAACTTCAAAACATTGATATGTTTGGGAAAGAAAAACTTGTGTAGCTAATGGCATTAAATGTAATTTATCCCCTTATCTTATAGGTACACTTGCCTTGTGTGTTCCTACCGTCCTGTGTTTGATACAGTCGACATGTTGGCAGTCCACAGAAAAGGAAAGAGGCATCTAGACGGTGAGCACCTTGAACCTGTAAAGTTATTTAAAGCAATTTGGGGACCCAGGGGACCTGAAGTTTCGCTCCCAGTCTTATTAAGAAGCACTGTATCAAGGGTTAGCCATCTGCACAGCATTTCTATCCCTTGTCTTTCGCCCTATTAATTGAGACAGTGCCCCATATTTTAAATGGCTCTGCATTTCAAAGTCAATGCTGCAGGAGGGGCACTTGTATGAGGTCGTGCTATCATCTGAGGTGCTGTGAAGTGCAGGTTAATATGCCATCCTTGCTACATATGCTACACAAAATCAGAGGAATACAGATACATAAACTATGCATATTTAATACAATCTGCTCAAAAATAAAATACAACACTGAAGACTGAAAAGCTACTTGTGAGAGGGAGAAGCTACATAACTAACTGAGGATCAAAGAAAGAGATGTGCTGGTCAGTAGTTGTGTCCTCAGTAAAATGCCAATGTAGTCATCAGGCAAAACAACAGTCAAAACAAGACCTGTATTGTAATTTGATGCAGCAGTTGAGAACCCAACAGAGTAAATGAATACACTCAATAAAACTCAAAAGCAGCAGCCAGGGGGAAATTTTGTATTGGATTTGTAGATAATCAAGTCAAGATAATCAAGATAACAAAGAGTTGAAATATTGGAAAGTTCAGTAGTTTTTGGATTGCGTCATTGGTAAGCTGTTTTTGTGTGTCTTTTCTAATGCTGCGTCACAGAGAGTAGTTTTTCTTTTCAAATTATCTGGATTTGATATCCCCTCATTATTTGGAAGAATTAAAAACCCAAACAATTATACATTGTCGCACTTTTTTACGCTAAAACTGTATATTTACAAGTACATAGGGATAAGTAAAAATTCCATGCTTTTGAATTTATGTTAGTTTTTCCATCACTTTAAATGGCTGTCAAACAAATTGTACTCTTTAAGTATCAGTCTTGTACAACTATCTAATTTTTCTTCACCTCATTTTTTTTTTTTTTTTAAATATCCAACTTTTCTCATTCGGAAAAGCAAAACTCTGTCTGTTGTCTCTTACACAAACAGTCAAAGACAAGCATGTGTACCCTGGAGGTTTTCTTTATTTTCTGATGAAAAAATGCCGGAAAGTGTATTTTGAATAAGGGTATCACCGTATAACATGTATGTTAGATAAATTACAGCATATAAAAAATGTTGTTTTTACCTACATTTCGATACGAGTTTAATTTCTACAGTATGAAGGTAAAGTTTTGCACGTCTTCATGATATCTACCAAACTTGCTGTACTTCAAAGGGAAACGAGTATGACTTTTTTTTTTTTCAGGTTTGGTTCATTTTACATTGACTTTTTAGTAAACCCAATTGTTTGTTGTGTGTTCTACTCAGGGCTAAAAGCATTTTATGGCAAGAAAGCACGGCTGAAGACTGAAATAACAAAACGGCAACATGAAAACTATGTCCAGGCTGAAGAAAAAAGGCAGGTCAGTAACTGTTAATCATGCGTTCTCTGTCAAGGTTACAAGTCTCTCATAGCCAACAGAAAAAAGCTGTGTTTAACAAAGCAACAACAGATGAGAACCAGCTGGGTCATTCTGCCAGCAGACGGTCAATGAATCATCACAGGAAAAACATCACAAGCTCGACAGATGTAATCTTTCATTACTGCATGACATTGTTATTCCATGCTGTCTCCTGTTAAATTACTTATGTGGTGCCCGTGTGACTACCATATGACCCTAACAAATTACACCTTACTAAACAATTCAGTGTAGTTGTGTAATGGTGGAAAATATGAGCTACTCTTGTTGTGATTTCAGGAGCCCTCCAGTTCAGCCCCATTACTAGCACAAACACGGAAGCTCACCCATCATGCTTTGCTGAAAACGGTACCATATAACAGCTGCCATAGAAAAACCAGGTGAGTGATTACTTGGTATGAGAGTTGTTGTCTGTATTTAAAGCCATACAATAAAAAACACAATTTAAATTATTTGTCATTCTTTTTAAGTACAAAATCTGAAAAAGTGACAGCAAGCACCAGCTCAAACCCCAGTGACAACATGACATCTGCATGCTGGGAGTCTGGCATTTCAGTGAACACGTCACAAAGCAACTCTACTGTCTGTTCAACAGGTAAGATCTGCTAGAGAAAATGTTTTATTGTCAGCTTTTATTTTGAGCAAACCTCGGTCATGATTTTGCTTCAACTCCTTTTGTAGCCAATAACGAGCCACATCCATCAAAAGATACTGCCGAATGTCAGGCTGCAGAGAGACAGGAGGCTGAACCCATTACTGCTCAGAGGAAGAGGGAGCTGGAGCACTATCTCAAACTGAAAAGGTGCCTAAATGTTGTGGGACTTTCACTTTCTAATGTTCTACATTTTCACTACTTTTATCACATCTGCATGTAGGTCACTATTAGATTTTCAGTGCATTTCATCTATTTTTTTTTGTTGTTGTTGTTTTATCATAGTGACGGGTGGCTGCAAGACCACAGCGGCAAGTGGGTTAAAGACGAGAATGTCGAGTTTGATTCAGATGAGGAAGAGCCGCTCACGCTTGCCCCAGCGCCTGCAAATAAATGAGAGCACCAGAATGGTGTGGACACACAGATAAAACCTGTACCACAGTGGTACGTTCACGAGGCACAGTGCTGCATAAAACAGACAGCTCAATGTGAAAACAAAAATTTAACAGATTTATTCTGTTCATCAGCCTTTTTATGTTTTGTTTTTTTTGTTGTTTTTTTGTTTGTTTGTTTGTTTTTTAAAGCTACTGAGTGTTCAGCGTCGAACTATTTCTTCCATCCAGGATGTGATCAATAGAGGTTGCTACAGAGTCAGTCTTTATTCAAGTGACAACTTTTCATATCCAGTTATATTTTATGCTTAAGGCTGAACCTTTGTTGGCTTATCATAGTCCACCCTGAAAAGCATTGAGTTGCAGGAAAGTGACAAGAATTAACCAATGGTCTCTGAATTTCAGTACTTATATTCTCTAACAGCTTACTTATCAGGGAGGAAATCCCTCTACACCCATAAAGAGTCCTGAATGGAAGAGTCTGAAATCGTTTACACCTGTGACAGAGACAAACCACTCAGTTACCGGCACTTTTCCTTAAAATGTTCTGTGAATATTTTTTGTTACATTAAAATCCAACACCGCTCCTCCAATCTGTTGAAAAGATTTGTGTAATGTGACCTCTGCTTGTGACCCTCCCCCCCGACAGGTTGTGCTTCTTCATGCGGGAAGAGCAAGTTTGTCCCAAAGATGTGTTAAGATTTGGCTCTTTTGTCTGCTGCATGTTTGATTCCCTACTTGCACAAGCAGATTAAGGTAACATCAGAATTCTGGGAAAGGTGATTTTGGAAATATTCATATTCAATACGACTGACCAAACTCTTCATGTTATTAAGAAGTTGGAAAATACTCAAATTGGCATTTGCCTGATTATCTGGCAGAAATTCAGAACATTTTTAAAATCTGTATAGAATTTATACATTAAAACATCTGCCTTAGCTTTAAAGACATAAAGATTAAGACTGAAAAAGTCATCCTGGACTGTTGAACAACTTTCTTCTTTTGTGGTGGATCACTCACAAAACATTGTCCCAACATATGTGATAGCTCTGTTTTTTAAAACTTGTTATTGTGATGTAGTTGGGGGTTTGTGTTCATTAAATGAAATTAGTTTTATAAGAAAATCATTCTCATTCTTGATCACCAGGATGTTCTTTTGCCAAAACATCCCGCCTGAACATGAAACATCTTAGAAGTCTGGAAAGACTGGATAAACTGTGCCATCCTCAGTGACATTAGCCTTACATCTTTTTCATGGCTCCTCTAGAATGAAAGAAGCAGGTTTAAAAGCTCGGGCAACAATTTTCAGCTGAACTTCTGACCTTTATAATTATTGTGACTATTTTCATTACCCTTTTCTTGTTCATCGTGTCCTTTCCATTTGAGTTCAGTGAGCTCTGTCTGATACGATCAATTCTCAGCCAGCTTTCCTATAAATCAGCAGCAGATTGGCTGTATTGGTGCTAATCTGTGCGTTCGTTTAAAGCTCCTCTCAGCACAGTTGGTATAAATTGGATAACATCAGGGTCAGTGGAAGGGGGCAAAGGGACTTAACATGGGTTAGTTTCTGATGACATGGCTAATATGTTTCAGAAGCTCACTCACTTCATTAGTTTGGAGTTAAGAGCGTCACCACGGTCTTAAAACGTCTTTGTAGGGATTTGGAAGTATGTTAGAGCGTTTTAAGACAAATTCAAATCTGATATTTCAGTATTATTGTTTACGAAACAGTAGAAGCATAAATACAATGTGGTGAATACATTTGTGACAGGGTTACAGTCCAAAAATACATCCGTGCTTTACTGGAAACTAAGAAGTGGAAGAGAAACTCTCAGAATAGATGTGGTAAGGCAACACTGACTTGAAAGTTTTACACAAAGCCAAATGTCAGTGAAGCTTGCAGTTTTAAAATGTGACCTTTGAGAAATCTAAAAAGCATATGTGGTCTTGTCAAACTTGACATTAGGTGAGAAGTCTTTCAAGAAATGGATTAATGAAACGAGAGGTGGAAGGCAGGGATGCAAGCAATGCTGTGAAAATCCTGAGAGGTTAGCAGCTGTTTCTGCTCATAAATTTCTGTGGGTGCATTAGGGTGCAACCCTCTTAAAGTTAGTTCTTATATTTGGAACAAGGTAACTCAAGCTCAGTGGGCTAGGATCCGTTTCACATTTGCGTTGGGCCGGGTGGGATGTAAAAATAGCTCAGGTGCCTGGAGGAAGTCTAAAGATCAGAAGAAACTGTAAGCGATTAAAGGGCTGTGATTTATTAAATCAAGGGGTTTTTTTGTGTTAGTTTTAGGAAATAATTTCATATATTTACCACAGAAAATGAGATTATGATTATAACAGTTCCGATTATGTATAGTGCTGTGAAAAACTATTTGCACCCCTTCTGATTTCTTAAATGTTTCAGATCATCAAGTAAATTTTAATATTAGACGAAGATAACCTGTAGAATGCAGTTTTTAAAAATCATTTCATTTATTAAGGGGAAAAGAGTTATCCAAACCTACTTGCCCCCTAAACCTTATAACTGGTTGTGCCACCCATGACGGCAAAAACTGCAACCAAGCTTTTGTAAGGAATTTTGAATTGAAGGGATGAAGAATTTTGGTCTGCTGTTCTTTGCAGAATAGTTTTCATGCAGTCACACTGGAGAGTTTTCCTGCATGAACCTGTTTAACGACTCAGTTTTGCCGCCTAAGTGGGCTTGATGCTTCAGGTCATGAAATGATGGCCGGACAGTCTGATATTCTGATTCACGGTTCCATCAGTTACCGATCCTGAAGCACTAAAGTGCAAGCCCCAAACCATCACACTGCCACCACCAGGTTTGACTGTTGGTTTGCTGTTGTTTTTTATGAAATGCTGTTAGCTTTGTGCCAGATTTACCCCACTCAAGCCTTCCAGAAAGTTCAGCTTTGTCTCATCAGTCCCCCAACATTTTCACCAAAGTCTTGGAGATCATCAAGATGTTTTTTGGGGGGAAATATGAGATGAGCCTTTGTGTTCTTTTTGGTCAGCTGTGATTTCTCTCTTTGGAACTCTCCAATGGATACCATTTTTGCCCACTCTCTTTGTTATTGTTCAATCATAAGGAAGGCTTTTGGTTCTTTAGATGTTATGCTGGGTTCCTTCGTGACCTCCAGGATGAGTTCTTGATGTCCTCTTGGAGTCATTTTGGTAGGTTGGCAATTTCTGGTACGGTTCACCATTGTTCTAAGTTTGGTCCATTTGGGGATAATGGCTCTCACCGTGGTTCGTTGGAGTCCCAAAGCCTTCCCATATAGATGTCAAGGACTTTGTTTTTCTTCTGTTCTTGAGTCTAAATCTTTTAGCCGACTTCACTTTGTCAGTCAGGTTTTATTTAAGTAATTTCTTGATTCAGGTTTACAAGATGGCAATTATTTGATGGACACAATTTTGAAAAGAAAATGCTGTCACTTTTGTAAATAGCAGTTTATCCAGTATCAGTGGCTCAAATACAGATTACTCACAACCTGTAGATAGTCTGCTTAAATATGCCAAAGTATGATTTTTTTTTTTCTTGGTGCATTTAAAACAATATTTGTTGAGTATAATATTTATGTGTGCAATAAGAATTAGAAACAATAAAATTAAACTTACCAAACAATTACAAAAAATAATCGAATATATATTTTTATTTAAAGTATTTACAGATTTTTTCCCCCCTCTCCCACATATGATATAGCACCACATTGAGTTAGTGAATGAAAATAGTTAACTATTTGTTTGGGTTGATGTTGGTGACGCATAAACTAAAAGCACAAAAAAGACACTTCAGGTTGTGCTTGTGATCTCTACATGCCTTTATGAGAAATTCAGCAACCTACAAAACTCTTGCTGCAGTAAATGAAATGAATGGTTGAACATGGATGTTAGACATGGTTTCCCCCAGGCACAGTGACCAGAATTAATTTGGAAGAATTCATTCAGCTCTGCTGCACCACAGTGAGCTGGCACAAGAGTCATCCGTTTTTGCAGGCTTCGAGGGGCTAATGGTTGCTCTTCTGCTCACTCCTTGTCGTGTTCATCTTAATCTTTGCTGACGAACTATGTAAAAGAGAGAAGATGCCGATTTCATATTCTGTTGCACAATCCAATAACACTTTAAATGATTCCTTGTATTATACATGAATATTTCAAGACTATCTGACCATGGATTCAGGTTTCTTACTCATGTCATTGTTTCGTGTGATGGCCATGGCGGCTCTGGCTCGGGGACCCTGCTGGGTGAAGTGGTAGCCAAATCTCAGGATACTGGAGTTGTTCTCCAACATGGAGGCAATCTCCATCTCAACCGAGTCTCCAAGTTTTTGTCGCTATATGATACATGAAAGGATAACACAATCAAGCACTGAGTCCTTTTTTCCATTGTGAATTAAATTTGAAAGCAGTAAGAAAAGCATGTCATTGGGTATGAGTATTAACTCAGTTATTTCATACTTGGACAATAAAAATTAGGATGTCTTGTTTTGGTTGCTGTGCATAAGTCTTTTTTTATATGTTACCATGAAAATGGGAAATGCATGCATTGATGGAAATGGCAAAGTCTGCACAGTTCTAATGAGCTTGAAAATTAATAGTTGGTGTTACCACCATTTTTCTTCTTTTAGGCAGACTTATAATTTTTTTTTAAATAGTCTTCAGGAACAGTTCTCCAGGCTTCTTGAAGGACATTTAAAGCTTCTCTGCCAAGACGATCCCACACTGCTTCAGTAATGTTCAGGTCCAGCCTCTGGGGAGGTCATTCCATGTTTCATTGTGTTTTTCAATTTAATTTCTTTCTTTTTTTTTAGATTACACTGCACATCATGCTGAAATATGCCAAGTCTTCGGTTAATAGCTCTTTTGGAATCACTTTGTTGGTACAAAATTACAATTTAATGTCTGTAAAACTGTAGATGTTGGCATTGTTTTGCACACAAATGGTACGTTTGTGTGCCAGGCTTAAATTATTCTACAGGTGAGTATCAAAGTGGCTTGCAAATTATCAGCTGTAGATGCACAGCATGTCCAATAATTTGTTTCTAACCTGGTTGTCAATCTTGAGCTCCATCAGTGTGGCGTTATTAGCCATTGCTTTGATGATCGCCATCATGCCGTCTGCAGTGATGAAGTTAGACTCGATGTTAAGACTCTGTAAGCTGGTGTTCTCCTGCAGCATCTCAGCGCATGCCTAGAAACACAGACAGAAACGCACATTGAAACTATATTTTTCTTCCACATTTTAAAAGCTCTTAAGGACTTAAAAATATTTTTTATAGTCAGGTGGCAGACACATTTGGATATAAACTATAGTTTACCACAGTGCATCTGAAGAGCAGGTGACAAAGAAAAGGAGATCTTTATAGAATCTGAAGGAAAACGTCAGTCATTGCAATTAATCTCTTTTTATGTGAAACAATATTACACAGTAGAGGTACAACAGTACCTTAAGTTGATATTTTACACTACAAATAAATATCCTCTAATACCCTCAATCAAGAGTCATTCAGTAAACAAACAGATCTGTAGCTAGAACGAGATATAAACTGTAAGACATTTCTAAGATTTTTATATCAAAGAAATAAATACCATAAAAATTGATTTAAACTTTGAGGAAATTTGCTGTCATTGGCAAGCAGTTGATAATTACAGTGGGTAATTTACTCACATATGCCACAGGGTCGTTGCTTCGGGTTGCAGCGATGCTCAGAAACTCCACGTGAGAGTTTCCTTTCATCGCTTCAAAGATCTCTTTTAGTGTTGGGATGGGAATGTCCTGCAAGGAAAATACGGAGATGTTCAGTTCGCAAACAAGGAATACTTGATAAGCTTGCAGATCCGGGTTTTGCAGCCAAGGATCAGTATAGCATATGACATGAGCTGGTTCACTGAAACGATTGTGTAATATTTGTTGTCATATGGGAAATTAATCTTGTTTGGGCGTTTAAGGACTCTGAGTCCAGCTTCAAGCTCCCTTTGACAAACTTTTTTTTTTTTATCTGTGCATAATTTTTTCATAATTGTGACGTTCCAATGAGCTGACCTTGATGTTGTTAAGGTTGACTTCAGTCAGACTGCTATCATTGTTGTGAATTCTCTCCAGGGTTTCCTCCACATTGGTGGGGTTTGGAGGTTCTTCAGGGAAGACCTTGAAAGGATCTGGTTTCACAACGCCTGAAGGAGATAAATGATCACAACTTTGGCTACAGTGTAAACGGTACACAATAAAACATACAGTACTGTCACATGTCTGTCTGCATTTCATTTTAACGTCTGTCTGTGTGAGTATAAGCAATAGCTCATAAATGTCTTTGGCTTTCAGACATACTGTTGATGCCCTCGGTGTTGGCGATGGTGCCTGTGGTGCCCAGAGCATCGTAGTACTGCTTGTTACTCATCAGCGTGTACATTCCAAGGATAGCTGTAAATACAGGAAAACAATCACCATGAATACATTCAGATAAAAATATCTATACTATTTGAATAAAATCAGAGAGTTGTGCCCCTGTTATACTTATTTTTTTTAGCTAGTTTTAATGGTGTGTCCTGTGTCCCTGTACTGATATACCAAAGGCAAGTTTGTTAATATTGCTTTGCTAGGAAAAAATGTTTCTGTGGCGAGGACAAAACCTAAAGTGCCACAGTTAGTTTTTCCTTTTCCTTCATCTCCTGTGTGTGTCTATGTGTGTGTGCACAGGTGTTTGATGAGATAAGGAAACTGTTGTCTGAGTTCAGTGGGGACTTCTAATCTTACACTTTCGAGGGGCCCCCAAGGAAGTAAAGATACCTTGCACAATACACAACTTTCAGGGTCAAGCTGCGGGCCTCTAGAATTCTTAGTGTTATTATAGCTGACATTGAGACAGTGTTAATTTGTGACAACACAAAGTTAAAAGAAGAAAAGACTCTGTTTAGGGGCACCTAAAGTATTTGTCAGGTCAAACTAATCCTAAAAATACATCAATAGCAAGTATTTAGAAAAGGTGAAGGAAGTACTGCTTTTCTTAAGTAACACTAACTATATCTTTGCATCATTCCTGTTGCATTAAGTTGAAGTTATAGTTCAGTGTTCACTGGCTTTTTTGTTTTCCTGTTTTTAGGTTTGTTATGGAGGTTGCCAGTGGTCACAATCAGCAATACGCTGACCCATGTCTGTCAGCTGTTTGATGTGGTAGTGCAGGACGGGCGTATCGCATTTAGATTTTCTTAAACAGCTGACACCTCAGCAAAACAAAAACAATAACACTGCAGGACAATAAAACCAAGACATTCACGTGATGCACAATAATTGTGTTCAGCGTTAGATGTTAAAAATAATTATTTATACCTTTTTTGTTTTACAGTAACTGCTAACATATGCTAAAATTGTGATGTAAAAAGATATTCTCCTGCTTTTACATGTTATACCTCTAAGCTTAACTGTATAGCAATATGAGCTGATCATAAATGCTATAAAGACCATTTCAAAATACAAAGTATACCTGTCATATTAGAGTAGTAATGTCAAAGTAGCATTTACTGCTGAAATGTAGCAAAGAGGAACCCAAACTGGAAATAATAAAATATTAAATAAGAACCTCACAATCTGCATATTAGTGCAGGAGTTAGTATTGTGTTATTTTATTGTGTTTAATATGCACTGTAATATTATAGTATCATAATATTCACGGTAGTTTTAGTAGTTTGAAGATTAGGTGACAATATACTGTGATAATTTTTTTCCCAATTTCTGCAGTTTATCATTGGATAAAATTACTGTTGTCTTCATTATTATATTCATGTGAACTAGAAAAAAAATAGAACTCACGCAAAAAAATAGAACTTACACTTATATAAAATATTTACTAATGAATACCTTCTACAGCTGTTACTCTTTACAACCAGGAGGAGGCAGACTTCAAGTTGTTTTGTGTTTTTTTTTGCTCTTGTCGAAACCTGCCAGGTCCAAAGTCTCTGACAAACCAACTGCTGTGACAGCAACACCTCCCTGCATAGCACCTTCCCACCAACCTCCTCATTCAACGTCGGAGTATTTCTAACCATGGGAAGGTCCTTGTGTGTGTGTGTGTGTGTGTGTGTGTGTGTGTGTGTGTGTGTGTGTGTGTGTGTGTGTGTGTGTGTGTGTGTGTCGGTTAAGGGGAGTATTTGCCATGGACACCCATGCCATCCTAAAGTGGCTAAATACACTAACAGCAACCTAAAAAAAATTTAATGCTGGAATTCTTTTAAATAAACTGAGATAAATCTAAATAAATCAAGACAAGATCAATTTAAACCAATTCAAATAAACTGCTATTGTCTTATATAAATCAAAATCCTTAAGTGATTTGTTGGACATGCCAGCCAGGCTATTCACTCCCTTCAGTCTGTTTGCCAGAAAGCCCCAACAATAGACTGACAGAGGCTAACCGAGGTTTAATCCCCATCTGGACTCTATCCAAGCTTAAAACGGCGGTCTCTCTGTCAGACTCATGGTGCTGGACAAACATGTTCCCCTACTATGCCTTTCCGGATGCCTGCCTGCCTGTTTGGCACATCAGGGGAGTCTAACCGCCTGTTCAGGGTTTCACACTCAATAAAGCATGTTTTATGCTTCAGTTTGACTTTGCCTAAAATACCATCCGGCATTTAGGATTAATGGTGTGTAGAGGATTTTAGAAAATCTAAGGTTTTCCGTTTTCATTTTTTCTGCATTTGTAAAATAGCTCCCCCAAATAGGTCTTGTCCAATTACTGATGAGCAACGTAACTCACTGAGGAAGGCTGTAAGGGTTTTGATTTCTCTCTAACATTTAAGAAACCCAGAAAGGGCATTGCACAGGATACTGTTAACTTTGACAAAGCTGCAGTTGTCATACTGTCACTACATTTTCTTTAGTTTGGCTGTTTACCATTACTACTAACCTAAGATGCATTAGTACATTAAAAAATGTCAAAATCACCTCTTAAATGATTTTATTATTCAAGAACAAAGCAATCCAACAAGTGTGAACTTTTTTTTTAATTTCAAGTTTCTGGAAACATGGAAAACTGAGGCTTTATCTGCAAACACAGTATGTTTTAAACAGATACAATATCTTTGCCTCCACCATCCCCATGTCCACTCCACCCTTCCTTCGGTGGCCTGGAGCCAGACCTATTTATTTTTGTGTTGCTGAGCGTGGGGAATTGGACCCCGTCACATGTTTGGCCATGTCATTAACCGAGCTGTCTCAGTGTTGAGGGAAACAATATAAAGCTAGCAGTAGAAAGAGAATGGATCTGTATAATAGAACTATGTGGGTCAAAGCCGCTGTGATGAAAACACTGAGGTCACAGTATGCTGTGCATGTCATTGTTGGTTAATAAGCACCGACTGATGGGAAATTGCATGAGGACAAACAGATGACATCACACATAAAAAAGATGTAATTACAGACATTTTTACATGTCATAGGTGAGTCGGGGTCTTGGTGTTATGAATGCCGGCTCATTAGTACGGCTTACTGGGACAGAACCGTTGCTAATATTCGCATTTAACACTTTATTTTACCCATTTCATCCCTCACAAAAGTACAAGAGGGCAATGGCTCTGGTTTCAAAAAGATGTTTGGTTATGTAGAAGTCTATGAGAAAATGACCCTCCAGCTCCTTTGCCTGTGATCTCAGTAAACATTTCCCTAACAAGTTTACGGTCTCGGTCTCTAGTTCCAAATCTTATCAAATAAAAACAATGTTCATTTTATAAATTAATGGTCCTCATTACAGTTGGAATGAATGATAAAGCAACGTATGCTTTACTTCACAAGTTGCTGAGCATGCACTGTTCCTTGATTTCTCAGTCAGATCTGTTCACTGGAAACGATGAGCAGATCTGACTGAGAAATCTGTCTCCTATTGTATGTATGTGATTCATGAAGGCAACACTGGTTCCCCTCATTACAGTATTAGGGAGAGAACAAACTAAAGGACTATTCCTTAAATATGAGATTGCTGTTATGTTTTGTCTTTTGTGCATCCTGGGATAAACTGCCACCCTGTCCAGTATGCACCCAACCTCTCCAACTTCCCTGCAAGCCTCCACTGGATAAGGGGATGGATGGATGGATGGAAACATAGTTGTTTTTTTTCTAAGAACTTGTGGTCAGAGTAGTAGTTGCAGTTCCCTTTTACCTGTGATTACCTGTAGGATCGTTAGATGTTTAGCTCCTGAAATACAGACTAAATATAGATTTTGGAATTATCTGCAGCCTGATAAAGCCTGTCATAAAAGCGCCCTGTTTACTAAGTTGCACTTGTAAAAAACCAATGTGTATATAGTATATATACTACATAAGTATAGTGCTGCCAAACAATTAGTAGTAATAGTAAACAGTAGCAATAGTAAATCTTACCTGCAATATCGCACATCTCTGCATCAGTGGCATTTTTCAAGGCCTCCTCTAGCTCTGGTTCCAGGATCACCTGCTCATGCAGGGGGATCTCTGGTGCTTTCTTGGCAACAAAAGGCTTTCCTAGATACAGAAAGAAAAAGATGATAAATAAGAAGACAAAGGCAGGCAAATGGGTAGCAAAGGCCAAAAAAGGTAGTTAAAAAAAACTACAAAATATCTGATGTTTGTTTATATATATATTTCTTAATGAAGTTATCTATCTAATAATTTCACTTCTCATGAAAGCTTTATTTGTATGATTTTTCCCAAAACATATCACAAATGGAGCTTTAATAAACTCAGGTTTCACTTAATCCTACACGGTGCTTTCTCAGCTCTTTTTTGTGCTCATTTATCTTCACAATTTCAGTGGTGAATCCCAAGAACATCTGCTTTTCGCATCACTAGTTTCCATTTATTGCAAATTCCATTGTTGATATTAGTGACTAACTATTCCCAATTGAAAGGGGAGATATTGAAAGTGCTTAGATAGATTTTTACTGTATGTTCAAACTTTAGCCTGAAAACAAAATTAAATGACTTGCTGCATATTATGTAACAGGACACCTACATAAATCCTCAGACAAAGAATCTGCTTTCCCACCTTTCTTTTCACCGGTGAAGGGCACCAGGTCCTCCCTGTCCTCGTGCTCTATGGCCTGCTTCTCCAGGTGCTTCATCAGGGCGTCACGGTCAAATGGCCCCGTCGGGGTCTTCTTTGTCTGATCTCGTTGCCGAAAGCCAGCCGGCAGCATGGCATTCTGGGAGAACATCGGATCATATTATGTTGATGGGAAAATAAGACTAAATTAGTAGAAAGTTTTAGGTATATCAAATGATCTGAACAGAGAAGCAGCAGAATTTATTACCCAAAAGATAGCTGAGAAGGTTCCTTGTTGTCTTCCTTCCTTGTTATCTTACTTTCCTTCTAAGAATTATATAAAACGTCTAGACTCACTCTTCTTGCAGGTAATGTTCTACCCTGCACTGAAAGTGCATCAAATGAACATTTTCTGCAAATGGATGCTATTTTTTTTTTTACATCTAATGTGAAAAGTGAGAGACCCATTAAAAAAATTTTCTTTTATGAAAGAAGTCACTAAAATGAAATGTAATTTGTAACCCATGCACTTTCTGCATTGTAGAACCATGTTATTTTATCTTTATAATTGGGTAATGTTTGATATGGCAACACTACAGTTTACTGACTGAGAGGTATGCTTTAAAACTTCATCATTTGCTTTTACTCTCCTACTAGTAAAAAATTTACAAGTAACAAAGGGTACAAAAAATGTAGTTCTTGCTTTAGATGTCACATACTTCCCACATGTCTGATGGTTAACAAGCTACTCCTGATGTCGGGTAGATTTTCGGCACAAAGGTAAGACTTGTGAATGTCAGGAACCAGCTATTAAAGCCCCATGACACTGGAAAAGCAGGTTTTAGGTCAAATCATCCATACCTCAGGGTCCATCTCCTGCAGCTCATACTCCAGCTGATCCAGCTCCGCGGCACTAAGGCCTTTGAGGATGGCATCCTCATCAATGTCCCTGGGGTCTGACATGGTTCCTGAGGCTGTGACTCACATATACACACACACACTCATACACTGCTGCGCACCCCTGGGTAAGAGGGCACTGCCAGTAAAAAAGGGGGGAAAAGAAGAGAGGACAATCAATCTTTATACTCTTTTATCTAAAATCTTTTTTCTGTCATACCTTGGCTTCTTTTACTGTGTCCTATTTCCAACCCTCTTTTACTTATCTTGTGCTGTCACTTATTATGTTAGAAACTCTTACAATAATATCAGTTTCATTGTAAAAAGCTTAGCTTTGACTGTTAATCATGCAAGACAAAGGAGTGACTGAGTACTGTTTTAGCATTACTATAGCCTACATTAAACATGTTGCAGTGTAAACACAGGCTTTTGAAATCCTCAGCCAGATGCTAACAGAGGATGTTACAGCTCATGGTCAGAAAGCTTAATCCGCAGATCTACTGACTATATAAGTAAATGATAAACCACCCAGCTCTTATTTTATCTGGGATCCTCTTGGAAACCTGTCAAGGACCACAAGGGGTCCCCTTCTTTGTATTTTGTCAACCACTGTCCTTGGCAAGTAGCATCATGATCTCCTATCAGCTGCCCTATCCAGAGTGCTTCAATAATGCTATTATGATAATAATAGATGCGCTTCCAATAATACATCTGCAATACTCAGGAAAGCAGTGTCTGTGGAAATATGCTACAGCAGCCCCCAGATCACATTCTTGCATAGTCTTTATTTTCACCTTAAAGCAAACTGCAGCAGAAGAGCCCACTGATGCTTTGCAGTTTTAACAGAAGAGAGTCAGTGACACGAAGAAGTGTAAGCAACGAAAGACTGAGAGCGAGAATGAGGTCTTTGTAACTTTAAACCCTCAGCTTACCACACAGTGACTAAGAATAGTCAAATGGAGAGAAGAGAGGAGTGGAAAGTGCAATCCCTTATTTATCATTGACAGACACTCGCTGATACAGTTGTGGACCCACCCGAAACATATCTGCACCCAGGGATGAAAACTCAGTGACACAGTTATGCTTTTGACACATTAAAACGTTGCAGTTAATTCACACCAGCCTCAAATAACAAAGAGTGTGGTCTACATACAACACCACAGGGCTCCCCAAACATGAAAATACCACAGTGACAGAACATGTATACATCTGGGTCAAAGTATGAGTAATGCAGCTATCAGGTTAAAGGGCCAGTGTTTTCATTTTTACTCCAAATTTTTTCCCAACTTGGTCACAGAGCGAAAACCATTGCAGATCAGGTCATACAATATTGTATCTTGCAGGCAGTCTGCTAGCGTGATGTCAGAAACCACTCACATCTATAACTCCGAGTGTTTTATAGCAGGCAGTTCTTTTGCATGACAACATAATCACGTGCTCAAGGATGGATTAGGACAGCATAATTCAGAGTAACTTTCCACTATCCAAAGTGATCTGAAAAGTGTACTTTTCCAGCACTCAAATAACTCTATTGTGGTTGCGGGGTTTTGTGTTTCAGGGAGCCCTTGCTCTTTATTTTCATTTATACTGAAACAAAGTTTGTCGAAACACATTCAAGATGGTCCAAATTAGTGACTGCATATGTGCAGCAGATGTCAAGTTTCTCATTTCCATTTTTAAATGAATTGAAAATAAAAGCTGTGTATCAAGATATAAATTATTTATAACAATGGTTTACAACATACAAATGAGCCACATCCCCTTTTAGGATTTTCACTTGTTTTCTTGATCATTGTTTTTTCAAAACAAAAGCACAAACACATGAAAAAGCTGAAACATTTAACACACAAAATTTCTGATATGAAAAGTTGAATAAGGACATCGGCCTGAGGTGGAAAGGCACACCTTGTGTTTGTTTGTAAGGCCCTGTGAGTTTGTTGTGTCACCAGAGTTTCTCTAGAAAATCAGTAAAAAATAATGTCGTGATACAACACAACCAAATGAGTTGGTTTCCCTGACGACGCCATGGGAACTTGGTTACCATGGAAATAGAACTGAACTGCACTGTTCTGCATTATTCCAGAAGCTCTAAATAACTTTGCGATTAATGGGCATTCTATTCTATTCTATTCTATTCTATTCTATTCTATTCTATTCTATTCTATTCTAATCTGTTCTATTCCATTCTATTCTATTCTACTCTATTCTATTCTATTCTGTTCTGTTCTATTCTATTCTTTTCTATTCTTCATAAAACGTCTGAGACTGAAAGCTTGTTTGTGTTCTTAGAGTCACCGATCAGGTTACATTTTATTAGAAAGGGCAGACAGACACACACAAACACACAAATACGCATACACATACAGGACAAAACAATGACATACATCAATTTCACAGACCTAACCTAACCAAAAGCCATGTTTCTACCCATAAAATTTCAAATCTTTATTGTGGGGATTTCTTTTCATGCCCACAGTAAAGTCTAGTCCCCACACATAATGTGACTGTGTAATACTGAGTACTGTGTATACACATATGTGTGAAAACTCTGAATTCAGAGTTTTTTAAACAAAATATAGGCCATTAAATTATATTGTACCCCACAAAATAACATGTACTAAAGTATATCTTTATTTTCATCAACACTGCGTGCCTCTAATGTGTAAAGCCAGGGACGCAAACACTGGATCGCATAAACCAGTGTTGAGGAAGATAGAGGAGATTTAAAAGATGCAGCTTACAGGTCAAGGTGAGGCATCAATCTACTTAGACTCACTTTTTACCACGGATGAAAGGTTTTACCAGTCTCTTGACAGTAAAGCTCCCCCAGCTCTTTAAAGTAGACTCATAGCTATAAAAAAAACCCCACTAAATATCAGTCAGCTACAGAGTCATTCATCTTTTGCTGGACCATCATGTCACAGATGCAGACAAAAATGCTTTAATGTGACTTCAGATCAATAAAAGTCATTACAGTGAACTCCTTTTTTAAAATGCCTTTTTTTTCACAGAACACTATCTGGTAATCTGTCAAATCAAATCAATAAATTGGTAAATTTAAAGATGCATTGTGGGGCTTTTTTCTATGATCAAAAGAAAACTAATGATGTAATCTGCAATGCCTGATAAATGTCATTTTTTACCTATTCATATATATTTATGTTAGTCTGACTCATGCATTTGAAGCAGACAGTGTAATAAATCCAAAACATTGTGACATGAAAAAAAATGAGGCTAACTAGATCATTCATTTTTCCCTTTTTTTAAAGTGGTTTCTGGCCAAACTCAGCTCATGTGATTTGCCTGCTGTCAAGCCTTTGAGCCTTACTTATTGATGAGCTAAATACATGGCTGTTCTGACCAGCTGAGAGTGAGGGCTCAGACAACTGGATACCAACAGCCTGCCAGCGCCGAAGAACATATTTTCTTAACTTATAGAGGCTTGAAGGGTCACATAATCACAAAGGGAAGATAGATTAGGGGGAAAATGACAAATCAGAAAGCTAACCTTCAAAGTATCAAAAGGCAAAACTACCACTGAGACATGAAAACTACAAAACAGAGTCAAAACTTTACAATTTTGAGGGAATTGCTTGCTGTCAGCTTTGGTAGACTATAGAAAATAGCACTCTGGTAAACTAACAGTCTGATCAAATGATGTGTTTTGACACATTCCAGGAAGCCCCTGTCCACATTGGAAACAGATGGTGTATTTGTGCATGTGCATCTGTCTCCAGCAGTCCCAGCAGGGTTTCTGCATGATAGAAAGCAAAGTGGGTGTGGAGCAGTGCAACGACCGTCACCTGCCGCTGCCAGCTGGCTCTGGACCGTTCTTTTTCCAGTTAAAATCTCAACCACGTCCTGCACCTGCAGCTGCTCTAGTTATAGGAGTCGTGATCTCAGCTAAGCCTGGCTATAAATGTACAGCTACATGTTATTGATGTTTCATTGAAATACAGTTTTGTTTTTAACCTTTAGTGAGATCACAAAAGTCCAATGGGTCATATTTTTTCTGTTTTGATCTGAAAAAGGTTTTTTTTTTTCAAATTCAGATAAATTTGATTCTTTGTTTCAGATAAGACTGTGTCATTTTACGTAAACCTTAAACCGTCTCTTGAGATAAGTACTGCTTTTGTAAGCAGCATTCAATCCAGGTCCCTTTTAACCCATTGCTTTGACTCATTTGTATAAACTGTTTTGCATCAAGTAATTCTACCTCCTAAAAATTAAAACTAGAAACTAAATGTTATTTTAGCTGTAAATCAAAGACTGTCGCTATTGACGTATCCCCCACTCTCCTTTGATTAGATCACACCTATGCAGGCCAACTTCATATAACTTGCTCAAAGGGAGCAAAAGTCCAGTCAGTCAGAATAACTGAGCTCACAGGGCAAATTTCAGCTAAGACTGATAAGCACACGGAGTTTTCCTCAACAGGAACAGACGCCTGGTCTCCACTCCCCTTGATAACTGCACCTATTAAACCAGTGTTAAGCCAGTGTTACAGTTTCTGCATCTACAACTATGCCCGCTTGGGTCCAAGTGACATAAATTTGTTTTGATCACACAAACTTGTTTTAGCAGACACTACACTACACTGTGCACTGCTCAGGCACAATGTAGTGTCTCCAGGCATATGCCAAGAAGGCCTGAAAAAAGCGGAATAAGAACAACTGCTCATCCATGGTGTCTGCAGCTGTCAGTGTGTGTGTCTGCAACAGTTAAAATCCTGCCCTTACAAACCTTCCATCTCAAGCCATCTATTGAGTTTCTACAAGCATTTTCACAACTATGTTGTCTACAGCAGCTCCAGTATTGAGAGATTTCAATGCTTGAACTTCTGTGAAGTTATTTGAAGAAAAAAATGGGTGCAGCTTCATTTTGGAGCAACGATTGTTAGAGGTCTGAAGGATAGAAGCACTTATTGTGAATGCATTAAAACCATGACTCACTATAAGGTAACTTTTATCATCGTATAACTTTTATCATATTTAATTTAAATGCAAGGAGTTCTAATGAATACATGTCAAAGTACTGCATTTAAGCAGGCAGCAGGGATGAGTTACAGTGCATTTTACAAGTAAAAGACCATTACAAGCGTCTAGTGACAAAGGTTACGCACTCATAAATGCTCCAAGATGATTTACACTCTGCTTCTGTGTCAGTGCATTATCTTTCCTGGAACATAAATAAACTTTAAAGGGATTCCAAATACTGTACTGCACTGTTTCCCTTGCTCTTTTGGTAGATCCAATTTTCTGTAACGTTAGCAGAAAAAGTTTTTTTTTCTTTTTGCTCGTGAGCAGGCTAAGGCCTCGTTCTGCCACCGAGAGCTCAGAAGATTTGTCACCAACAGCGAGCCATCTTCTCCACGTCTTACCGACCAAGTGTAACATTCCAAATCACCCTTCAGCTTAATTTTAGCTTCACAAGTCAGCTACTTACAGCTGTGTGAATCCTCCCCAGCTTGGGTTGCTCCGTGAGACCAAGTCAGAGCACCATTTTGAGCACCCTAAGAACCACTTTGCTGGGGGGTTCCATTGAAGAAATTCATTTTTAAGACATACTGTGGCTTTCACTAACATTGTACCTGAGCCAAAAAACCCAAAAGGTCCCATCTACATAAAATGAAAGGTCCCTGCTTTTAATATAATTACACCATTCAATCCCAAAAAGACAATCTGACCTGGTGATAATAGTAAAACATCAGGCACTAATGGATGTTAAATGGAGAGGACGAGCAGGCCACGTGTAAACTTTAGCCTTTTCTGGTTTCCAAACTTTGCAGACTCCTGAGACAACATCTCCAAATCCCCGGTGACAAATTACTTACACAGTGATGGGCAGCCTACAAATACCATACTGATAGATTCATTTAAGTGAATGTCTTTTAGATGCTATATCTGGGAGAAAAAACCCCAAAAAACTCATTTCTGATTTATAGTTAAATCAACCACAAAAGCACAGAACTTTACAGAAACACCATATTTTTGGACAATACCATTTGTCTAGCACCTTTCTCCTATTTTACAAGCACCTCATAGTGACACAACAGAGTGTGGATGAAGGAAAGCCCCACAAAGAGGCAAAGAGATGCCATTAAAACATGCCAGTAAAAACTCACTGAAACAGACACAGAGAGCAGCCTCACACCTACCTTCACAGAAGTGCAGTGCTGAAGCCCCTGGGCAAGGCAGAGCCTGCTGTCAGAGAAACTTGTTTCTCTTTTTTCCCTCCTCTCACTCTCTCGACCCCCTATTTCTCTCCCCACCCCACCCCTCTCTCCTGTGTGTCAAGCTTCAGGGCTGCTATGCTGAGACCGGCATACTGACAGCACTTTGAGAAGTCAGCATTTTATTATTTTGGCTGTGTGACGGAGATGGTAGAGAGTCGTGTAGAAAGGGGGGCGAGAGAGAGAAAGAGAGAGACTGAAGTGGGGAATCAACCACATTCATCCTTCAATTAAAACTTAGCGGCGGGCAGAAGGAGGATGGCTGACATCTAGTGGTCAGAGCTGAGATGTACATCAAAACGGTAAAACTTCAAACCTTTTTTATTTCAGTAGGTGTTTTGGTTTTGTTTGATTATATTTTATTGTTTTTTACTTCATTTGGCAATTCATGTTCTTGAAGTTAAGTTTGCTTTTAATGAAATGTGGTATATAAATAAAACTGCCATTTCAATCAGAAATGAGATGACACACTCACATTAACAGCACCTTTATCACACTTTTGTCTGTTTTATCATTGCTTCATTGTAAATTTTTTGCTTTGATAAAGTGAAGAATTGTACTTCAGAAAGCATCATGTTGGCATCATTTGAGATCATTTTTTGTTTCAGCAATAGATGCTTCTCACATTTGTGCCATGAATTGGTTTTAGATGGTGTTGCTAACAAGTGGTAATGACGCTGAATGTGTTAGTGTTTTAGTGCAAACATTATATACATCATTTTATTTCTATTCATTTATTGCAATGACTTCAAATTGAACAAATAATAAAAGATTTGTACATAAGAAATGTTTTTAAAATAGTCAAAGTGTCACAAAATACACTTTTACACTACAATCAGATAGACCTTGAAAGTAGCAGGACCCTCTTTTGTCTACGGAAGTGCTTTAATTCTTCATAGCACAGATTCAACAGGTTGCTGTCTAAATCTATGACCTTGGTTCATATATACATATTGACATAATATAAAACATTTTTTCATGTTTTATTTTAATGTTTCACCAAATTCTGAATGTCACAGCAGAAATGTTCAGTTTTGTGTTCTTTATTAACAGGAGTGGTATCCTGTATTATTACTATTTATTATTATAATATATTGCTGCTGCAGTCCATTTGTTTTAAGGTACAGTTTGTGTGTTCAGATTTGCTCCTTACCTTAATTGTAACCAGTGGTTGTCTGAGTCACTGTTGAGCACTGTCCTGTTGACTTGAAGCAGTGTGGTCGTTCTCAGGTTGTCTTGACCATATCTACATGCATTGAGCTGTTTCCGTATGACTGTTTAGATTAACTGCATTTCCCAATAACTGTGTAACAGTGACCTTTGACTGCAGAATGGATTAAAGTGTTTTTTACTTTAGAATCAGTAGATGTGACGTATATATCTTTCGACCATTTAAGGGTTTTATCTTACACAGTTTTTGTTGTTGTTGTTGCTGTTGTTGTTGTTTTTATGTACAGCTAATATGTTCCATAAAAGCACAATGACTATGACGAGACTGTTGTTTGGTTACTTTTTAATCCAGTTTATGTTTTTTTTTCATTGTCTTGTCAATATGAAAAATGAATAATTATTGAAATAAAATGAAAATAATAATAATTCTTGGGACTGTCAAAAGAGTTTTTACTCCAGTGGCCCACAAATGTAATGCAACTTAAGAGAACAGCAGCCAATGTTCAGATTAAAGGGCTCCAGAAGGGCCTGCCTGGCGACACTGTCCCAGGCAGAGTAAATTGGACCCTTGATTTTTTACTAATAGGAGCTGCCAAATTTGCTCTTGGTCTGGCCTCTCACCCAGGATCAATTAGACTTGAGAGACCCTACCAGGGGTGAATTGCCCCCAACAACATACATTATATTGCCAAAAGTATTCACTGATCTAGCACCTTGGCATGCAAAATGCTTCCACAAACATTTGTGAAAGATTGAGTCACTCTCAGGAGCTCAGTGAATTCCAGTGTGGTACCATGATAGGATGCTTCCTGTCTAACAAATATAATCATAAAATGTCCTCACTACTAAATATTCCACAGTGAGCTGGTTTGTAACAAAGTATTATAACAAAATGGAAGTGATAAGGGAACAACGGAAAGTTCGCCATGAAATGGTATTACCATGTAAAATTACAGAGTGGGATCAGCAGATGCTCAAGTGAACTTTCTGAAGCATCTGTCACTACAGACCTCCAACTTCATGTGACCTTCAGATTAGCTCAAGAATAGAGTGTAGAAAGCTTCATGAAAAAAGGTTTCCATGGCTCAAAAGCTGCATCCTAGTCTTGTATCACCAATCAAAATGCAAAGTGTCAGATGCAGTGGTGTAAAACACGATGTCACTGGACTCTAAAGCAGTGGAGACACGTTCTCTAGAGTGATGAATCAGACTTTTCCATCTGGCAATCTGATAGACAAGTCTGGGTTTGTCGGTTGCAGGAGAGCGGTACTTGTCTGACTGCATTGTGCCAAGTGAAACATTTCGTGGAAGGGAGATTATAGTATGGAGTTGTTTGTCAGGAGTTAGACTGGGCCCCTTAGTGTCAGTGGAAGGAACCCCTAATGCCATTTCATACAAAGGCATTTTGAATAATTTCATGCTCCCAGCTTTGTGCGAACAGCTTGGGGATGACTCCTTCCTCTTCCAACATGACTGCGCACCAGTGCACAAAGCAAGGTCCATAAAGACGTGGCTGAGGGAGTCTGGTGTGGAAGAACTTGACTGGTCAGCACAGAGTCCTGACCTCAACCTAGTAGAAAAGCTATGAGATGAATTAGAGCGGAGACTGCGAACCAGGCCTTTTCACCCAACATCAGTGTCTGACCTCACAAATGCACTTCTGGAAGAATGGTAAAAGAAAAAAAAAATCCCATAAACACACTTTGGCAATATAGCGTAGCTCCTCAGATCACTGGAACACACAAATCCCTGAAACACAACAAGGCTTGGAACTTTATAAAAGAATAGAATGGAGTAAACAATGGATTCAATTCCAGTTTCATTTCAATAGTATTAATATAGCACCAAATCAAAAGTTGCCTCAAGGTGCTTTATATTGTAAGGTAAAGACCCTCCAATAATACACAGAACACAGATAAAACACTGGCAATCATATAAACTCCGCTGAGCAACTGCTTTGGTCACAGTTGGAAAGAAAAACCTCCAGTAGAACCAGGCTCAGGGCAGCCATCTGACGAAACCTGTTGGGGTGAAGGGAGGAAGACAGGCTAAAGAGCCAGAGATTAATAATAATAATAAACAAATGTGTGGGAAAAAAGTGACATCATGGGAATCCCCAAAGCAGGGGGTGATACGGTAACAGTACTATGACGTAATTAAGATAACTAAGACCCGATTGCTGCACATCATAACATCATTATTTACAATAATGCTTTGGATTTGTCATTTATGTAAAAACAACATGATAAAAACTCTCCCCTGGAGGGGAAATCACCAAAACCACTGTGATCTCCCTGTTTTCCCTGAAAAAACAAAACAAAAAAACCCTTTGGGAATTCCATTAAAAGAAGCTCGTGGTTTCACTCCTTTACTATTTTTTTCTTAGTATTTTTGCTTTAATTTAGAGTCCATCATCTTACATCTGCAAGCTACAGATGTAAATTGTGCTCTTCACTGTAGATACATTTCACACCCCTTCTCTTTCACCACTAGATGGCATTGCAAATACAGCCCAGCACCTTTCGAGGGCTTGTGAAAAAGTCTTTAACACTTTTTTGTGTTTCTCTCTGTGATGCCTGCCAGGACTCGGCTTTTGGTGTTTAGGCAATAGCCTGTAATATGTGTCGATATATGAGAACAAACACTGTTTTAAAAAATGTCACGCAAAGAGCAGTTGTGAAGATACATGACTTTGTTATAAAGTTCTGCATTATGGTCAAGTACTTTGCAAAGTCATGATGGTAACTTTTTTCTGCACATCCATGCAGAGTCATCCCTATGACCAATCCTTAGTCGTTATAAAAGGAGTAACTCCAAGTTCTCTGTATTCCAAAGATGTCAGAAATTCCAACTGACTGCATTGCGCTCGCTTTAAAGATACCAATCATAGCAACAACAAGCACAGCATTAACTCAGCATCATCTATGACTGCAAACAAAAAAACACCTGAGTTCTCAAACTGTTTGTGTTCTGTTTTTTACCTTCAGTGTGCAGGTGTCTGTTTGATCTCGTGGTGTGATCTATTGCACCTGCAGCCTGTGTAAGCAAATAAAATGTGCTTGTGTCAAAAGGGTAAATTCACTCAAAACACAAAACTAGATGGGCTCCAGGTTACACTCAAAATATTATCCCTGGTTATTATTCTGACATGCCCTTTCAGGTTGTCTTGGTGTATAGCACAGGTTTGGACTTACAGTTTTTTCTGAATGCTTAAACCCTAACTGTGATTCCTGTAGCACAATCTCTAAAACTATTCAGACTTATAGCAAAACCACTCACTGAGTTTGCAAAACTAAAAGCACAAAAACTGCTTTGCACTCAGTTTGCAATTTTGTAACACACACTTTGCAAAACTGTAGGCACAATTCACTGCACAACACTCAATTACCAAATTTCCAACACACTCCTAGCAAAAGTATGCACATGTATGGCTATCATTAACACTAATTTGCCAACTGTCTGGCACACTTTCACATGTGAAAACTTTTTTAGATAATTAGTTCACTTTGCAATCAGCCTAAGCACTATAATACAGGGAAGCTGTGTGTGCGGAGTACAATGGAGGGAGCAGAAAGAGTGAGAAGTAGAGGAGGCCGAGGAAGAGGACGTGGAGGTGAAGAAGTAGGATGAAGAGGACGACAAGGACAAGGAGGAGCAAGAGGAAGATGAGGAGGGGGGAGAGGAAGATGAGGAGGGGGGAGAGGAAGGGTAGGAAGAGTAAGAAATAGAATTGCTGATGACATCAGAGCTACAATAGTGGACCATGTAATCAACCGTGGAATGACCCTGAGGGTAGCTGGCCAACGGGTCCAGCCTAACTCGAGCCGCTACACTGTAGCAAGTACCATAAGGACATCTTGAAATGAGAATCGGTTAGTACAGTCACTTCGCACAAAGATTTGTAGCACTGCCATTTGCCAATGAGAAACACACCAATACCATTGATGTAAAAATACTGAAATTGTTACTTTACAGAATTGCTAGATGACCAGATGCTGGGACAGAGGAAGCATGTTCACTGCAGACCAAGTAACCCATATAGTCATTATGGCGATTGCAAATAATCCTATACTTGGAAATAAACACTTGTGTTTGTTTTGATGTGTGTGAATAAACACCAGTACTTGAAGTTTGGATCCCTCTATGCTTATGGATCTATGACAGAAGTATGAGCTCAAACTGACATAGCCTACCTTGTGCACAGAGAAAGCAAAAGCCAGATGTGTTTTATATTCATACCATCAGTGTGCAGTTGGCGCATTGTGTGCTTAGTAGATGATGGCTTGTGTGTACTGTTTGATACGGAAACACCATTTTTACGAAGGTGTGAAGAGTTAATCTAGCTGTGTTTGCTTTTGCAAGAGAACTACAATGTTTTGATTATTGGGTGACAGGTTTTCTTATTTGTGTGAAGAGTTTTGCAAAATTAGCCAATAGTTACAAAAAATGTGCTTAAGCAATCAGAAAAAACTGTAACTGCATCAACACCAAACCAACACCAGTGGATGTGTTGCACTGGTCTGCTGTCCCAAACCTGATACTGGGCTTTTCTTTTTCATCTCATCCTTTTTATAGGGACTACATTCTGCAAAGAAATAGTCCCTTTGACCTGCCAACAATCATGAATAGGGATTATCCACACTAACCACAACAAGGAATAACAAGAAGACATATTTTTGTGTTCCCCTGTTCCCCTTGTTAGTATACAGTGTGTGTGTGTGTGTGTGTGTGTGTGTGTGTGTGTGTGTGTGTGTGTGTGTGTGTGTGTGTGTGTGTGTGTGTTTTACTTGGCTAAATACCAACCTGACCTGACTTATCGGTTTCGCATTAGATTTCCACTGAAGTCTGATGAAACACCACAACAACATTATCTTTAGCTTGTTGCAACATTTGACTGCAGTTCAATGATAAATGATCAAACATTAGCATTCACATTCACGTGGCGCTGAAAATGTTTTGAGCTTTATAGTCCATACACACAGTAGTAATCAACAATGTTTTACTGCTGCAGTATAATCAAAGTGTTATACGTTCTTCCCCCTCAAGGTCTGCTTCCTTCTTGTTGTCATTTTCAACTTGACACTTTTTTTTAAATGTTATGCGCTCTCTGGTTTATAGATGCCCCCTCGCCCACACAATCAAAACAACGCATCGCTTCTGAAAGTTTCCTTCCAGATGTTTAGGTCAGTGGAATTCTTTCAAACAAAAGGTTTTTCTTCTGTGTGTGTGTCATACGTGTGGTGTGGGGGTGTTTCCAGTTAATGGCACTTGGTTGCAACCACAAGAAAAGAGGAAGTGCATACTAACTTAGAAAACTTTTTTTTTTTTTTTAAAGAAAGAAAGAAAGAAAGAAAGCCAGCCTGAACGAGATCCCCCGGAGATGGCCCAATCACATTTTGGCAGAAGTCAAAAATTTACCATCTGGGGTTTTACCAGGAAAAGTGAAATTAGGTGTGAGACGCTGGAATTTGACTGGGCTCTGAGTAACAGGAAGTGCAGCTCACGTGGATTAGCCAAATCAACCTTGGTGTTGTTTGTTCTTCCAAAATCAAACATGACTCATTTCGTGACACCTCAGTTCAAGTTTGTGTGAAATTTTGATATTACCCCGCTTTAAGGTTTATGCTCTCAGTTAATAATACTAAGCTTTACGTGTGCCAACAAATGCAGTGATGCTTGCTGCTACTTTGAGCTAAAAATGTTTCTATATTTTGGGAAATAAGCTTTTTATGCTTCTAAAATACTTTAACCTTGTCCTTTAAGTGAATGTGCGCCTTTTACTTCACAATAAATGACACGAGTGAGACACTTCTTCATGAATTATACATTTTACATAGACTTTTTGAAGCCTGCTATTGATACACTGTATTTGCATCCTGTCACTAAATCTGAATTTAATTTGAATTTTTCGGAGATGTGAAAGAGGCGGGGATTGCCCCGCGTTGACAGGAAGAGGCGGGGGCTCCCCCTTGACAGTCACTTTCAACAACAAAGGGGTTTTTTCTTTCATTTTTACTTTCTTCCTTCTTTCTGCCACAGCTCCCAACTCTTGCAAATATCCGTCGCTCTGTTATTTCCCTGTGTGTGCGCTCTGCTCTCAATCACACGTCTAAATGATTTCTTCTCATAGCCAACCGGGTAGTGGAAACAGGACGAGAACTACAGTATGCCTCGTTCCTCTTTTACTTAAAAGAGGATACGCGTACCTCAGATTCCTGCAAATACAGTGTTTTTCACCACTAGATGGCGTAATGACACGTGTGCAGTGAAACAAAGAGGCTCTTCTGTGTTGTCGCCCCGCCTCCAGTCTCTCTTGTGTGTGTGCTACGTGCAGAGCATGCTCACAAGAGCTGTTAAGGTACATTGGCTGTTGACAACAATGTTGCATGCTTTTCACGTAGGCAACGCCAAACTGCACGAGGATCTCTAGAACATCTACCAAGACTGATTCAATCTCAGCCATACCAGACCTGCTGTTTTGTTGTGCAGAAAAAAAAATTGTTATGCAATAGTATCTGTGCATCTGCTTAAAAGCTACCTAAATAATGTAAAAGAGTTAATGGTTAAACTCTATTATAATATAAGTTGGAAAAAGATTAGATAAAGCATTGGGTGAGGCCGAGCACTGCACATGACTGAAAGGGACTCAAGATTGTATAGTAATTATGTGGAATGTGAAAGCCTAGCCCACACTGGGTTGTTTAACTTTAGTTTTCTTTTTGTCTTTAGCTCTTCTCAGCTTTTAAATGCTTTTCAAATGTACTTTTGGTTCTCTTCTTATTTCCAAAACATCCCATCTTCGCCTTCGTTATCCCTTTTACAGCAATATACAATATATACACAGTATAGGATCTATATGTAGACCTGTAGTCATCATGTTTGTACTGTTGCTGTTTGAGTTTCAGAGTAGACTATATCTACCAGCTTTATGATCAGTAATGTTCTGTATTGATCACTCTATTGTCTAATCTACAATAATCTACAAAGAGATTGTAGATTATTGCATCTCGTTACAAAATTTATTTATACATCAACTGTTGGGAACAAGTTGAAATTTCCGGAACTTCCAAATAAGGGCAAGGAAACTGATAAGGAAAACTGACCAGAGCCGGAAATGCCTCTTCTACAATAGCGTGAACTCGGGAAGTCTTTGAATAATTTGGTCCTTTTTTTTTCTTTTCTTTTTTTCACTTTGACTCAAGGCAAACATTTGCTGTTAGTGTTTTTTATATTGGCTTTTATCATTGTTCTTTTTAAAAGCAAAACAGGAACTTTCTGTCATGCATGACATGACTTTTACGAAAGTACACCATTAATAAATGTTACTCAGACTAGGCCATCTCTTAATATTTGGTATCCCAAGTGTCTGTTTTCCAAGAATCGTCATACAGTTGAGGAGCTGTTACTGATTAAGTTTGGGTATTTTCTTTCAGTTACATTTGGGTCCGGAGAAACAACACAGACTTAAGGGGTCAAACAGAGAACATGCTGTTATTACACCTACCACCCACAAGGTGTGGTCAGACTGTGTCATTTGAGGTGTGGCAGTTATGACCCACAGGGTTCAAAGGATGCAGTCCGGATGTTCTTTATCACACTTTGCGTAAATACAGGTGACATATTAAGCAAACATAAAGATTGTTCAAGCGCCGCTGACACAACAAAATACACACATAGGTGTTGAGTTTTTCAGATCCCTATACAATTTTCGGTCTTAGTCGACTTTTCAGTAAAAGGTTCACCACTGTGGAAATAGTTACCATAAAAGCGAAATAGATTTAATGTTTTTGCAGTCGTTTCTAATAAACTCACATCATTGCATGTCATGAATCCTTTCCATTCCTGATGGTACTTGCTCTTTGCAACAGTTTATGAGTCAGATTTTTCTTCATTTTTAAATGAAATGCAATTATTTATATTGTCGTTTTGCAAATGCAGTTGCTCACCAGCACTTTATTATGTGCTGTTTTGGAAGGAATGATCTGCAGGAGAGCACACCAAACTAACATCCAGACATTAGACAAGGAGGAACAAATTCCTGTATTACTCAAGCACCTGTGAACATGTTAACAATACCTCAGGTAAGGGCGTGAGCCTGTACTCTAAAGGTAAAGTGGCTTTTAAGAATGCAGTCAGCTGGATGACATGTCATACAAGACATGCTGAAACAAATGAAGTTCTGATGTTTGACTTTGTCATGCCCCCCACCCATAAGCCGATACTGATCTTAACTGAAGCCAAGGTATCTGTATTAGAACAAAACTAGAAAAGCTGGACTGATTACGACATGTATGTGTTAATACAAAATCATAAGAACATTTAGCAGGGAATGCTGTAGTTGTTGAATTGAGAGACTACAGCATGAAAAGCTGAAAATCTTTAGCAGAAAGCATTGAGTAGATTTATGAATATGGATGAAAGTAAATTGTTATGAAATGTGTAGCAGTGCTTACACACTTGTAGTTTTCTTTTGTGGTAGTTGTAAGTAATTATTGTTCAAGTTTACTAACACGTGCTTAAAAACATGAAAAAAGACATGCTTTAATCATGCCAACCTGAAACAAATAATTAAACATAAACTTCAATTTTATGTAACGAGGCTTGCTTTCCCCCCTCCCCCCAAAAAGGGTGGGAAGCCCCCACGGTGTCAGTGTAAACAAATATGCTTCTACATGAGTAACAATGAAAGCAAAAGTAGTAGCCACATCAAACAAAAGAACCTCACAAGATATAAAAAAAAGAGGCACCCAAGCTCTCGCTAAAAAAAACAACAAAAAAAAACAAAAGAAAGAAACATGCAAACCACAACATTACTCTAAAGGTTAATTTAGTTTGTTCCAAATGCTCGCTGTGGTGGTGGGGCCTGATAAAGTTGAATGAGTGAAAAGCTGAATGGAGCCAGACTGGGGGAGGCATGCATGGCGTTCACAGTCACATGGCAGATCGCGTTTCCTTTGTCTCCAAACCCCATGGCCTGCTTTGTTGAAAGAGGGGATCCGATTTCCCGAGGCTTTGATGTCTCCTCCTCCCAAGCTTCCACCCTCCTTTCTGTTGAGGCACCCACTTGTTCACCCACACACATGAACATGAACACACACTCACTCACTCACATGCTTGTGCCTTATGCTTGTGTGAAACCCGACACAAGGCTGCATCTGGTGGGCGAAGCTGGCCGTGAGCCCGAAAACCTCATCGAATGACTTCATGTATGAAGCAGTCGAGATGAAATATAGCAGACAGGAAACTTGAAACTGACGACGCCATTGGCTTTGAGTCCAGAAATAAATAACAGAACTGAAAGCATTCTGCGCCCGATTACAGAATGCTTTTACATTTCCTGTCCTCATATAAAACATTATGTGTGCTGAAAACCGTGTACTGAAAAAACTTTGGCACAATAAACCGATTCTTTTTTTAAACATGACTTTGTTTTTCATACAGTTTGGTTCTGGAGTTAATATGTCATTCTCAGTGTACTGTGGAACAAAATAACCATTATCCAAACTAAACCCATCTGAGCCATTTTGTGAGCTCATGGAAAATACCTCGAGTAAATCTAAATCCTTCCATTTTCCAGAGTATACTGGCTCTAGGAAATAACTACCACAAACTGGTATGAGCAGGTTCGAGGGGGGAGTGTAATTTGATCACTAAATGTCTCTGGACAGGAAGACACAAACGCCTTTTAATGTTTTACCTGAGCCTGTGTTTTTATGTGCTCAGCTATAAACGGCTGATCCGGTGTTGTCCTCACAAGGCTGGGCAGGTGGACATGCATGATTATGAATGTGGTCATTTGAGAATGAGGTGATGTAGGATTTTGAAACTGATACCGTAGTAGGGCTGCCACAAACGATTATTTTGATAGTCGACTAGTCACCGATTATTTTTGCGATTAGTCGACTAATCAGATCGCGCATCCATTGGATGTAAAACGTACAGCTTATTGCACCAGCAGCATCTGCTCTTATATAACTATCATTAGCTTACAGCTGTAAGTGTTTAAGGTATGTGCTAACTAAAAATAAAGACAAGATCATAGTTTATTAAATTTTAATGAAATTTGCAGATTGTTTCGGGGAAGTTTAATAAACTCCTTGCTATCTAAAATATAACAGCACACCGGAGTATATTCTCGAGCATCTCACACTTCTGATAATCAGTTGTCTGCTTGACGTTTATTCAGCTGTGTAAAAACTATAACTTTAATCTCAGCCAAACCGATTTACTCAGGAACAAATAAAATACTGAAAAAAGCCAAACAATAACAAGACAAGAGACAGAGAGAAGTAAATACCGGAAGGATAGGTCAAAATGACTGTTTAATTAAATAATGGTCATTCAACAAATCTTATGCTAAAGTAATCTCGCATTTCTGTAAATACATTCCAAATAAAAGCTTAAACTCCATCAAGTAATGCAGAAATACAAAAAAATACTCCTTTGGTGAAAAAGGGGACAAAGAGCATCATTCTTTGTCTCCTCTGAAGAGGCCTCTAGCAGCTAACTCGAGTTTAAATCAGCCAATGAGATGCTAACAACCCCACAGGTGAAGATCATTCATTGGATACACAAAAAAGGGGCAGGATTACGAGGAGAAGAACAACAGCTGAGAAAACAAACTGATATATTACAGTATGCATGCATATTTGTTGACATTAAAAGAAACTCAGACACTGATAGAGTGGCAATAGTATCTACCCAAGAAAACTATTGCCAAAACTACCAAAAACTAAAACACAAAAAAAGCCACGAGTTTTCAGTTAGTTTGATATTTCATTTTAGTGAAGCATAATATTTACATTCAGCATGTGTCCTAAATTTCCATATGGCAGTCTAAGGGGGGATAATCCATCTTAACGATCACTGGCTACCCATCTAACTTCTGCTGCAAAACAACATGTGGTATGTAAAGCATCCCTTTGATTGCATTGTTGTGGGGGCTTTGGCTGGGATGGTAGGGGCCTCCACCAAACCAGGGTACGCTAGCCAGACTGCAGAGGTCAAGGGGGCCTCTTCCCGCACACAGTCATTTCAGCGTCCTTCCTGGAACTGGGCTGATGTCAGGGCTGAGGAATGTGAAAAACAGAACACACAGGGGGCCCTTGTTCCTGTGCTCTGTATAGGCCTTGGGCAGGAATCCAAAACACATGCCACACACGCTGCCTGAGTCGGACTGAGGGGGCAGGGAGGCCTGAGACACATGGCTGTGGATAACACACAGTGAAAACATACTGGCGACATGAGAGCAGTCTGAGGTAGTACAGATGTACTTTGCCTGATGGTCTGAGGAGATATGTCTGAAATATATACGAGATGATCTGTCATGTTTCGAAAAGAAACAGCTGTAAAAAATCACGTGTAAATGGATATCATTTTAATTAAATATTTTTATATTTTTTTCAAATTCAAATTTTGAGACAAAAAGTACACTCTTTGGAAGTTCAGTTTTTTTTAAATATTCAAAGCAGAGTCATCCAAATTAATAGTTTTACACATTTTCACATTAAATAAAAGTAAAAATATGTGAAAAGTTTATTTTATGTTTGATTCACAATGAAAATGAAATGAAAAAATGTGCTTGCTAATTGAAGACTGCAAGAGCTTTGACTAATTATGAAGAACAGCCTGCTTACACAGTTCCCAATTTTTGGGCGTTCCACAGGGCTCATGACTTGATCCCATTCTTTTCCTCATATATGTACATCCATTAAGAAGTCATACTTTTGAAAACTACATTTTTAAGCTTTATTAATATGGTGAGGGGACTGACATTTATTTATACTTTTAACAGACCCAAGTTTTTGTTTTTTAAAAAAAACTGTACTTTAATCTTAATAACTGTACAGTACTCTAAATTGATACATGATATGAATCACCATCCAACTACTGTGGAGGCCATTTCAATGGAGTGAGCTAACGGTTTTGTTCAAGAAACCAGTTTGAGATAGTTTAAGCTTTTGTGACGTGGTTCATAATCCTGCCGGAAGCAGCCATCACACGAGGGTTTCTTATGTACTGAAATATTTTCAGCCACTTTCAAAACACAGATACCTGCTTACATATGAAAAAATCCATCAAGACAATTGACAAGTGGTTAATAATGAAATCACCAAAATGTTGATCAAATGAACTATCAGAAAAATAACAAAGATTAAACATCCAAAATAAGACACTTTTTTTTAAGTTAGATGTAGCAATCATGATTACAGACAGATTAAATTAACAGACTGACTGAAAACGAAACAGAATGCGAAAATAAAAGCAAAAGAACCACAAAGGACAGACTTGTTTAAAAGCCTTTGGCAAAACCCAGCCATAACACAGCTGAGAAACCTGTTCTTGAATCATGCAAATATCAGAACATGCCCAGGAAAGCCCTGCACCTTGAATTACAACAACCAGATGAAGTTGGATTTTAAGTTTTTTTTTATTTTTGCAAACAACATTCTTTTTATAAAAATAAAAGCAAATGCAGATCAAGATTTTGCACAGATATGTATCAAAGCGAACATTAAAAAATGTGAGTGAACTTTAAAGAACTCAGCAAGTAGGAACACGATGACATCATAACACACAAGAACAATGACATACTGGCAAAAGCCTGGGAGGGATTTATTTTGGTGACACCTAACAACCACAGTTATCTAAATAAAAGAATGTTCCCTCAGTCTCAGTGCGTAACCTATATGCCTGAAGCTGTTGTCATCTACCCAACATTGTCTGTGTAGGACACAATGTTCTATTTTTTCACACTGATGAGCGTCCTCACCCAGTTTGATGCAGTTGTCGCATTCTTGTCGTGACTGCTGTGAAACGGTACTGGACCCCTTTCTGGTTTCTTAATGTTTTCCATATTTGTCATACTTAAATGTTTCAGATCATTAAAAAAATGTAAATATTAGACAAAGATAGCCTGAATAATCCAAAATGTAGTTCTTAAATACTGATTTCATTTATTGAATGAAAAACCTACCCAAACCTACCCAACCTTACATGAAAAAGTAATTTTCCACTAAGCCTAATTATTGGTTGTGCTACTCTTGGTAGCAAGAGCTGCAATCAAGTGTTTGCAGTAATTGTCAGTTATTCACATTGCTGTGGAGGAATTCTTGTTAACTCTTGTTAAATCATGAATTAACTGTGATTAACTTGAATTTATGAAACGCTGAGCTTAGTTTCACTAAATTACTGCAATCCTTTTGGATTTAAGATATTAAATTGAACCTGGCAAAGTAAAGTTAAGATTTGAAAAAATTGGAGAAAAGATGGGAAAAAAAGATGGATGAAGATTTTCCATTTCTTTTTTCAATAGCGTTAAAACACACATGGTAGAAGAAGTAGTTCATATGTTTCTAATCTAACTGAGTGCTTTATACCAGGGGTCCCCAACCTTTTTTGCGCCACAGACCGGTTTATGTCCGACAATATTTTCACGGACCGGCCTTTAAGGTGTCGTGAATAAATACAACTAAATAAAACCAGCACCGGTGCCCAGAAAAAGAAAAATAGATTCGTAACACACAGGAAAAGACTCAGTGAAACCGAAATAACGATAAAAACAGTTTAAAATATATCAATAAAAACCCTGAAAACCATAAATTTCACACCCGAGCCTCAACTCTCATGGCCCAGTACCAAACAACTCACAGACTGGTACCGGTCCTTGACCCGTTGGGGACCGCTGCTTTATACAACATGGCTCATTTATCTTAGCACTTTTTTCTGCATCCAAGTGTTTTAATCTAACATGCACACTCTGCAAAACTCATCTTGCCCAAGAATACTTTGGCATTTGGACTAAAGCATCCAGGGATCTAAACATCAGTCTTCTGATTGGTCAACGATCTCCTCTACCTAAACAGAACAGATTTGTGTGTGCAGGTGAAACTATTACAATGGCTCACCCTTAAAGGGATGAAACAACACACAAGAATCCCAGCTGTGAACCTTCCCCCAGAAGTGATGCTTATATACATCTGAACTGAAACAGCAAATATGTTTTAAATACAAATTGCAATTACTCTATTCACTCACAGGGCCTGTTTTTACCGCACACAAAGAGAAAATCAGTACTGTTTTGACCCACAGTGCTTGTTTTTAACCAAACAAAAGGGGAATGGGGAAAGGGGAAGAGGGTTTAGTTCTGTTTTCCTAAAGAAATACTGAAAATAAGTGTAATAAAAAAGTTGTTTCTGTTGAGAGCTTTTTTTTTTTTTTTTTTTAAAGGTGAGGATACTGAGATAATAGCACTTTAAAATATTCCAGGATATAACTGTGGTACTGTATGAGAAAGTTGGGGGTGGCAGAGAAGTATGTGAGGGTGATGCAGGACATGTGTGTGGACAGTGATGAGGTGTGTGGTAGGAGTGACAGATGAGTTCAAGGTGGTGGTGGGATTACATTAGGGGTTGGCTCTGAGCCCCTTTTTGTTTACACCGGCCAGGTTGAAAGATAAGGTTAGGCAGAAGTCTCAGTGGACTATGATGTTACAGACATTGTGACCTGTAGTGAGAGCAGGATGCAGGTGGCAGAAAGGTAGGTATGCTCTGCATAAAAAAGAGGAATGATAGTCAGTAGAAGCTCTAGAAATGAGCAGAGAGAATGACAGCTTAAGTCCAGTGTGATAATATCTAAATATGGAAGAAAAATGACGGATATGGGTAAAGCCTGGTTGGGGACTTATTTTGATGACACCTAACAACCACGAGGATCTAAATAAAAGCATGCTACCTCTTACGTCTTAGTATTTAACATACATGCCTGAAGCTCCTGTCATCTACCGAAACTACCCTACACTGTCTGTTTAGCACAGAATGTTTTATGCTTTCACATTCATAACCTAGTAAATCCTCACCCAGCTTGACACAACTGATTTTGGAGACAAAGTTAGAGAGGCCAAGAGGGTGAAATGGTTTGGGCATTTGTAGAGGAGGAAGCTGCCAGTCAAGAGGAAATAGAGAATATTCATGGATGTAGTAAAAGAGGACATGCAGAGGGTTGCTGTGACAGAAGAGGATGCTAGGGATGTGTGATGGAGGCACTCGGGAATTTTAAATGTAATATGAAAAAATTATACTGACACTATCAACATGCCTGAATCTGAACTGAGCTGAACATCTAAGATACACAGTTGGGCTAAGCATTTCTAATGATGCTGTTTGGCTGACACAGAGTGTTTCAAAGGAAAATGCCCTGCAGCGTGTCTTCAGATCTTCTTGCCCTGTTCTTGCTGCGGTGTGTCGTCAGTCAAGCTTCAAATTGTGAATGCCTGACTTCTTGTACCTCCCTTGTTATTGTAAGGCCAGGTCACATCTGATGAGATTACACTGACCTGTTATGTAAGGCATACATGTCCAGGCATGTGTTTCTGAGCAGTTATTTCAGTTTCTAGCAGGAATCTGTCTCACCACTGCACTTCAGAACACAATGTTCTCAACTACTGATGCAGCATGCACGTGGAATGTCAGGCAACCACATAAACAAACTGCAGATGAGCACATCTTCTCCCAGGAGTTATTCAGTTATCACTGAAAACAGGATAGGATGTAGTCAGTATAGCTCCTAAGAGTGCTCAGCCCAGTCTCGCAGCAAAATGTGAGTCACAAGACAGTCTGTTTGTGTATATGGACTGCAGTTGTCATGTTTTTTGGGTTTTTGTGACAGTCAGCACAACTGTTAAACCGATGTTATGTAGGTAAGCATATTTAGTACCTGCAGAACACATGTTGTCTAGACTCTTCATTGGGGACACGTCACTCCTTTGATACCCCTAACAAAGTAGTTTTATTGCATAAACTTACAAAGTAATTTGTAATTCCTAAATTTAAACAAATCTTTACTTTGACCCTCCAGATGTGCACTTCTTTCCCCCATTAAAAGTGAAAAAGACTCATCGCAAAAGTCAACACATGTGAGATATGACAAATAGTGTGCAGGAAAATGGAAAAAAAGGGGAAATTTGTGTCCGGAAACATGAATCAATACATCCTACTATTTGACAAACCTCCATGACACTTTTCCCACCTGTGCCACCATGAAGTCTATGCAGAAGTCTACATAAGTGGACTTCATGGTGGCTTCAAGGATGCATTGTTCTTGTGAGTGAGGTCAACTTAATACTATCTTAATATCAGCTTTTGTGGTTGTAAGGCTTCAATATATATATATTTTCACTGTATAGATGGGTTTTGTTTTGTGTTTTTTACCTCCTCTGCTTTTTAAATATAACCATGTTTTACATAGATGTCATTTTGTCACTTTGTCCTTTATTTCTATCTGAAAGTCTTATCACGTATTTGTCAGCTGGTGTCACTGGGTTAGTGTAAATGTCATCATAGACAATAGATCCCGATGAAGTTTTGTAATGCTATTCATTTAGATAACAAAGTAGGCCAATGCTGTTCTAAAAGGTTTATATACTCACAGCCGTTCTGGTTCCACTGATGCAATACTCTATTATACACGGCTTACAGTCTGAGATGTCTGCTGTTAAAAATGCATGTAAACAGCACTTAAGGGTATGTCATGTCTGCAGGCTTTGTGATTGGTTGATGCAACAGGCGAGCTCTTTAGTGTTTTAAAAAACAGTTGTCTTTGTTTTACAGAAATCCTACAGAAATCCCTTCCATAATCCAGCAGACTCCCCAGAGACATCCAACAACTGTACTGTAAAGAGACGGGGGAAGAAATACATGCCCGCCCACAGGTATTTGGTTCCATTGAATCATTTATGGCTGCAGAAAAAGAGCTTTTGGGTAACGTTTCGGATTCTAAAAAATCATAGCTTAAGGATGTAGGGAGGGATTTAAAGGAGGTGAACATTTTACAAAAGTGCACAACATGGCAGTACAACCTCATTTGCATTTGTATAGAAACATGCACAAAAACAAATCATTGCAGAGTTTTAATCTAGAATGACACACACACCCACACAACCCTCTGGGTTTGTTCAAAATCACAATCCTATCAGTTTGTTCATGGCCAAAAGTGCCAACCAACAGATTAGGTCTGTTGGTTGGTTATTTGTATGTTTTTTTGCTATTTTTTCTGCATAAATTTTTTTTACTAATATCAGTTCTTTTCAGAAATATAAAATAGACATGACTTTTTACTTGTTTAACCCTTAAAACACCAGTTTGTTTGTACAATGCACTTGTTGGAAGACAACCTCAAAAATGACCATTTCATAAATTCGCAGTGCTACTGGATTTTCTTGTATAATTAATAGTCGAGTCTGGGACATGTAATTGATTAACATCAACATTGATTATTATGCATTGTTATTGTTGTGCATGGAAAGCAAAATAGATAAAACTCCCACTCAGCTTGTTCATGGCCAAATACATCAATAATTAATAGTATCAATGATTATATATGCATCATTACTTCTTTGTGCAGTGACAGAAAAACAGAAAAGCTCCCACTTAGCATGTTCATGGACAAAAGTGGCCACCTCCTGCTTAAGGTCACAAAATGCTATAAAATGAATATATATTAAACAATTTCAACTTGATTTTTCAAATTGGCATCAGTCCTTGAGGTGAAAACCTAAATTTTCTTCAAATTAAGATTTTTTTACCCTTTAAATGTCAGTTAGGTTATATATTACCAGTAACTTTTCAGAAAAAAGGGGAATAATGTTCAATTTTTTTCTCAATATAATTGATTTTTTTTGCCTGTTCCGTTCGGCACTGTAGCAATCAGAATTACTGTCTGAAGGCCAAGAAAGATGCCCAACGGATTTACTTTTCCAAGTGGATCATTATGGCTTTGCCATACTGGTCAACTTGATATTTATTTATTTATTTTATTTTATAATTTCTTTTAAACTTTTAAGTTATTACAAATGGAACAGAAATGACTGGGGGATAGGAAAAGGAGAGACGTAGACAAGATAAGTTTAAAGCAAGGAGGGAGAACTGGGAGAAGAGGCAAACAGAGAAAAGACTAAATCTGCTAGATCACCTGGTGGGGAAAAAAAGAAGAAGAAGAAAGCAAACATAAAGACAACAACACAAAAACCACAGCAACACTCTAGATAAGTATAAGTAACAGTAAATAATAAATATTGAGTGTTACTGAGCAGCACACAAGACCAACAATGCACGGCATGCTTTGAGGCACCTGCCAGGGAAGATTGTGTGTATGTCTATGAACACCCGTGTGTACACCTGTGGTCACACCTGTGTGCCTGAGCGCACTTGTTTTCAAAAGGTTTTTCCATGTAACTATTTGATAGTGGGTGTGGGGAGCCATAGCCCTGCCCCCCAGGACATAAAGCAGGCCCACGGAGCCCACGGAGTACCACCGGAGGGACAGATGCACCACCCTCCCGAAAAGAGCTGAGGAGCTCCCCAGATGGGGGTCACCCAGCAGTGAAGTGCCCGCAGTCTCCGCCAGCAGCCAGTCGCGCCAGAGCGGGCCGAGCCCCAGGCCCTGAGGTTCGAGGCCCCCCCCATTTCCCAGAAGGGGCCTGACTGAGCCACAGGTGCCAGTTAAATATCAGTTAGATCACATAATTGTAATTATTTAGAAAGAGATAAAAGCTTAAAATTTTTTTTCAAAATAAACATGCAATCTGATTTATTTTCTCATCATGATTGCAGTTGGATGTATATCAATGATTAACAGTATCAGTGATTAAATATGCATCATTACTTTTTTTTGCAGTGACAGAAAAACTCCCACTTAGCATGTTATGGCCATGTTTTTTACCCTTTAAATGTCAGGTTATATATTACCAGTAACTTTTCAGAAAGAAAAGGGAATAAGTTGAATATTTTTTTCAGTCATCAGTGCAGGTCAGTACCAGTAACAGTAACAATGATTTTAACTTTTTTGCATTATTACTTCTATTGATGAATAGCCAAAAAACAAAAAACAAAACCTTGTTCTCATTTTGTTGGCGAGGTGAGGTTAACCATCTAGTTCAGACTACTGTATGTTCGGATCAATGGCAGAAGCGGCTGAGCATCAGGAACAAGGCCGTCTTGCAATTGTTGAGATCATCAGCATGTGCCCCAGCTCTTCGAGGATCACTCTTCATTTGTAGGTTTTAGACAACTCCCACTCCTATGAAGTGGTTTCCAAGGGACAAATGCATTGTATTCCAAGACATCCAGGAGATAGTAGGGCAGAGGACTTCTTCCTATCCTTGCTCCCTGATCACATCATATGGTCAGGGAGCTTGAAGCAGTTATGACCTTCTTGCCATCTATTCATTCTTTTAAATCACAGCTTAAAACATATCTTTTTAAACTTGCCTTCTCCACCTTTTAATTGCTGGTTTGTTTGTTTGTTTGTTTGTTTGGTTGCTGTGACCTATTGACCTCTTGTATTAATTCCCTCCTATCTTTCTATTGGTGTCTTTTATTATGGTGGTACAGCTTTTATCTTGCTATTACCCATGTGCTGTAGTCATTCTTATTGGTAGCTTTTATCTATGAACATAACTCGTTATTTTTATTTATCCGTTATCAATGTTTGAACCTTTTATTGTTTTATGTAAAGCACTTTGGTATGCCCAAGGCTTTTAAATGTGCTCTATAAATAAAGATTGTTGTTGTTGTTGTTGTTGTTATCTTGTCAGAAGAAAATTATCTGGAAGCTGTTGGGCTTACTTATAGCAGCAGCACTAACTGAACCTGCATAAACTGCAGGACAGATTTACAAACAGTGTTTGTTGTTGTTTGCGCTGCAGCTGCAGCTGTGAACTCTGCAAAATGTCCTGTGACACACACACACACACACATATATATACATACATATACATATATATAAATTTTTTGAAAGTTAATATTTTGGGTATGGTATTTTCTATGAAAAGTACAAGAATAAAAGTGCTTTGAAGCTAAGTTTGCCTGGGAAACTCAAAGATCAATAGCCTGCATCTACAGAAACTCACTGCAGCCTATGTAATATTTGATGTGTTGTAATTTATTCCACTCTATCTTGCAGATACATATTTGTGCTGCAATGTCATGCACAAACACAAGCTATTACATCCTTAAGATCAAACCTATGGCAACATAGCGTCATTCTTTTGGTCCATTGGAGTGCAGTAAGCCACCGTACGCCCTTATACAAAACTAAGAATATTACATGAAATTGCTTGTTTGGCCAAAAATGGGTAAATGATGTCAGGGCTCGCAAAATTTCAAAACCCCTGGTAGCCCTTCGGGTAGGGACTCTTCAGTTTTTGGTAGCCCAAAATAAATTTAAGTAGCCCGAAAAAAAAGAGCAATTTTTTGATTGATGTTTTGTAACAAACAAAACATTAATCAAAAAATTGTTGAAACACAAATTACAACATTGTATAAAAATTACAATCATCAACTCAAATACTTGGTTCTAATTGAACAGAAATTTCTATGAACTTGTAAGAACTGTGTAGGACATGAATCAGTCTGTGTCAGATCCTGAATTTGAAATTTCCACTGAAGTCACGGGTAAGAGACAAGTGGAACCAAGATCTAGGCCATTTGCTTTTTGAAGTTTGCAAAGACTGCTAAATTTTGCCAGTGGTAGTTCACTCTTTGCAACATAGTACGCTGTTCTAAACAGATTTTTCAGGTTTATTTTTAGTATGTTATTTGCAATTGGTGTTTGTTCCAGGAAAGATATTGACTTGGCAATAGCTGAGCAATAATGCATTTCTTACATTTCTCATGGGTTCTAATGGGGGGCTTTCTTAAAATTACTGGTCCCAGTAACAAAGGCGCTTGTCGATTCAGAAATCGAGGGAAAACCAACAACACACCCGACAGAACATTATGTTATTTACACGGGTGCACATAAGTGGTCCGCAGGTGCGCATTAGCTGTCAAAATAAAAGACGCGCACCAGATAAGAAGTTGCAACGCGCGTTTGCGTCCATATAAAAGGCACTGTTTTTGTCCGCTAGAGTGGGATTTTCACGGCACATTCCGCACCACATCTCTGTGCGTTCATCATTTGTTTGAAGCCAGCTCACCTCCTGCAACCACTTTTTCGAGAATACGCGCTTCTTTTGTGGTTCGGACTCCTTCTGACATTTCTTTGGAGGTGGAGGAACACCAAAGTAATTGCTTAAAAGAGCTTCTTCGACATCTTTAAGAGTTCTACACAAATGTCTGTCCTCCTCCAGAAAATCTTATGTACGCAAACACGCGTTGCAACTTCTTATCTTGTGTGCGTTTTTTATTTTGACAGCGAATGCGCGCCTGCGGACCACTTATGTGCAGCCCTGGTTATTATTTAGCTCGTCATTTTGCAGCCACAGAAATTCTTTTGTCCATGAAACCATAGCGCTGGACTTTCTTTTTGCCTTATAGTCTGATTTGTCATAACTTTTCCGTTTTGTGGTAAGCTTTTCTTTGGCTGTCACTTCTTCACCCTGACCTGTCTTATTTGGCTCAGCAGAACTAAAATATATATCCTGCTGCTTTTACACACGGACTCACATAACACTCAACGATTCTCTGCGCGATCAACCTCTCATATGTTTAAGCTTGCTGCGGGAGATTTCACTTGTCATGTTTGCATAGTAAGCTAACGAATTGGTGCGCAAATTATCGTGACTCACCAATCAGTACTGTCGCTCTCTATACACAGTTCGTGCGATTGCAAAGTGAAAGCAAAAAACAAGCGCAAATTCAAACGCGATTTCAATATGTCACATATTGACAGTGGCTCACCGATGCCAATGACATAATTACCCAGCTACATTTCCGAAAGAATGCAAAAGCATTGACATATATTTTTCCTTCCTATGATAGCCCGACGGGCAGGGCAGAGATAGATTTTGGTAGCCCGACTGGAAAAAAATCGCTAGCCGGGCTAGTCACGATTTGGTAAAAACAACAACAACAAACAAACAAACAAAAAAACAACAACAACAACAACAACAATACAATATTCATGTCTTAAGTTTAGAATGAAAGCAATTTTACCTAAACTGCATGATTTATTACTGTCAATAACAAGGAATTAAAAAATGTCATTATAATGGGTTTCAATTGGCCAAAATGTGGCCACGATAAAGCTATAAGGAATAATTGGATGTATAGTGTATATTATTGATATATTCAAGGAGCTGAAGTTGAAAATTTCCATATGCATTAACACTGTAAAAATGATCAAAAAAGAAAAAGTGGTCAGAAATGGCCAGCATAGAGCCCAGAGGGTTCAAAGGACAATACGGCATCCAAATGTTGAAACCTTTCTGATAAGAACCTGCTTTTACTTCCAAAACTATTTAATGTTTATACAATGAAATATAATTTATTTAATTACATTTAAATGTAACTAATAATCCATTAACAATGTTAAGAATAAAAAACTGGAACACTAAATGAGGCATAACAACAATAACAAATTGCACACATAATACATAAAGTATAACCCCCCCCCCCAAAAAAAACCCAAACAAACTGCATTTCCATTTCAGTTTATAAATTCTAAAAGCTCATTTTATTCTCTTTCCTAAGAACACAAAGAAGTTCAGTCAAAAACAAATCATGGTTGTCACAATCAATTTTTGACAAAGTAGATCCTCCCGTTAGAAAACATTCTTAATGGATTCTTAATGTTAAGAGCTTCATGTACTGTTTTCAGTATTTTCAGGGCCACAAGACTGACATTTGTTCAGTTTTATTAAATGGACAGACAGAACTAAGAAACATGTAACTCACAACTGAAGCAATTAAAATAAAGGTTCTTCATTCAGTTTAGTTTTATCTATTTATAGAGCGCTAAAATCACAACAACAGTTGCCTCAAGACACTTTATATTATAAGGTAAAGACCCTAGAATAATACAAAGAAAAGAGAAAACCAAGTGCTTTGGCAACAGGGGGAAGGAAAAACTCCCTTTTAACAGGAAGAAACCTCCATCAGAACCAGGCTCAAGGAGGTCATGGTTATAAAATAATAAAATAAAAATAATTAAACCAAACAGATCAGTTAAGTGCCTTCATTTAAATTAATAAATAAATAATAAAAAATAAAGTGCATGTTTGCTGCAAAAACCACAAGTTTTTTAGCTAATAGTTTAACAGCTGGGATAGAGAAGCTAGGCTTTGAGTTTTAAATGTGCAGGATTCCATTATGTTAAGTCGATCTACAATCACAATGTGTAATGTGATAGTGATGAATGGAAGATGCAGAGGATGAGGATGCGACAGAGCTGGATAGAAACGTTGGTGTAGAGTTTATTAAGCTGATGAACTTTCATCTTGGCAACACTGTCGTTCCAGTGGAAGGTCACAATAATGCATCCCAGCAACTGCAAAAGACAGAAAACAGCGGTTATTATACCATTCCTCTTCTGATACATCCATCCATCCATCCTCATCTGCTTTATCCGAGGCCGGGTCGCGGGGGCAGCAGCCTAAGCAAAGAGGCCCAGACCTCCCTCTCCCCAGCCACCTCCTCCAGCTTATCCGGGGGAACACCAAGACGTTCCCAGGCCAGCCGAGAGATATAATCTCTCCAGCGTGTCCTGGGTCTGCCCCGGGGCCTCCTCCCGGTGGGACATGCCTGGAACACCTCACCCAGGAGGCGCCCAGGGGGCATCCTTGTCAGATGCCCGAACCACCTCAGCTGGCTCCTTTCGATGTGGAGCAGCAGCGGCTCTACTCTGAGCCCCTCCCGGATGGCCGAACTTCTCACCCTATCTCTAAGGGAGAGGCCAGCCACCCTTCGGAGGAAGCTCATTTCTGCCGCTTGTATCCACGATCTCTTTCTTTCGGTCACTACCCACAGCTCGTGGCCATAGGTGAGGGTAGGGACGTAGATCGACCGGTAAATTGAGAGCTTCACTTTTACACTCAGCTCCCTCTTCACCACGACGGACCGGTGCACTGTATCTTCTGATACAGTCATTTATAATATGCTTTCCTCCTATGTTTCAAACCTTGCTGATATGAGCTGACAGATCACAACTGGCACAAGAGAGCTATGCACAAAGTGGTCTATGGTGTTAGTGTCACGGCGCACTAGCAGCGAGAACAGTCTGCTAGTCAACTACAAAGTCCTCAGTTGAAGGATGGAGTGGTGGTGCTGGAGTAAGTCATGAGTTTGTCAGCCAGAAGACAGCAGTTCCTTTCCCTTTAAGGAGCTTTATGTGCAATTGCAAAAGAACCGTTTTGCTAGCTTTCAAATCTAAAATCTAACTTTGATATATTTCCATATTTTTAAAGCTGTTTTGGTAAGAAGCGAGTTGTGTAACTCCATGTCTTTATAGTTTATTTTTGAAAAACTAAAAAAGAAAATGAGTCATCAACCTTGAGACCAGACTGATAAGATGGGTTTCCTTTTAAAATACTGGAATTTATTTGATATAGCCATGCCAATCAGTTATCAAGCTGCTCAGGCTGTAAACATCCGGGTATGAAGTGTTTACTGTGACAACATTTCGCATGGGACTGCACTTCTGTTTTATCAGCTTCTCTGTATGGCATGGGTGTGCTGCAAATGCATGACTGTGAATCAACATACTGTTGAGTACTTCACTGTTTAATCACTTCTTGTCTGCACAGCCAAGTCGATTGTATGGCAGCCAAATTATACACAGCGTGATCATGTTTTAAATCATCTTCCCGTAATGGGACTATGGTACAAGTGCAGCATTATGGTAAGTATTGATCCAAACAACATGCCTAATAAAACTGATGTACAAAGAATTAAGTCATGGATAAACAGCTGGATTGGACATTTCTAAGCACAAATGCAAACAGATGATTCGACAGTAAATTAAAAACAGCACACATAAAACTACATGAAGGACAGTAGGTAGTTGCCTGTCTTTAAAAAAAAAAGTGTACAGTGGCTGTATGATGTATGTACAGTGCATCACGTTTTGCATTCCCTGATCTTTGTCATTAAAAACAAACTCATCCCACAAAGTGTCCAAGTGACACTGTGTTTTGGCAAGAAACAGATTGAGTGACTGGGTGATGGCTGACGTAAGTCAACCTGTTAATCACCAATACGGGCTTCGTATGTTACGAGCGCTAGTAGGCTGTATGGGTCACCGCTGCTCTGTAAACATGCATGAGGTAAGGTTGGCTGTCAAAGTACAAGAGGTCACACTGATTTCAGAAATACGAAAATATAATATCTACAGATGATTTCATAGTTTTAAAATGCTGTAACTACATCATGCAAGTTTCACTCAAAACCGCGACATGATACAAGAAACCTGACAGCTTAATAAGAGAAACATGACAGATTTTGAGCAACCATAAACCAACATAACCATTGATTATGGCGTTCTAGTGGTCTACAATGGACCTAGTATCTAACACACTTCAAGACATCTCTCATTCTTGGGGAACCAGTGATTTATTTCACTGATGATACCATAAAGTTCACATTTACGGTTTTGTATGTGCACTGGGCAACATTTTTGTTTCTTTCAGACAAACGAAACAGGCAATTGCGGAGTGGCTTACAGCAGACAAACTATGCAACATAAGGACTAATGACATGGTTGAAGGGTGTTTTTTCCATTTGTGTTACTTTTCAATTTTTATACTTTGGCCATTATAAATGATGATGCAGACTGGCTAATACCTATTATCTGCTGATAAAAATATTCAATGGGACTCTAAATGTTACTGTAATTGTGAGCACACTGATGTGGACGTGATACTTAAAATAATCCCCAGTACAGTTAAACCGAGACGCTAGGGTAGCCTGTGCTACATAAATGCACTTCAGATATGACGAACGTGATTTATACTAAGCTATTACCCTAATTTAGTTCATCTGACATTCCCCGTTTCTAATGTGCGCCAGCTTCTACTCAAGTTCCCCAGAGCAACATACATGTGACGTGTCTCTAAAACCAGACTGTATTTGCTGTGTGCACAAAGTGTAAGCCAAAAAAAGATATACTCAGCAAAACCCTTAAATATAGTTTAAAGGGCTATGAGGCCACAGGCAATAATTCACTAAAGTGGTCTTTAACTTGTTGTGCAATCCTAATTACAAATGATGTGAGCCTTTTATTTAAAGTGCATGATGTCATCCAGCTTTTTGGAGCCTTGATCCTCTCTCAGCTGTTGGGCTCTTCTGTGGAAACAGCTGCACTGACACACAGTTTAAAGAGAGCCTGCAACAAAGCTAAATATTAATCATGAGTTAGGACTGGAGGACTCATGATTATTCATGTTGACAAGGCTTATGTGTACGTGTCCTTAAAAGAAGATGTAATCGTTTTACGTGAAAATACAAGTTACCAAAAAAAGAAACTCAGATTACATTTCATTTACAGATGTCGTAATGTTTTGTGATGATGTGCCACGTTAAATTACAGTATTAAGACAAAATGCTAAAAACTAAAACAGGACATCCTCACCATTTGATTGACTGAATATTAGTAATATTTGTTTGAAGCTCAAAGCTTCCTTTATCAAAATTTTACATCCTTTTACTTTATTCAAGTAAATTTTGTTAATAAACTAGTTCTAAATTTACATTTTCATAGATTAAGAAAGTGTAGGAAACCGTAAGCGGGTTTGGGACTCTAGTGAATAAGTATGATTGGGGGGCTTGTTAATAAAGGGGGTAAATTTAGTGATACACAGGAAGAAATCAGTTGTGTGAGACAAATTTTTTTCCAGACTTCACTGCCAGTAAGTAAGTTCGAGGAAGTATTGCATGACTTGTTCTAAGATCTTTTGAGAAGTCTGCTTTGGCGTCTCCACAGCAATGAGTACAGGGCAGTAGTGATGGAGACAAAACACATGAAAACAATGATGCTTTTTAAAGCCTTTCATAACTATAATCTGAACTTTTCTAAGCACCCTTTTCCTCTCTTTATTCAATTTATATTGAGTTACAGGAAGAGACACACCTCTTATAATAACAAGCCCTGACACACCTAAAGCTTTGAGGCCACAGCTGCAGCATTCTCAGTTGCATTCAGTCAAATTTAACAGTGAAACAAGAGCAGAATATGTCAACCATTTTGCACTAGTTGCAGTTTTCTCTTCACAGGTTTCTCTAACTGACGCAAGCATTTAGGTACTTTCCTCTTCACCAAAAAAACAACAAAAAAAAAAAACAACAAACAGCTGATCCGGGCCGCTAACCAGCGATGTGCTCCACCCAAGCGTTTTGTGCAGAAACATCTTTAATAGTTCACTAGCCTCAAATAAAGACAATCGTTTCATACTGTAACCATTAGCTTGTCAAGAGTGAGCATGAAGATTTGTTTGTTTTCTTCAAAAGTGCACCATTTTTTGTAATTTGCCAATTTTTCTTTTAAAGGTTGTAATGCTGAACAACCTTCTTGTGACAAGTTGTCTGCTCATGTTCACTGCAACACAAAATTAGCGGTAATGGAAGGTTTAGAACAGGGGTAGCCAACTCCAGGCCTCGAGTGCTGGTGTCCTGCAGATTTTAGATGTATCCTTGATCCAACACAGCTGATTTAAATGGCTAAATTACTTCCTCAACATGTCTTGAAGTTCTCCAGAGGGCTGGTAATGAACTAATCATTTGATTCAGGTGTGTTGACCCAGGGTGACATCTAAAACCTGCAGGATACCGGCCCTTGAGGCTTGGAGTTCCCCACCCCTGGTTTAGAAAGATATTAACTGGGTCCTGTTGGGTCTTTTTTGTATGAGTTAATGATGGATGAAGGTGTCATGCATGAGTGTTCACATGAGCTCCCTCCATAACCCCATGCGTCCACATTCAAATCAGGCAGTTACGCAAATTCTCAGTTGGTGTGGGCCTCAGGCAGGGTTACCCTTGTCACCGGGTTTGATTTTACTTTTTTTATTTGACAAGAATCTCTGCTCAGCCGGAGCCATTATCGTGAACTAAGAGTTGCATCGGTTCTTTTTGCTGATGTTACTCTGTTAACTTCAGTGAACTGTGGCCTTCAGCAAAACTGCAACTGAGCACTTAAAGCACTTTTTACTACAAGCCACACACACTCACAATCTGATTGATACACTGGGGGAAATTTGGGGTTCAGTATCTTGCTCAACCTCCAAGCACACTTTGAGTCAGGGATTAACAAACTGATTAACCTTCAGATTTATAGACAGCTTTTAACATTTTTCAAGAGTCTAATCACTTTATCTACCCTAGAAAAGTAAAAGTACTTAATAGTGTAACAAACTACTTTCTTCGTGGATAAAATAAGTAATTGATGCCTTACATCCTTTCACCCATTTTGCTGTATGACCAAACCTGCCTTAAATGTTGATCAACAGGGAACATTATGAAATGAAAGGTTTCTCTCCTGGGCACAGTTAGACAACAAATAGCAAATAAGTAATTATGTGGCATGTCAGAGTGTTAAGTTACACCCACTGGTATAGGCTGAAGTCAAGACTGAAGATGCAGTTTCCCAAAAGCAGTTATTAAGAGTAGCACACAGCCACGTCAGCAGTGATGTAAATGTTGTCCCCAGCTAAGTTAGAGTGTAGGCGAACAACCCTCCTAGTCTGACACCTTTCATGTCAGTGTTCAGCTGTCAAATTAGGTTGAGATTGGTACACATCACCGACAGTTAGATTTTAACCTCAACAGGGTGGAGGCTGCCATTTAACGCAAAAGCTCGAAATTTCACACACGCTATTCATCTAAAAAAAGCAGATCACTACAGAGGAACATTTATAGAGAACAAACATATTTCCTTTGAGGTTGCTAAAAAGCAAAATACACCTAAATACAGTAAATACTGGCCAGCTAACGAGAAATGACAAATCTCCCACACTAACCACGGCCTGTATATTCAATACATGATAGACATGTCCTCTGGAACTGAAAAGTGTAACAAATGTGTAAGGTAAGAGCTTTAACCCTTGTGTGGTGTTCGTATTTTTGTTACTCAGCCAGTGTTCATGGGTCTGGTGGACCCGCTAGAGTTTTGGCTTTCCAAATTAACACTATCAAACAATTTTATGTTAAATTACTCAACAGATGTTTACTTCATCCCAATTACAAGACATATGAACAGCAAACATGGTTAATTTTTTCCCTTTACCTTTGTTAGATCACATTTATGAATTAATGTGCTTCTCGTTTTTCTTTTATATAAAATGTTATAAATAAATCAGTTATAATCAAGTGGAGTGAGTGGAAAGACACAACACATTTACACGTGAAAAAATAATTAATTGTTTAATTTTTCTTTTGAAAAAAACTGAACACGGGTCTCACAGACCCGAACACCATACAAGGGTTAAACCTGAACCAACAGGGGGGTGACTCCTCACAAAAATCATTTCTATACAAGATTAAAATTCTCATAATCTTCTTTTCAACTGCCATATGACCTCTGTGTGTCTTTTTCTAATAATGTTACGATTTCAGTTACTCGTTTAAAGTCTTGCTGAATACAGCATGCTGTTCATTTTGTAAATTATGATCACATTAAAGGTCTTTACACAACAAGTGCATTGCTAAAAAAAGAAAAGTGCTTCATATGCACTTCAGGATGTTAGAGGGACAGTTTGAACTCTTTTTGGCAGAGTTGGGACCACATCTGAGATCCGACTGACCTGGAGCAACATCTACCTGTGTGTCTGAGGTAAATTAGTATTATTTTATCTATGTTATGGTTTATAATTAGAGTTGCACGATTTGAGCTACAAGCGTGCTTGTTGTGAAATGTGCAGGTCTGATTGGTCAGAATTGTTATTCACATACAAAAAAAATCTGAACAGTGGTTAGCACTGTTGCCTCACACCAAGAAGGTCCTGGCCAGGATCTTTCTGTGTAGGTTCTCTTCAGGTACTCTGGCTTCCTTCCACAGTTAGTGGGGTTAGGTTATTTGGTAATTCTAAATTGCTCATAGTTGTGAATGTGAGTGCGAATAGTTGCTTATGTGTTAGCCCTGTAACAGCCTGGTGACCTGTCCGGGATGTACCCTGCCTCTCGCTCTATGGTAGCCTAGATAGGCTCCAGCTCCCTCGTGACCCTGACAAGGATAAGTGGAAGAGAATGGATGGATGGATGGTGTGTAAAGGCCTTAGTAAAACTGATAAGATTGTAGCAACCAGCTAACTAATGAGAATGCAGTGCCTAGGGTTGCTAAATCCACTCATCCTTTGTGATGTTTGCATAGAAATTACCAGCTTAACAGCTGTACTCAAGGCATAGTCTACAAAGTAATGGATGACATAACACTGATCAAGTCTATTGTTTTATGCCTAACCTTTTTTATATTAACACAAAAGAAATGTGTCATGGGTCACAATATGAGTCGGTTGCACCCAGATTGCCCCAAAATAGAGTGAAATAGATCAAAGCTCATTTCAACATGGCACTATCCCCGTCCCTGTTTCTATAATAAATCATTTTATTATAGAAGCCCACTGCATTTTTCCTCATAAACAAGGAACAGCCCTTCTTAACTGTCAAAATAGAAGCTAGACATAGACATACTGCCTGAAACACTGTGGTGTTTTATTTGCACTGGGTGTTTGCCATCTCCAAGCTGCTGTTTGCCTTCAGTCAGCTGAGATTGTTTATACCAAAAGTGATGACTTGCTTCTTGCCTATAAGTTTCCTGAACCAGGGAACTGCGTGGGAATACTATTAACTATAGCCCTGAAGTAAACCATCTGTTACCGACACACACACCCACACTGTCCTGTGTACCCAAAACAAAAGGAAAACTGGAAAAACTGAATCAGGACAGCAGGTTGGTTCTTGACTTGAGAGACAGCAACTGCAATTGGACTAGCAGCTGTGTTATGAGCCGCTTTCATTTTTCTTTTTTCAGGGCAGTGCTTTAAAGTCTACCTTGCTATTCAAAGCAGAGACAAAGGCCAGCCCTCAAAAGCTTTAGTGAGTCGTGGCAAAAATAAAAGCTCTTGATATTCCTGTTTAACCATCCACAGTTCAAATAACCTTCAAACTAGCACCTGGAAATTCAGTCATCACTAGTTCCATGTTACACACCCTCATGCACACAGGTTGTATTAGTACACCATGTTCCCAGAAATTTGTATCCCTCTTACTCTGGAGTAACGCCACGATATGGGCTGATCGTCATTCCTTTCATTCCTCACACTTATCCCACAAACAGCAACAAACTTCGCAGCAGATTTAGTGTTCAGGAAATGTTAAAATACAACAACGAAGGGACACGGAGCAATAAAACTGTACAGTAAAAAGATGAAAGAGAAAGAATGAAAGGGTGACTTGAAAGGCATTTACAGATATAGGTCTTTGCCAAAGACAAGCCTGTTCTTGTGAGTTGGCTTTCCAGTGAGTAAATTTGCTTTAGGAGGAAGCAAACAAAAGAAAAAACCCTCAGAGCTAGACTAAATAGCCACTTTGGAAGACAGCCTCGTTAAAGACTTGCATACTGTACATGACATGCTGGTTTTAACCGTTTATAGATGACATAAAAGAGAACGTGGAATAATGATGTCAGCACTTAAACTGGGTTCAAAGTTTACAGTACCAAGCACTTAGAAAGTCAGCTGATCAGTCAGCTGAACAGGAAGCAAGTAATTCCACAGTAATATTAACAATTAACAATAACAGGAAGTTCCATTCATTTGTTTCAGAGTCCAATGAGGACAAAGTGAAGTGGAACAAGGAAGACCATCTGTGAGATAAGTTAAATTCCAGTTTGCGTAGTCCGTGGTTAGGAAAACAGAAACTAAAGACGCAAAGCCTCAGAAAAAGCAGAAATGTGGCGTTTGCGACCATTATAACTGAGAAATGAGCTCATCTGTTTCCTGTGTAGACTGGATCTGAATGGCTGATGTGGATGAGTTCACATTGCACAGAAAGGAAAGAAATTCTGGGCAAAGTTCATGGACACTGGCATTAAACTAACCCAGGTAAATTAACCAGAAGAAGGTTGGGCGCAGTTCAAATGAACCACCTGACTCATTCAAAATCAGTTAAGACAAAGACAAAACATACTATTCATAATCCTCTTAAAGATGGCTGTGGTTTCAGTTAGAACAGGGACTATGCTCAGATCCAAATTCAGTTAAAATGATTTTCAATTCATTTTCATGTTCTTACAGTCTAAAACTCAAAAGAAGGGCAAGTTCTAACTCTTCATTATTCAGCTAAGAAAACTGGCAAGACAAATGATGTCAAGTTCACATAATCAACTGTGAACCATTTTGTAATTCTTATAGAAATCACTTCTTGCTCTTCAGCCCTTCAGTTCAATTAAATTTTATAGCGCCAAATCACAACAGCAGACGCTTCAAGGTAGAGACCGTACGATAATACAGAGAAAACACAGCAAACAAGCAACCAACTTTGAGCAAGTATTTGGCAACAGTAGGAAGAAAACTCCAGCAAAACCAGTTTGAGGCAGCTTACTCACTGGCTGCCTTCTGACTGACTTTTGTCAGGAATTAGTTTCTACGAGTGACCTGAGTTTCACATATCTGACATATTCTAATTGCCAAAAATATCTTAACTGCTATAAGGTGGTTTGGTGTAGAGGTTTGTAGGACACGTGCCAGCCACCATCCACCAGTATACTGAATGTTTACGTTACTTTCACGTGGCCTCGATTGTGCATTACACATATCCCACAAGGTCACTACTAGTTTTTTTTTTTACTGCTGTACAGAGAATCTATGCTATTTTTATATGTAATATGCATAATGTTTGCACAAACTTTCTTGGATCTACTGACATGTGACTAGAATTCCTAAACCAAGTTTCACAAATCTTGTGACTGCTGCGGGAAGCTATGATCACACAAACTTCTGTGACGAAACTAAAACTAAAGTTTCCTTATTTTCCACCGTCTCCAGTATTAAAAGCAATTGATTTGTTGTGGATTTGTGTAGAATCTCTTGTTAACAGCTGCCCTTATCACCAAAGGCAAAAGACTGAAACTTGTGTAGGAGACTCACTTTATACAGCTGCACTGTGAAACTGAATCAGTCTTTGAGCGTGGGCGTGCAGCTCAAGAATGTGGAGAGTGTGCCAAAGCTACCTCACATTTGGTAAACAGACATGTACTTCCCCAGTCCACAGACTCCTGTGTCAGGACCTTTAATTATGTCAGATATGTGAGTGGGATGTAAAAGTCTGCCAGTATTTCACTCAAAACACCGAAGGTGTCAGATAATTTTTTATTTTTTAGGTGGCAGAAGAATTTTTCTGCGTGGGCTGATAAAGCACAGAAAAACATGTCTTTTGGGATATGACATGAAACCATAACCAAGTCTTATGAAAACATAGCACATGGAGACCAAATCTGTTCAGGCAGGCAAGTATAGAAAGGTCTTAAATTGGGTGCATTGCACACCATCAGCCTGAGGTGCATGCCATATGCTTGAGGCTAAGGATGGATTTTTGAAGTGTGCTTCCCATAAAGCCACAAAAAATAAAAATAAAAAGAACAGCCAAGGCTGGAGGAAAGAAATGTTCCTCCAGACAACAAAGATGAGATTTCTGCACCTATGTTGGTTAACGGTGAAAAAACAAATGCTTTCTATAATTTTAGTAACAGATTTCCTGGTGTTTTAGCAGATTAAAGCCATTTAGTCTACATTTAGGTATGTTCTGTGATTTTATTAAGAGACTAGCTGTGTTTCTGTTCCTTTTACTGCACAACAGACTATCAAATAGCTGTGAACCAGATTCTTCCAGACAAGGCGGGGTGCAAACCTTACACAGGAAAACATAACTGTTCCTCTCTTTCTGTAAACTGAGGAGCCTGTTCGAGGTTCACTGAAGGGCTCTTTGAATTCCTTTGGACTAAGCTCTTGTTTTTCTGGACTAAAAAGGGAATGTCTGGGTGCTCATACTGAAACTGGAAAATGCCTTGGATCACTAAACTAAAGCAACGCAACTCATGTGCACTTCATGCAGTCTGCATATGACTACATTAGCTTCTCGGGGTCTAATTCCAGGGCACACAGACCTGTGATTATTCATCATAGTATGCCAAATAAACTTAATGCAGAGACTTACAAGCTACATCACAATCAAAGGTGAAAAAAGTCGATGGAACAAACTAGCATGGTGCTACAGCATTATGTCAGGATAGCAAACTCCTTTTGACATAACTACCGTACTAATGGTTGATACTCTTTGATAATCTTCATTTAACCATTTAGCACTAACACTGATACTAGCAAAAAAAAAAAAAAAGCAAAAAAAAAGCTATTAGTTGTATAGGTAATCGATTATAGTCAAAAGTACTGGAGGAAAAATGAAATTTTGACCTGGCCCAAATCTGCATTTGAGGTTAACATGCGTCTGGAGACATGTTAACTAGACCACAAACAAAATGCACATGTAGGCACTACAAGATGAAGGATCACAAAGTTGATAAGAGACATAATCTGTTCACGTTAGCATATCAAATATTACGTGTATGCATGATGTATGTTTAATAAAGTTTGTGTATTTTTCTCATGTAACTGGACGTGAGGACAAACATCAAGCGTGTTTCTCCTTGACCTTACGTACATGTCCTCTCCACGTGCCGTCATTGAGCTTGGGAACACCATTTGTGTTAATCATTGCTCGTTGCACCATGTCTTCCCATGAGACTGTGCACTTCTTCCTTGTCTCACGCCTATCAGGTTTCATTGCCAGAATCTGATGCAGTGTCAGCTAACACCTATTTTCCCCAAGTCCTACAGTAAGCCTAACCTGAATGTTTTTCTTGGATGCTCTGGGACTTTCTCACCTGTTTAATCCCATGAAAGAGAAAAAGAAAATATTCTCCTTTTCCTTCCAGTCAATAATCAACAACAAAAAGCTTACTGAAAACACATTCAGTTGTCCTGGTGTAAACAGTTCCCACACTCAGCTGGTGTTGCTACTACTACAGAAAGAGCTAACGTCACTAAAGGGAACGGCCCTTTTCAACGATAATAGTTGTAGGATTGTTTGGGAAATGTTACGAAATGAAAACACATTACATCACGTTGAGATTTTATAGTTATGTTGATACTATGTGGGTACAGTGTTCTCACGAGAATTATTTTATCTAAAAAAATAAATAAATAAAAAAAAAAAAAGGCATTTTCTCACACGATCCATGTCAGCTATAATGGTCACAAATCCTGACAGAGCAAGTGTGGAATACATTCATAGAAACACAAAAGTCTGCACACAGCACATTTGAGATCAAATGCACTCAGAAGCATACTGTTCTTACAGAAGTCACGCAGCAGAGGTCACACACAGAGGTTATACAGTTTACCCCAGATTTATCAGAGCGATCTGCTTCCAGTCAGCAGGTATGGGATAACTGCACAGTTTTGTGACATGTCTAATGAAAATGTTTGTTCAGGTTGTAACCTGTCCATTTCTGATTAAGAAACAAATGGGGTAAAAAAGGTGAATGAAGGAGGTTCATCACTGTATATTGAAGGTGGTGACGGAGGAGTGATGAATAGGGTCTGTCATCTCTGCTCACATACAGAGATGAGTAGGAGGATGTTGTTTACAACCTATTTCCGACAAGTGCTTTCAAGTAAATCTATTTGGTTTCCTCTGTCACTGTTGTGAACAAGTTTATATTCTGCATAAGACGCTCCAGGCTTTTGAACTCCCTTTTATTAATCAATTTAAATTTTATTTATATAGCACCACATCACAACAACAGTTACCTCAAGGCACTTTATATTGTAAGGTAAATAACCTTCAACAAAATAGAGAAAACTGCAACTATCAGACGACACCCCCCTATGAGCAAGCACTTGGTGATTTGAGTGGGAAGGAAAAACGCCCTTTTAACAGGAAGAAACTTCAGGCAGCACCAAGTTCAGAGAGTGGCAACCATCTGCCGGATAACTGGAGGGAAACAGAACAAAAGATAACTATGTAAAAGAGGCAGAGATTATAATAACCAATTAAATGCAGAGTGGGATATAAACACACACGGGAGAGAGAAAATAAGTAGGACGTGAAGAAGGAACGCTTGGTGCATCATGGGAAGCACGCAAAACCCTAGGCCTAATGCAGTATAACAAATGATCAGATGATTCAGGATCACCTGATCCAGCCCCGACTATGTGTTTCATCAAAAAGGAAAGTTTTAAGCTTCAGCTTAAAAGTGCAGAGAGAGTGCATGTCCAGCCAGCTTCCAGTTTGTCCAAATTCAAACTGGAAGCTGAAAGCTGAAGCATTTGCCTTCCATTCTACTTTTAAATATCTTAGGAACCACAAGTAAGCCCACAGTCTGAGAGCATCGTGCTCTATTGGGGAACAATGCGGTCTTTAAGATAAGATGGGGCCTGATCATTTTTAAAAACATGTGCTTGTACAATGAATACTGAACTTGAGCTGACTGTTACTGTGATTTGGTGCTATATGAATAAAACTGAATTGCATTGAGCTGGCATTAGAACCTGGTTAGCTTTGTCTTCTTTAGCTGATGTGAGAGGAGAATAGCAAGAATTTTCACAGTTCACCAAAATTAGACCACAGAAGATATTTTCTTGGCACAAAACTACATAATTTACACACCATCGGCTACCTCTGACCATGTCTATGACTTTATGACCACAGTCAAAGCAGCCATCTTCTGATGGCTAATTTCAGCATTGTGATGTACCAGGTCACAAAGCTCAAATTATACAAGACTTGCTCCTTAAATGAGGTTATTGTACTCAAATGGCCTCCACACTGATCAGATTTCAGACAGAGTATCTGTGGAATGTGGTGGAATGGAAGATTTGTAACACAGATGTGCAGCCGACAGATCTGCAGCAATGACGTGAAGTTATCGTGTAAATATGGGAAAAGATCTGAGGAATGTTTCAAGCACTTTGTTAAATCTATGCCACGAAGAACGCAGTACTAAAGACAACAAGAACTCCAACCTGGATAAACAAACATGGTGTAACCAAGTGAAGTGTCTCTTACATTTTATTGTGGCAGCAGCATCTCTTGGACAAGGTGAATGTTGTGTATGTCAACCATCTACCAAACATGGATTAGAACTTTCCTTTCAAACCTATAGTTAATATTATTTTTGCTATGAACATTCTGCCTTATTAGTCTAACCAAAGTTCTTCTGTATATTCCAGGGTGCCGTTTTCAAGATTGTAGATTGTGGTGGGTTAAATATCACACGTGAAAATGTTGCCCTTCTCATTAAAGAGGCACATTTCCTAAATGTGAACCTTTTCATTCAAGGCTGAGCTCATTGTTGAAGCAAACAAATATAGAACTGCAAACAGCGTCTGCACAAACACCACGATCAGATGACATATAATATAGCCCATGGCAAACAAGTGGCATGTGTATATGCACATTTCGCGCTGGTGTATACCTGATATCGCCTGAGTTTTCAATGCTTTTCTTTCTCCATTACTGTTCATTAGATACGCAATGAAATCAATCATGGTCAGGCCAGGTCCTGTGTCCTTGGTTTTATGAAGTGCTTTTTAAAGACAGAAAAGCTTAAATGTTAACCTGGTAAACATAATCAACTTGCTTTATATTCAGACTTTAGACCTTCATTGCAATCTTAAGGTTTGCTTGTGGTAACACATGAATTACCACAACTTCCCGATAAAGAAATTATTCACAGTACTTTTTGAAAAATGTGTTTTTCTAAAAAAAAAATATCTCCTCTTTTTTGGTGAAAGTGTATAATAAAGTAAAGACCAATCTTTAGCAGCAAGTCAGTGGTGGTATTGACATATTGTTCCACTGTTATTGGCTTACATTTGCTTAGTATTATAATCACACCACCCACGCAGTAATTTCCGTTTGATGCCACGCTTACCCAATCTATCAGATTTCTATCTTGATAAGTTTCTACCTTATTTAGCAAAGCATTTTTAAGAAAGATTTAAGCAAACACCTTCCCAGCTACATTTGGCCATTCAAATGAAGTGTAGCAAATATAACACTGTATTCTCGTTGCTTGGACAGAGGCGAGTGATAAAGTAATTTTGAACTGCAAAACCAGTACAAGCAACCTGATGCCTGGCACTGGCCACTGTATTGCAAGCGTGACATGCAGCAAATTAAAGTTGAGCTGGCCTTAACATTTTCAGCTCTGCAATGATGCAGTAAAGCATCAACCATATGTTCATATGTTTGTGCACACAATGTAGCTGGCCACACTCTGCTGTTGTGTGCAGTACAGGAGCTTAGCCTAAACCAGTCTTGTACAGTCTAGCTAAAGTTGACATTCATGACCAACGGTGGTAAGGAGCTGGATGGACACAGATCAAGTGTCCTCAAGTCTGCTACCAAGGTACGTAAGCAATGCCTCCATGAGTGGTCTCAACTGACCGCCAATGTTCACAGACAAACAAGACCACGGGTGATGTCAAAAAAGACTTAGCAACAGTGTAGCCACACTTGGCTTAATAAGCTTTCAGACTGCAGTAAACAATAGATTTGCTGGGGACTATCTTCAGCTGTGGATTATTACATGTTTCATGAGTCAAAGTAAACTACACTAAGTGTTTGTGCGTCACCTATTATAACATTGTGGACGTCTGATGAATTAAAAGTTTGGAACATTGATGAGAATCTGTTGCAAAGAATGAGATGATATGCATCAGTTTGGTCAGGTTACTGCTGGTTGTACTCTTCTTATGGAATTTTGTAATAATTGGGAAAATATCCCCAACTCAGTTCTGATTAGAAGAAACTTCATACAGTTCACGTTGTTGTTTATGAACACATTTGATCTTCAGCTAAACCGCTTTTCTGGTTTGGACTTTGATTGAATTCGTAGGATTTGTATAGTAAAACTGGATTAAGGCATTGGAGGAATGCGCATGTATATATAAAAATTCTTAAATCAATTTGATAAGCATTCATGGCAGAATTAAGTGGATTATGTTTTTAAATTGTGTTTTCCACAACACAATGACCAATCTTTTCTTTGTCTTTATGAAATGACAGCCTACCAACACAGGGATCAACACTTTACCAAGCAGCTTTTTTCTGGTAATGTGAAGGCGACAGGCTCGAGCTAGCAGACCTCTCTTTTTGTCTTTGGTTATCAGCTGAGCTTGTATTTTGTCTGTGAAGTAATCCCTCGTATCGTCATGTATGGGGGAGGATGAAAGACTTTAGACCTGACCCAAATTCACAGAAAGTCCTTGAGACATAACAATGGCAAAGCCTACAGCAAAAGCCCCTAATTATCGTTTTTGTAAGTGCGTAGGTATTCTCTGAGGCATGTAACTGGGGAACTATGCACTGAAAACAGTAATTTAATTCTCTTAGTAAAACATTTAACAGAACTTGGACTCTAACTATTTTATATGCTACAACTAAGTTATTTAAACCCCATGTTGTTCTGTATACTATAAACTTTATTTTAAAAAAACAAAAACAAATAAAACCTCCACAACTTTAAGGTTAAAAGTAGAGAGGGTGTCCAACTCCTGAATACAAATTGGGGGTTGGTTCAAGAGCAGAAGCACCTGATAGCTGAAGGCTCTGCCTCCGATTCTACTTTTGTAAACTCCAGAAACCGCAAGTAAGCCTGCAATCTGGGAGCAAAGTGTTCTGATGGGATAATATGATACTATGTATGCGTGATCATTCAAAAAGTGGATTTAACAGGGAGCTAATGAAGTGAAACTAATAGTACCAACACAAAGTCATTTTAATGATTTCTGCTTATCTTGACTTTGATTGCCCCATATTTTAGCTGCAAAGTTCAGCTTATTCCAGTACACAAGTTGCATGCATCTTTTCACTGAAACTTCAAACATACCCTCTTGTCTTTAAGTTAAATTACAGGTGAACTGAGAAAATGAAAGACTCTTTGGTAAGGAAACTTCTATTACTTACACTTTATCTTTGCTTAAAAACAGTCACTCTAAGCAATCTAACACACCCTAACCTCAGAATTATCTTAGTTGTTAGTCTTCAAGGATAAGTTATATAGTGGGTAATATAAGTGGACAATATAAGGTTTCAGAAAAATGTGTGGAATCATATTACAGTACTCTTACTAGTAAACATATCTAATGTTGCAAAGGAATGAAGGCATAACACTTCTGTTTTTAAACCTGTCCTGTTGCAATAGGGCTAGTTTAAGATGCTGTGGTGTTAAGAGAGGCATTGGGCTACCAACATATAGTGACTTAGCTAGAACTGTAGTCACAACCAGTGGTAATTTAGCACATACAATAGACTACTTGATACTCTAGCATCATATATTTCAACCTTTCCCCATGGGTGCGTCCAAATAAAAAAACGTTACTGTTAGGTAATGCACAACTCAGATCTCTGGAGGACATTGCAGTGAATTAATTCCTGCTACAGATATGCAAAAGAAACCGCATAATGAGAAAATTTACTGTCTCTAGTACAGAATATTGGACAACATCTACAATTTCTTTTTGTTTCTATGAGAAGTTACACAGCAGATTTAAAAAAAAAAAAAAAAAAATAGGCAACACTGAATTTGGGAGTCTCCAAATCTTCTAGGAAAAGGTTAAGAAAATATATAAAAGTAATGTTATTCGTTATAGCCTAGCTAAATACACTTCATTTTGAACACCATGATTTCATTATCAGTTAGAACCCATTAACCAACTTCACAGTTACCATTGGGCAAAAGGCAGATCACAGTCCTGACAGGCCGACAGTCTTCAGCAGGGTTAACACAGAGAGGCAGAAAACTCTTCACATTCTAGAATTATCGACTGAAAAGGCTAGCTCCCACACCACCACACCAAAAACAAATAGATGACAAAGAATCTATGGATTTCCTTCTTAACAATTGGCCAAAAAAAAAAAAAAAAAAAAAAAAAAAGTAGTATCTATGAGTATGCCTACTAGTGAAAAACGGAACAATCCAGACTGCCACAGTCATAGGCCAGCTGATACTATTGAGACAAGGGACTTTATAAAACATTATAGAAGTGAGAAATACCTTCCATACTTAAAATTCTAAGTAAACTACACAAATATGGTACTAGAAATCTACCAGGAAGCTTACATGTAGCTCTTGTGCTAAGCCTTCTGCCCAGACTGCCCTATTGTGCCATATGACTGGGACCACTAATGAATGAATGATGCGTCAGTCAAGCTTAGCTCATGACATTAAAGTATGACTCATTTTTGTCTCCTATGCAGCAGTAATATTTGCTAGTCCAACTGAAAATCTGTGGGTTTGCTTGAGAAGTAAATTTAAATCTCAGACACCGGAGATTCATTTGCAAAGGGTCTGTGTTGAATCTTTTTGCTGACCAAGTGCTGAAACAAGAAAAGTGGATGTATAAATCCTGCTGACAAAAGAGACACGTGTTTCAAAGCACTCATCCTTTCAGCAAGAAGAATCATGGAAAAAAAATTCATGTGATACAAAGACGCATGATCCCATATTTTCAGTGGTGAAATGGTAGTAAGTCATATGAATTATGTTCAGCACAGAGGTTCTCGAAAATGACCACATAAATGGATAACTATCAGGAGCATACTGTGTTTTTTTTTAATAAACACAATAACCTCCATTCATCTGGGATCAGTGGCTTTTAAACATTGAGCTCCAGAGATTGTTGTGAGGAATGTTAAAAGCTGCAGATCTCAATAAACAACCAGCGGCAAACATGCAGTTTCCCAAAAAAAGGTGAAGGCAGGGTGGGGGCGCCAACAACCTGTAACCAACACTGACCACCTGACCTCCACCCACCAGTGATATCATCATCACACCTTGGAACATTCAGGTTAAACAAGTTCAGACATGTCACAGTTTGACCCCAAAATACCAGAAGTCAATGGAAAGAGACGCCTTGCAGCCAAGTCACGATGCTTCTGAAAACAGAATGCAGGGCAAAATCTACTTCTGCCACAGGTCATAAGAGTTCAGTGACTAAGAAGGAAACATGATGCAATTCTCAGGTGGCTGTCACCCCCTGTTATTTTTCCCTTACAACTGTATCATCAACACAAACACAGAAAACATCATGAAAGTAACCGATAACATAAAAACTGCATGTATGAAGGTTCTCAGTCATCCAGGTCATCGTAATTTAAGGAGCTTGGAAAGAAAAGCGCTGGTCTGCTTTAAGTTTCCTTGAAGACGTTTCACCTCTCATCCGAGAAGTTTATTCAGTTCTAAGAGCAATTGGTGGAGAATCCCAGATTTTAAGCCCTATGGGAGTGTCCCCAAGAGGGTCATAGACCCCTTATTGATATTGATCCTCTAATTTACTGAGTAAATCACATGATAGGGTGAGACTAGGCTTCACAATGGGTTCAAGTGAAACCTTGGCTGATTGTGACCCAAACCCGTTTTCACACCTTGGCTCGTGTGATTAGGTAGAGGCTCAACAGGGGATCCATGACCCTCTTGGGGACACTTCCATAGGGCTTAAAATCTGGGACAATCCACCAATTGCTCTTAGAACTGAAGAAGCTTCTTGGATGAGAGGAGAAACATCTTTAAGTCCACACACTTTTCTTTCCAGGCTCCTTATAAAAACTAAATCCAAAACCAGATTTTATCAGGTGACACCAATCTGCACTTAAGAGTCTTTAGATTTATTATATCCCCTCACTGTCCAAACTCTTACGATAAATCTTCTGTTTATTATGATTATAACGTAATTTAGTTTTGCTTTCATTTTCATTCTGACTTTGAACTTGAATATTTTGCATGAATGCAGAGCTGGACGGGATTGCATTTTCTCGTTCTCTTTGCAAAATGTCATTGTAAGAATATAGATCATTGTACATTCTTCCTAGACCAGGTTCCCAACCAGACAATATCACCAACTTACATGGAGCCCCCAAAAGCTTCCACGAATTACTTTTTTTCTAGACTAACTGCATGTTTTTTCTGTCAATTTACAACTTTAAATATTCTTTATTGACTAAGATAGTTCCTGCATCATGTGTTAGGTTTGTGTGTGTATCTTATAGGCAGGCTGGCTCTGTGTCAATATCCAGCTGAATAGCTATGCTCAAATGGTACATGTTAAAAAATAAAGTTGTTTTTTGTGAAATTACCATATATGGAGATAAATGTTGACATAATTCCAGTATTGTACTTACAGTTCTAAACTCAGATGACTGCACAGAGTTGGGAGTCAGTAAGGACATAGTTGGAAATTTTGACCTTGGGCCACACTGATGGGTTAATCTAACCACTTCCATTTCTCAGGTCACTTTATTGTGTCAAACTTACGAAATCATGTTACTATAGAACTCCAACGGTAACCCATGTCTCAACAGCATATTTGTACATTGGGCTACCAGACTATATCACAGCAGAAGACAAACTGTAACTTCAAAAAAGCAGTCAGAAAGTTATTTTTCTGCCTTTGTGCTCCTTTAAGCCCATGCAAAGTAAATTCAGAGTAAAGTTTTTGTTGTTAAAAAAAATATAAGAAGTATAAGAAAAGACACTGCCATCTCAAGGCTTAATAAATAGTTACTGATTGACAAGCACAGGCTTCTGTGGCTTGCTATTTATTCCTCAATGCGCTGCAATTTCCTTCCTGTTGGTAACATGCTGGGAACATTGCTGGGAACATCCCACCCTTCCAGACAGAATGTGACTCTTGTTACCAAACTGTTCTATCCTTGGAATAGAACAAAACACAACAAGCTTCCAATGACTTCACTCAGGGTCAAAGACTGGCTGTAGAGTACAAAATGTGCTGAGAAAAAGCCTAGAGTTAAGCTTCAGCTTGAGGAAATAAACGAAAATATGCCACAACCAGCCAATAGCACGTTGTTGTTGGTTTTTTCTTTTTCTTAAAGGACTATTTATCTTTAAAGACGCATTATCTGTGCTCACAGGATTTCCTTCAGGCAGAATAAAGAATAAAGTCTTAAGAGGTTATTCCATTGACAGTTATCACACGTGTGTTTGCATCAAGGTCCCTGATGAAGGCCAATAGCTGGTGATTTGAACTAATTCAGACACCTTGGAAGTAGTTGAAGTTAAGCTAGAAACTTCTACACAGTTCCAAAAACAAAGAACAGGCTTCATACACCTTTTTCAGGGTCAAATTCAAGCACTTCTTAAGCACTTTCAAGGTCCCTTTGCAAGCTTTTCCAGCACATTGATGCTTCTTTCCTGTGTGACAAGAAATAGGAGATGTTTGTTTTTTAAGTTAATTCCCAATTAAACCGTTTTATTGCTAACTACATTGCTGTCTGTATTATTGCTGAAGTCCTAAATGATCACCTTTAAAGTGTTTGTGCTAATAACATCATGTACAGTCAGACAGGCATGGAGAACAGCACTGACTGGGAGAGGCTTTGAATAGATCACATCGTTCAATTCAACATATAAGACTTTAAGAAAATTTACAAGTATCTACTTAAAATCTATTGAATTTATCATCCGTCATATTATCACGTACAATTCCAATGTATTTTGTTCATCTCCCTTAAATAAACAGGCAGCTTTAAAGTATGAAATATTCATATACAAATACACATAAATGTGGGGCTGATTGTGCCCCACAGGCTTCAGTGTGAGCTTGAAGACATTCATAATGTTTAAGTAGTTTAATGTGTAGGTGCTGGCCAGAAACACATTTTGAATGAAAGCCGGGGAACTTTGGTAGCACAGAAACAAGTGGCTATTCTTTGTGACCATATGGATCGGTCCCTCATATTACCATTATTTCACCCAAAGGCACCAAGTTAATACTCAAAAAAGCTGCAGCAATACACACAAATATAAACAGTACTTGGTGACAACTTTGCTTTTAGCCTTTAACCCTCTGGGGTCCAGGGTATAATTGGCTGTTTTTGACTATATTTCATCTTTGGCAAGATAGAGTTTTTAATCTGTTATTTTCTCATTTCGACATACTGTATCAGCACAATTTATCTAAATTCAGACAATTTAAAATACGAGTAGAAAGTGATATTTTTGACTGTAAAAACCACAAGCATGTTTAACACATCATTTTCATAAATTCAAATGCAAATAGAAATTGTACATTTTTAAATAAATTGTCAGTTTTGCAAACAACAAAGTTATATGGTACTATTTACCTAAAAATGCAGCCAAGGCTCAGTTTTTTACAACTACTTAAAACTACTTTACAAAAGAAGCAGCTGTTCTGCATCAGATAAGAAGGCACAAAAATTATTTATGCAACTCCAAAAAAATAGTTTGTGTTCACTATAATACAGATGAGAACAGCACAGGGATAAACCTGCAGGTCTGACAGCAGGTGTGTCACTCAGCGTTTACACTGCAATCTGCTTTTGGTGGCTTTTTTGCAGCAACTGTGACGTTCACTAGTAGAACTGACACAAAAAAACAAAACACGACTACACTACACACTAACTACACAAGACAACACACTAACTTGAGACTCCAAACACGGCAAACCTCACAAAATCACATATCAAAACTCTCTCTCTCTCTTTCGCTCACTCACCCTCTCTCGCTGGTCACTCCTAAAACTTCCCCCTCTTCCCAAACAACCAGATGCCACATGTTGCCATATCATTTTTTGATTGGTCGACATCAATCAGGATGGAGTGTTTTTTCTTTTTTCACTCACAGGCAAAACGTGTTTGCTAGCGCTCTCCTTAGAAAATATGTTTTTACCGTTTCTTCCCGGAGTAAACGCCACTGTTTTATTCAGAAAAAACCAAACACCGGTTTTACGTGGCCTATGAACACAATTTAACAACTGGTATACAGTTTGAAGTTCGCACTTTCAACCCAAGTTGAAATGGAGACTCTGGGTCCGTCGACCCCAGAGGGTTAATTAGAAAGCCTAAGTTGGCCAGTTATGTATCGGGCTAATGTTTAAAGCTTTCACTTGAGTAAATTAACTCATATCACTGCTAAGTAATGTTAGCTAAATTCACAGCGTATTCCATAACAGCGCTGCCATACTGCATCACACTAAGTGTATTTCAATCATTTCTACAGCGAGTTTGATAGCAAAATAATAATCATAATTTAAAAAAAATATATAGCGTGTGTAACGTACGCGTACTGGAAAATTATTTACTAGCACTCACCTATCATGCGACTGGAGAGCGCAAACTCCGCCATTATCGTTTTCTGACATCACAACAGCAACCTACAGCTATGTTAGCGCACTCATCCCCGACTGGCCGAGGGAGGGGCGGGGTCACACGTTGAAACAGACACAAGGCAGCCAGGCGGGGAAAATTTCCTTTTACATTTTGCGACTCATTTTATATCTATCTGATTAGGGCTGGGTATCGTCACTGATTTCTAGAATCGATTCAATTCCGATTCACAAGGTCCCGAATCGATTCGATCCACGATTCGATTTAATTCGATTCGATTCGATTTAAATCTGGGAAATTTTGACAGTCAGAAATATTATAATTCAGATCAGTACATTTACATATTTTTGTATCTATAAAAAGGAAGCTGACACTCGCAAGACTTTATCAAAGGTGTGAGCATCACAGCAGATGCTTTTGTGTCAAAGTAGCTGAAGATAAAACACAGAAAAACATGAAGGTGGTTTTCCTGGCCTGGGATTTTATAAAAATATTCTGCAGTACATCAAAAACGAAAGAAAACCATTAATCAACATATGAACATCACCTCTGAAGTTACAGCGGTTTTATTAGAGACACGGTTAAGCGTTTTGCATTTTGAATAATTTTAAAAAGTTTAAATTTATTCAGTATTGAACAGCAGAAATGAGGTTTTCTTTTCGGAAGAATGTAAAAGGGAAAAAAACAGCGGCTGACAGCCTGTAAACAACAGTAGACTTGTGTAACAAGCAAGCGAATAATGAAGAAAGGGAAACTGTTCTTGAAGTACAGAGAGAGAGAGGGAGGGAGAGAGAGAGCGGTGGAAGCAAAACAGTAAAAGTCAGAGTGAATTCATGACGATGTTTATGTGAAGCGTTTGGATCTTCTTCTGCTGCTGGTTCGGTCAATATTGTTTGGAGAGAGATCAAACTAACAGCTTTAGAATCGGCTCATAAAGGGCGTGAACACAAAGCGCGGACCCGCCGACAGATCAGAATCAGCGAGCTGTCGGCTTTCAGCCCCGACCGTGAGAAAGGCGACATCTCACTGATTCTGATCCGCGGGTCGCGCTGTGTGTTTAAGTCTATGTGCAGAATCCGTGTACCTGCTCTCATTTACTGTCTTAACTGTTTGGTGGTTCTTGAAATTTTGTGAGATGTCACCAGAGATTCTGGCATTTCGGGCAAAATAAATTTATATTAAAAAAATCGATTCAGGATTTTAATGAATCGATTTTACGTTATCCAAGCCAGAATCGATTTTAATCGATGAATCGATTATAAAAACCCACCCCTATATCTGATAGGAAAACTATTAAATCAGATAGTTGTTTGTGGTGAATGAAATACAGCTACACTTTCAAGCACTTTTAAGCACCACATCTGAAATTCAAGCACTTTTCATACCTTGAAAAGACAACATTAACAACAACATTTTCAAGGATTTCAAGCACCCGTACGAACCCTGAAAGAAACCTGTATGAGCCGATAAAGTTAGATGTTCAGTGCTGTTCCCAAAGCAAGTTGTAAGATGTTTAATTTAAATGCTACTTAATATTACTAACAAAGAAAACTGACACTAAGAGCTGTTACAATTTGAAAAGTCGATGCAAATCTTATTGCTAGCAAATAGTGAAGTTGGGTAATACCAAATGCTTTTGTTACATTCTGGAAAATCAGACAACTAATCAGGTTAATTGACAATAGGTTTGCAATGTGATTGGGTATTGGATAGTCAATCGTCAGTAGCACTTCAGTGTAAAATTACACAGAAATGGCAGCCAAACTATTGCTGAAGAAATTATAAGAAAGCTTGATTACAGTATTAGAGTTGAGGCTGTGCTGAAGAATGAAGATGGTCAGATGTTGACTTTCAAGTTTGTTAGAGTTGTACAAATTCTGTTTTAGGCTTATATACTGCATTTCCATGTAAATTTCAGTCAATCACACCCCATTTCCCTAGCAAAATATAAAGAGGGCTGGCACAAAACATGTGCACAGTATTGTGTATAAACAAGATCTAGGATCACTGGTGCCTTCTCTGGGCCTGAACTCATTTAAGATGGCGTTAATGAAGTGGAAAACTATCTCAGTTTTTTGATCTTGATCAGAACTGAAGAAGCTTCTCGGATGAGAGGTGAAACGTCTTCAAGCAACTTAAAGAAGTCCAGACACTTTTCTTTGCAAGCTCCTTTGACTATCTCAGTTTTGTTAACAGCATCTTAACGAGCAGAGAGACAAGGGACAATGTGTTCTGTTTAGAAGCTAACATCAAATAATAGCATCCATAATGATGGGGCACTAGTACACATTGCACAAGCAACTTAAACATCTTAATGCTGAGTAGCACATACAGGATTTAAGAGGAATGCATACTGCCATCTTCCTTACATCTTGTTCAAGGAAGGCCTTACTTATTTCAGCAAGATGTTCTACATCTACATGTTACAACAGCTTTGCTCCATAAGGTAATACCGTGTGGTTGCTAAACCGGCCTGCCTGTAGTCCAAACTTCTCACGCACTGGAAACATATGACCAAAGTAGGTGACACAAAATATTACTGTTGTGCAAGTGACATCCAATATAAAGCAAGAATGGGAAAAGAAATACAAGAAATGGTCAGTTCACAAATGACTTTTGTCAAAAGAAGAAGTGATGCAACACGATGGGAAATGCTCATCTCCATGATTGGACTTTTGTTTTTAAAATGTGCATATATTAAACAAACCACAGTAATTCAGATTAAAAATTTTTACCGACCCTTTCTCCGACTTTTGCTACACTACATGTCACATGTCTAATTTTTCTGAGTAGTGTATGAAGAAATGAAGGATGGATAAGACTTTTGCACATTACTGTAGAAGTGACTCCAAATGTTAAGCAGTCTTCCAGCTTCTCCACAGCAGCCATCGTGGACATTTTTCACAATGTTATGATGCTTATTGCTTACAAATGAAACCAAGAAAAACTAATAAAAATAATAATTATTATAAGACTTTGTGTGAACAGCCTACAATAAGCTATCTTAAAGCAAACACTCACTAAAAGAGAAGAGTGCATTTATTTCTATGGAGAATCCTAAACTTGCTTGGCAACTTAATTTGGAAACAAATGCATCATTTTCCTGTAGTTTGCATATCTTTGCGTACTAGACAGTGGTAGGCCTTAGCTATTTATAACATCACAAACTAGACGCCTATATCAAAATTACAGAGAACCTAGGCAGAGAACTAAAACTGATCCTGAAGTGATCTAGTCTGCCAAACAATATAAAATTTACTAATTTAAATAAATGTCATTAATAAGACTACTATAATAAGTGTTTTTTGTTTGTTTTTTTAAAGAAAAAGGTATGAACACAGTTTAAACGTACAGGGTGTCAAAAGAAAACTGAGGACTGCAGTAGAAACTGACAAGAGTCCAGCCTGTATGTCATAACTGCCAACACGGATAAGCCGATAATACTGCACTATGGTCATCAGTCAAGTCAAAGAATAAAGTTTCAGGAGGAGAGATGACTCCACTCAGGAAGGAACATGACACGTCACCCAGTGGATCCAATTTGATCTGAGATAAGTATCACCTCACCAAGAAGAGATTGATGTTCAAAGGTTCAGGCTGAGCCATTGACGAATGCAAACCACACAACCTCTGGTCTGCAATTATTATTTAAAAACAAACACACTTCTATTTAAAGACATTGTTTCCTTTATCTACATCCCGAAATAGCCGCTTCCAACAACAATGCTAAAAAGGCTTTGGAAATGCATGGGAGCAAGACACTCATATCTATGAACAGTTCCTACCACAGAACACACAAGTATGATTAGACAGGAGAAAAATAGAATTTTAAAGCTGAAAACCCAAAGACAAACAATATGGCAATCTGACACAGCAGTAGATGGCTCATTTATATTTGAATGCTTAATTAACAAAAAGCAACAATGGACGGAGAAATGCCAAATGGGAAGTCAGAATGAGTGGGACTTACTTCTGAACTGGAGTGGCTTTATTCTGTTTCCAGACCAGGTACACCGAATCAGCTAATTACTTAAGCTGAGCTTTACAATGGTGCATTCAGGAATACCTAGGAAGACTGAGATATTAGCCACAGGCAGGGGCTTTCACAGATTCTGATACATCCTTCAAGTTCTTTTTGTTGTTGTTGCAACTGTTGTATAGTATCTCCTCTAACAATACCACATTAAAAAAAAAGGACTGCAGCCACGTTTCTACTTTCTGACACTCGAGGTGGCAGGTATCCACTGGGTGTAAGGTGAACTGAAGTCAACCATCTTATCATAAAAAGAAGAAGAAAAAAAAAAAAAAAGATAGTGTGATGTAGTGAAGTCCAGTATCATGGAACCATTGTGGTGCAAAACAATCGCTAATGAACAGTCATATGAATAAAGTTGTTCATAAATTTGTTAAATTTGTCTGTAAATCTATAGAACTGTAATTTGTCCTTAAAGTTTTGCAATGTCATCTAAGTAGCACTGAGTTGCAATGTGGACTATATGACACAAAGTGGTTTCAATATTTTCATGGCAGGTTTCTTGCACAACGAGCACATAACAGATCATATGTACTCTTTGCTTGTTTGTTTCATTTATTTTTTTACAGACTGTTGACATCCATTTATAAGTAACTGAGCATGAATGAAAGGCTTGTTTGAGTTATAACAAGGACAGGTTTGTAGCTGCTTTTATCAGAGAGAATGTGCATGCACATGTCTGCTTTTTGCATAAATGACATTCAACAGGCGTTTCTCTTCTGGGCAAACCAGTTATAGGTACAGATTCCAAAGAAGCGTGGGACACTAGTGTCAGCAGAGATAAAGGCTGTGAACGGGCCCCAGCCACCAAAAGTAACAGAGTGAATGTTTAGCTTTAATGTCTGCAAAATGTAGTGTAGAAACTAGGATTTGATCTAGCACTCAATACAGGCCATTTACATTTTATTTAAACTTGTTTAGCTCAAAGGAACTCCTGCCATTAAAGGAGAGCCATCAGCTGATACTTTGCACAGTTATTTAAACAGGTTCTCTTCAAGTCAAGCACAGACTTAGTCAAAGGTTTAATTAAAGTTTCCTCTCAAACCTTAAAGTAAACAGTGCAAGCCTCTAATTCTGCACCAGTGAAGCAGCTCTGAACTCTTGTTTTGTCTCTTTGTGGCTAGTAGGGCATGCAAGCACTTAACTTTTTAATCTAACAAATTTTGCTCCCCTTTTACGCAGTGTTAAAGCAAACTGCGAAAACTGGGCCTATCTTTGTATCTCAGGGTCAGAGTTCTCAGAATTCTACAGTGTGCAGCGTCGTTAAAGATTAACTTCTGCGTCAGCTGACTTCTCAGAAACACTGCTTATTTTAAAATCAAGGGGCGGGCTGTTGCTATGAGGAAGTAGAGCAACTTAACCAATACCATCTTTGCCAGGTCCTCAGGCTCATGTTTCAAAATTGCAAAAGAAACACTTGAGCAACTGAAATGGGTTTGACTTGAAACCAAAACTGTTTTCTGAAGTTTACTTTTGAATATCTCTGATGGGAGTTAAGGCAGACTGCCTTATCAGAGGCACTATAAAACAAAAACCTAATGAGCTGCAGACCAAAATCACTAGTTTTAAATGTCAAAGGGGGGTATATTGACTGATATCCAGAAGAGTTCTGCAGTCTGAGTAAAGACAGATTAGGCCCAACCATTTTATCTCTCTGCGTGGGTAGTTTCTGTGATGGTATGTGCAGACAAAGGTTTCTAAACCACTCCTCAAACTATCCCACGAAAGGAATTCAAGCTGATGTGTTGGAGTGAGCTTTTTCAGTTTACAGCTTCACTATTGTATCTGAACGTAACTAATGCAGCTGGAAAATTAAAAAGTTTAAGAAAAAAAACAGAAAAAGGTATATTGTGAGACTATCACAGAATTCATCTTACAGCTTCCCTTTGCTGCTACTGACCACCTATCCCAGTGTATAAACCACAATGACTTTGAAATTTGCAAGCGCAACACCCATTTCAGCAACTGTTTCATTTTCAGTTCAATACAAAATCTTTGTTTTTACATTTGTCTAAATTACTGGCATTTTCAGAATTGGTTTGCCAATATGTAGTGACAGTGTGCTTCCCTCTTTTTGTGCACACCACTTTTGCTCTTTTATATCAGATCTTCCACTTCTTACCGCTGGAAAACAGCTTTAGTCCTTCAGAAGGAGAAATACACACACACACACACACTTCCTAGTTACCAGTCTCAAGGTTGTTTAAAGATTGTGTGCTTCACACTGCAGAGCTTTCTTTTCTGCATACCCAGTCCATTCGGGTATTGCGCAAACTTCTCTATGAAATTACCTCAGCCTTAATTCCCTATTGTCTACCAGTCTGTTCTTCACAGTTAACTACAGGGGTAACCTGGGTGGTAGATAACATTAGCCACAGGGGAAGACTAGGGTAGGCCTGCTGTGGATCATCACCATGGCGAGACACACTCCATTTCTTCCTGAGACCTGAGTGAGTGTTTGTTCTGTAACCCGAGACAACAGGAGGATCTGAACAAACATGGGTGAAGCCACGCATCAGGATTGCTTTCAACAAAACAGCAGCAGAACACCGTAGAAGTCAAGTGTACTTTAGAAACCTCCTGGATGGCAAAGACTTTAAAGATGTGTGCAGTTAAAAGACAAACTAGAATAAACTGCATCAACGCATGAAAATATACCCAGACATTAAAAATGCAAAGACCCAATCAAATGTGCCATATGTGATAAGTCACTAGTCTCTAGGTAGCTAAAAACACAGGAAGTAGACAATGTTATGTAATTTCAGGATGTTATGAACTCCTTTAGCCTAGTTTCACAATCTGCTTGTTGAATTCAGTTATTGTGCACCAGCTCTTTGCAGATAATTTGCTACAGATGCACCTAGAAGTGTGGATGCAGCTGAGCACTTAGTGTGAGGAAGGTGCTGCTGCAGCCTAAAATTTCTAGGAAATGGCAGCCATTGTGCTGCATTTGGGTTGTGGTGTGACTGTATAAAGGCTAACAAATGTGTAGGTGTCAACTTTACTGCACAGGCCTAAATAAGCAGCATTAGAACTAACGAGCATAGATTTAACCAACTTCCTGCTTTTGCGAATTTCCTTTTTAAGCAAAGAGTGTGAAAAGGCCAAACTATGTAAATTAAATATCTTTAATTGATCTGTACAGGGTTGTAGCTTACAGCTGGATCATAGACTGCTTTCTGTTCAAGCACATAGCCTCAGCCTCCCCCCACCCCCCCCCAACTGTTCTTAGTCCTTGTTCAGCTTTTCAACAGATTCAAAATTTCCAGAATCCTTTTACAGTCAAAAGTCCATGTTGTTGGTCTTGTCTCCTAGTGCAGTTCCAGCATTTTCATAATCAGGAAGTACTGCCACACTCATGCAAATCCACCTCCTCCAGCACTCTCTTGACTTCAGATATCCTCAAAAGATTGTAGAAGATCTGAATGGATTTTGGAAACTGGAATCATGCAGGTTTCGCTTCCTAGTTTTGATCTGGGTCATTCTTACAAACCACTGCCACCAAAGCATTATACAACAAAATATAGTGAGTAAACAATCATTTAAAAAAGACTAGCAAAAAAGGAAAAAAAATGTCTTTTTCCTTTTTATTATGACATCTTTTAGCAAAAATAGACTTCTGAATTAAATAATGTATTTCTGAAACATTTTTTTCCTTTTGTCCATTCCACCTCCCGAAAGCGGTTTGAAAAGGTGTCCAATGGGGAAGGAAAAAAAAAGAAAAAAAGAAAAGGAAAAAAAAAGGTTGCTGCTCAGTGTCCACCAAATTCACCTGATCAACAGGGCCAGTGTTGCCCCAATACCAGCAAATCCAGCAAAGGCCATGAGTGTGTGCCTGACTATCGACTCAGGGTCTGCTACTCGAAAGAACTCCACAAAGCCATCCTGGAAAGGAAAAAGAAAGATGGGGTAAGAAAGAGGCAGATTATGTTCACTGGGCACAAAATACTTTCTGGGACAATAAAAGGAAGTTATGCAGTTATTTTCCCCCAATCATGTCACTACTCACCCATGCATTGTTTTTTACAATCCAGTCTCGCTGTTCAGACAGCAGGTATGCAGAAATCTCTTGGCTCACTAGCGCCACGTAGTTGTCCCTGCCCTTTTCCTTCAGGTGCTGAGAGACCACTGCCCCGAAGGCCATAAAGCTGACAATACGACCCCAGTTGGTCGTGTGGTCTCCAAAGAGGCTCTTCGCTACAGCACCGACAAATGACATATCCTCGTCTCTTTCATCCAATGACAATTTATTAATCATTCCTGCGAAAAGAAAATTAGACTAGATCAGAAAATCGAAGTCACTTATTTTAAGTCGAAGTTTAGTGAAATGTGTAAATTCTATTTTAGTATATTAGCAGTTTGGTCTCGGTTTAAAAATTGCAAGCTTGTGGTGACTTGAAGCAGTTAAAAGGCAGCCTGTGAGTGAAGCAGACAAACGCTCTGAAAGGTCTTTGTGCAAAATCCGCACAGACTGGTTTCAACTTACCGTTGTAAGCGTATCTGTGCTTTTCTAATACGTCCGCAACAACTCTTTTCATCGTCTTTAGTGCTTTGGTTTCTTTTCGTTGAGGCTGAGAAAGTCCAATAAAGTCACCCAAAAAACTGTGAATAAGGAGTTTCGTTTCTCTCTCCAGCTGCTCGTCGGATTCACTGTCCGAATGAAACTCCGGGGTGCTCGGCAACGAACCGTCTTCCTCCCGGTCCCGGATAGCTTTTGTTTTATACCCGTTTGTTGAGGTTACCTCGAGGTTGTCCGGCCGTTTGGGGGTACCATTGGACACAATCCCATTGCTAGAGTCTTTAGAGGAGCCTGTGGCGTTCTGCGGAGAGGAATTTCCCGATCCGTAGTGCATTGGTCCCTCCAAGACTCCATTTTGAGGAATAAGATATTCCATTAAGGTGCACTGGTTCCTTTTCAACATCATATAGTTGGCCATCTTGTTAACTTCAAACGAACACCAAACTGTTACACGAAAAATACTTCGACAAGAAAATCGGCGTTAGGCTATATTTGACAAAAAGCTAGCTTCTTGCCTAACGCTTCATCTCTGGCATTTTCTCTCGAGCGGAAGCAACGCACTGAAAACGGTTGAGTCCGCCTTTTATAGTCCTCACTGACGCACGACGTAGGCGTGGAAAAATTTCCACTTTAAACCGTGTTAGGCATTGTCATAAACACTCCCAAAATTAATTCTAAAAATTTATAATAACAATACAACTGAAAACACGCACAGAGGTTATAATTAAAACTCTGTTGTTATGTCCTCATTATTAATTATTTTCCTACGCTTGGCAACATAACAACAAAAATAATAATAATGATAAAGCAAAGTAAAATATTTTAAACTCAAAGCAAAACACAATTTAATTTAACTAATAATAATAAAGTAGTTTAAGACTTTATGGTTAAAATATAATGTTAAAATTATAGTGTATTGGATTATCTTCTGACAGATGTGTTGCACTGTAGAGGGACATTCACCTAGGTAGGAAGTGACACCATTACACTCCTTTGATATCACTCCAACACTAATCTACCAATAAAGGAGTATAGGAAACCATCATCTTAAATCTCCGAGCTCCATAACGTGCCATTGATTTACAACAACCCTATCCTCACATAAGCAGAAGTGCATTTGATCTATGACAGAATGCCAATGTTGACACATTTCCTTAAGTTAAAGAACTGTCTTTGCTTTGCCAATGTCAAAATATATCCTAATTAGTAGCTTTCATCACCTTTCATGTTATATGCTGGTATAACAGAAACACCTAGAATTTTCCATCCTGGCTCGTCTCTCACACCTGCATGATTATGCCTCCCCCTAGTGTTAAATGAAAGCTTGCGCCTCCTATGCGTTTGTGTGTCTGAGAATGCTTCTTCCTTCTTCTGTTTTTTTTAAACCCAGAACATTCCGGGTTTTGCGCCTCATCCCAAGATTTCTTCTGTTGACCATGCAAGAAATCTTAGGATTTAATCAGCAGCTAATTCATCTGTTTAACATGTAACAAGGATGAACAACTGAACTCATAAAACAAAACCCCACAAAAGCACCTTATTAATGTAAAAGTTTATTTCAAATACTGACAAAAATCCTCTCACCTACTTCCACACAACTTAAACATTCCAAGTACCCTTGTACTTCTGAAGTCTTAAAATCATTCCTGTATTCTCCAGTCATCCTGTTTATCATGTAAACCCTTTTTTTTCTTGGAAGCAAGGGTGCATCTGATTTCCCTGCAGTCTTGGGCCAGGATGAAATATACTAATTATGCATTAAGAGAACACAAGAAAAAAAAATATTACTTGCAAAACAAGAAAACAGATAAGGTAAAAGCAGCACAAAAGTACTTCAGAGCACACAGCCTGTTAATTATTTTATACATTCTGGCACATATTTATCATAGCTGAACAAGAGACACCCTGTGTGTTGGGTATGAAACATACCCAGCTATTTCCTCTTGTTGCACTGCTCCTTGCAAAGCCAAACATCAGGTAGCATTCAAGAACATCTCTCCACTGTTGTTTCATAACATCACAGCATATTAACCTTTTCTTTATTTAACCTGGGCTTACTTCTTGAAGCAGAAATAATGTAGGCTTTTTAAACACAACACAATAGTCTGTTCTTATCAAAGTGACAAAGCAGCTCAGAATTTTAAGATCTGGCTAGACCACACATTTGTTCCAAACCAACGATGCATTTATACATACATTTTTTGGAATCTGCACTTAAGTTGAAGTTTAACATAGTTAACATGTAACCAGTTTTTGCCACAGGAGCTTTATGACTCTTGAAGTGAGATGCTTAAAGAGTCAGACTGGCAGAATCAAGAGGACAGATGTTCTTTACAGGGTATGCTCTCTTAGATTTGTCATTGACTGAATCAGCAGCATTTACACATATTTCCATTTGATACAGATTCACATAGCCTCTGCGATACAATAAGATACAGCAGAAGTAGTGTTAAACAGAAAGGAGAGAGGAACCATTGAATCAGAAATAGCTTGGGCTATGAAAGAGTGGAACGCAAGTGGGAAACAACAAAAATAATTTCCTGTTTAAGTCTATTTACAACAGCTGGAACAGAGAAAAGCAGTGCATTCATACACCACCACAACAACAAGCATATATGCACAAGTCAGTCCTCTTTCACCCACTGCAACTTTGACACATTTTAAAGTCTCATTGAAAAATAAGTGAGGTCGAGAACGTGATGGTGCATGCACCCTGTTACCTAGCCTACGTGGTGGAGTGTGCGTTTGTGAAGGTTCCCTGAAGCAGTAATTTACACTGATTCTCAGTGAGTGCCGGCATCCAGTTCAGATTCTTGACTGTGCGAAGGGCGCACATTCAAAGTATAGAGATTTAGCGATCGTTCCATTGACCTGTTTCAGAAGCTGAATCACGATAACAGGTGGGATTACCCCCTCACCATGTGTTATAAAATCTCTCTCTGCTTCGCAAGTGTTGGCGCTCCTGCAGATATGCCCTGTTCCACTTTAAGCCCGTGATGATGCGTTATAGAGCTGCACTTATCAGGTTGCCTGTCGTTTACCCTCTAACACCCCTGAGATCAAACATCCATATGAGTAGTGTGAGTTTTGGAGAGAATAAACTTCTACGACGTGCTGGTAGTAATGTAGGGCAATACTCCAGCTGAGATTTTAGTGAAGTAGTTGAACTTTTTTTAAACTAAGGTTAGTGTTTCATTATGTGAACTGCAGTGAAAGGAGGTCAGCTGTTAAGGGAACCACTATGACATACTGTTCATTCTTAAGTATTAAAACATTCTCTTACATGAAATTAGAAATCACTGTCAGAATTAGGTTTTTTTTCATAGTCAACCCTTAAATACTAAAAAAAATTTACTTTACATATGGCCTTGAAAGACACAAGTATGACTGCAACGACTCTGGGTACTTTTTGTCATCTCAATGAGACTTTTGTGGCTGGATACAAAACCTTTAGAAGTGCTTGCATCAGTGCTTCAAAAATAGCCAGAAAGATATGTGGAAGCCACATCACTCCTTACATCTCTAGCCAGATCAGTGTGGGCTCAAAGCTGCCTCATCACATTGCAATGTAAGCAGGATGATTGGATAGTAACAGTCACATTGAAAAGACAAGTGTATCCACAGCCTCTGGGCTTGCAATATGGAATTCGGCTCAGTTGTTAAAGCAAAGAATATCCAAGCCAGAAATCCTAGGGTGTAATCCCAACTGAGTTGATTTAGCACTACCATTTCTCTCAGGCATGCTAGCCGGTTTAGTCCTTAAAGCGCTAAGCTTATCACGAGTTACGTGCTTGTTTGAGTATTATTTACAGAAGCATATACACTATGCAGGGTGCTTCCCCCCCAACAAATCTTTTAGGCTCATAGTTAGCACATATCTTGATGCATCTCAACAGCAACCACACAAAGGCTGAGCTCATAGGCTGGCAGGGTTCCCAGCCTTTAAAAATAATACCAGGATATACTCAACTGGCTCCCACCCTGGGCAGCAAACAGGAGCGTGTGTACATGGATTGTCAGAATAGCATAAAGCAAAGCAAGTAAAGAAGTGTGACTGTGGACATTTCAGGACTTTAGGTGGTTGTTTTGATCACTTACTAAGCAGCTGCTCCACTCCTGTTACAAAAGCATGTTAATTTTTTTTTTTTTTTTTTGTTACATATTACAAACATGCAGCCATGTTTTTTTTTAAATGAGAGAAACAGGAGCAAAAGGTGTAGGAAATAAAAGCAACAGAAGCACACAGACAGAGAAAAAAGTGTTTCAAATCCCTGCCTGGATGAACTGCAGCAGTTGTCGTCAGATTATATTTGACTGAAGTGACTGAAGGGGTGAGATGCAAGGAAACTTCCACTCATTTCCCAATAGGGTGTTAGTGAATGCCAAGTATCCCTTAAGCTGCCCCTCACAGATTTGGTAAGCAAGCAATTATTCACATATATCTTCCAAACCCTCCTGCTGAAGCTAGCTACCAGCATAGAAAGGGAAGATGAAGCTCAAAGAACACATTGTGATCATGGTTCCTAACTCCCGTACACACATTATTTTGGTGTCATTCAGGATGCAAAAATGAAAAAAAAAAAAAAAATACTATACAGAATACAAAGTGCATTAACTCATCCCATCCTACCCCTGCCCGATGACACACACACCTACTGTAATGCATCTTGGAACACTGAAAACCAAGATATAAGGGAGGCGGTAGCGCAGAGTGCACAGAGGGGGCAGAGCTGTGCGTTGTGGGAAGGCAGAGAAGGCTGTGACCTTGTGGGCCGCCTAAACCTCCGTCCCTCCCATCCCGCCCCACCCACATATAAGCAAATGGAGTTTTAACTTATACAACTCTGCCCGATATGTTAAAGCCAGTGGTGCATGGGGATGTAAAAGGAAGAGAGGGGAGTGGATGGACATATTGGGGACACAGGTGAAGTGGAGGAGGGATGCTTGCTGGGAATCCCGGGGGGGAAGGGGGGGAGGGTGCTTCTTGAATGACAAAGGCTAGCCAGCTAGCTTGCTGGTCACCAAGGAGGACTTCCTCTGGGGTAGATCTTGTGGCGTGGGAATGTGGTCACCAGTTACCAGATTCTTGTCAGGCCCTGCCACAGGAAGCTGTTTGTTCTTCATCTTGGCCTTGGCCATGTTGTAGTCACCCGAATCAAAGTACTTTTGCTGCGTGAAAAGAGAGAGCAGAGGTGCTACAAAGTTTAGCGACATGCTAAATACTGAGAACAGTGCTTACATATTTGTACAAAGGGTTATTGCTGATTGCACTAGTGCTATAGAAAACTTTCCAAATGTATTCCTGTGTAACAGATGGAGGAAAATTCATACTCATCTTTAGCAGCCTGAGTTTAACTACCATATTTTTTTAATGCTGAACACCACAATCATACCCATAAACCAGAACAGCTTTAAAAACCGGTTTTGTGTGTGCCTAATAAAATTTGAAACAATGCTAACTGAATGTAGCTTTAAGACCCAGCCGCATCATCTTCTACCTCCTTCCAAATTGCCTTTTATAAAATGAGGATACAGTCACCATATAAGCTGTAATCATTATAAAGCATGCTTTGCATTTCCTTCTTTAATATTGTTCCTTACTATAAATTTAACAGTGTTCAGTTTAACAGCTAAAGAGAACTAGAACCAGCACAATAACAAATATGTCGATAGTGCTCACACATCAGAGAAGATACCACAGTGGTAATGCTATTCTCTTTAATCAAATCATATGCTTATGTTTCAACATTTAAAAAATTTAAGTATGAGATTACCTACCTCCTCAGTCTCTGATAGTGTTTATTATCTTATGATAAAACGCTTTTCCCTCTGAATGTCTTGGCTACTCCTACTCCTACCCATGTTTCCCAGAATGACTTTCAACAACCTCTAGAGGTGGAAGCATATAGAGCATGTGTAGGTGGAGAGAGACATACAATTTTAAATTCGGGAAAAGTGAGATTGGAGTTAAAGTTTCCTTTGGGTGCTCTGTTCTGCAGTTCAAAATACAAATTAAAGTTACTCTGTCACACAAGCTGTACTGCACGTGCCATCAATCTAGCAGCTTTGTATTCCAGTCTATTGAGGATGGAGAAATTATTTTTCTCTTCGTTTCAATTAATTTACCCTTGTAGCACTGATGAATCAACAACTCAATGGTGGTTCTAGGTAGAGCCTTGATTCTTTGGTTTCTAAGGTGAGCATAAACTTTATCAGTTGGGTTTTTAGATCGCTGATATCTTTATTAAAAATTAAAGATATGTTCACTGCAATTACATTCAAATTGTTCGTTGTTCAATAATAGTAACAGCAGCTTGACCATACCAAAACAACAGCTATCCTTTTTCAATTTTACGTGGGGTGCAGGTGTTTAATGACTTGTTTTCTGAGAAGCTCTCATTAACGCACAGTCCTGTTTTTCCACTGCTGTTGCGGCTGCTGCTGTCTCTGATCGCATCATAGGCAAACTATAGTAACTCACTCCTTTTTGTAGTCTCTTCATCAGGAAGTCTGACCCACCGGGTCTCTGGCCCAGACCAGGATATTTGGCCTTCAGCTTCGCCTCTTCTGCTTTAACTGGGTTTGCATTTTTCTCTTGAGAGTCCTGTAGAGACAAAAAAAAGGTTTAACCCTCTTGTTTTGCAGAAAAACAGGGATCCTTTAAAATGTCGGTGGATGCAGCTTCAGAAAAGTTCACAACTAGAACAGCTGGTCATGTGATAGCCACTCACTTCTGGCCACCCTGCAATTCTACAACTTTTTCCACAAAGACTACAAGTTTACTGTGGAGCACAGGACCAGTACATTAAAAACACCTAAAAGTAATGCTGTGAAAGGGATTCAAAAGCATGACAGTGACTAGCGGAAACTTCATATACTCCATGATAGCATGAGTCACAGCATGACTGTCCTCCTCTTACAGTCTCTCATAACACCATAATGCCTGAGAGGAAACTTGGTACGACCAGGGACCTTAAGAATGAATGCTGAATGATTTTAGAAGCTTATGATAGTAACAAACAACTAAAGCTCTATTGGAAAGTTGTGTTGCTAAAGATCTTGTGACCAAAATATTGTTTATGCATATATTAAAAATAAAACTAGAATGTATAAAGCTGAAATCTCAAAATTACTATAAAACTAAACGCTGAATTCTGCAACTTTCCATTTTTTAAACAAGACACAAAATCTATGCTATTAATTGCTAAATCCTATTGTGATCTTGTGCTCAACTGTGTTTCTGGTAATAGTAACTACTATGTTATGTAGTCATACATTTAGAGAAAATCTGAAAATTTGGGTCAAGAAATAACAACATGACCGGGCTGTCCAAACAATGCTAGGCTTAGATTGCTGAAGCCTACAGTGGGAATTCTGAAACAATGGAAGGGCTTGTGCTGATGCCTCTGCCGAATACTAGTAAAACTAGTCAGACATTGCCATTCAAGTACCCGACAGGTAGATACTGAAGCTACTAATCTGGGGCACCACCCTGTGCACACAGCAGGAGTCAAGCGCTTGACTCCATGTTAAAACTATTTCAGAAAACAGGCTAGTGCAAGACTATAATGGACAAACTCCAAAGGGCATTTAGACATTCCTTATAAACACACCTCAAGTGAGCTGCACAGCATAGACCTACTTCCACTATAGAGACAAGATAGGGCACTCAGCCTATAAAGCTTGCTGGGGCAGGGATAAAATGTGACCCAGGACACAGAAGCCGATGAACAGATTCCCTTGGGGGGGTGGGGGTGGAGGAGGTGTTGCACAGAGTGTGCTGATTCACTTGGGTCCATGAAGAGAAATTTATGAGGTACTATATTTGGTTTTGATGCAGGGAAACTGCAGATTCCAACACAGTCTTTGTGTACACAGTGGAACTGGGGAATATTTAGTTACAGTATAACTAAATATTCCCCTCAGGAAGGACTGTCTTTTTTTGTTCACTTAAAGCAACAGACAGGGTTAAAAGTCCTGTTTATAAGGTTTGCTTAAACTACTGGAAAAGCTTAAATGCACAGGCTGTGTCGCCATACGAAGAGATGAAATATTAAAATAATATTTCCTTTTGTGGCATCAGCTTAATTCACACAGAATCTCAGTAACAAAAACTCATGATTCAAATTGAGTTATGACAATATCAACAGTCATAAAGCAACATCTGTCACTGCAATACAAACAATTTCTATTCCCTTCAACTTTATGATTAGTAGGGCATGAACAGTAATGCACGGTTATAAACAGAAATCAACAAGTTTGCCAAGCAAAGTCTGAATTTTTAACTTCCTACCTTGTAAAGGCTGGGCAACGTTTAGTTTCCACTTTTCATTAGTTTTCTCGTATTGAGTAACGCAATTTAGATATGTGAATAATAAAAACAAAGTTAAAAGTACTTAAAATGAGAAAACTAGACTTTACATTATAACCTTTGCTTTATAGTGTTAGGACTGAACATCTTTCTTGTAAAGATAATAGATACTGACATTAATGTTAGCATCCACCACGGGTGTTTATCTTGTTATTTCTGCCCCACTGTTGGTACAGTGTAAATAAACTTAACGAGTGTCAACACTAATCTAACAGATACTGACATAAGAATGTTTGGCAAACCCTCGATCCTAATAATGGACTACATGGCATCGCTGCTGTGCTTATGGCATAGTATGGAAATGCGGAAGCACTGCAGCTGGTTGTCACAGTCAGTGCAAGACCACCAGGAATCCAGAAACTGCTAGCCATTCAGGAAAGACAGTTTTCTATTCGACTTTAGCGCAGTTATCTTTACTTACTCAGTGTGCACTGAGTGAAATTACCCAGTCATGCCTTTATCTGGAGACCGCAGGCCACACATTTAGTGTGTAAACCCCCCCTCGGGTACAGACCAATGAGGCCTGAGCTGCTGTGGACTCGCCAGCCAATGACACCAAGCAAGGGACAAAACAAAGTGACACACAAGCAAGGTGCTTCTATGCTATGGCAGCTACAACTAAACCACTTCCATTATACAGAGCAGCTCATATCGGCTGTACGCATCTTCCAGGTCTTCCCCGGTGCATTGGTGCAGCGCTAAGCTTACTGCAAACACTTATGCTAACTGATGCTAGCCACTGCTTAGTTAGCATGCTCTGAGGTTAGCTAACAACATCAAGATAGCAGGCAGAAACCCACCTGTTTTTCGTCCTCGTAGTCCACCTGAGTATCCGAGTCCAGGTTTTCTGACGACATTTTGTGAGTGTGGAGGACACGCAGGTGTCTCGTCGGTTGCTGGACCAACTCAAAGAGATGATTATTCAAGGTACCGTTTTGTGTACCTGTACTGGATCTAATCCTGCTTTTCTGAACACGACTGCTCTCCAACAAAAATGGCGTAACGACATATGACATCACCGTTAGGGCCGGCGTTTCCCTTGTAACTAACAAATACAGTAACCAATAGAAGTGGAGTAATATCCCACACGAAGCCAATAAGATTACGTTGAATGTGTCCCGGCTGTGATTGACAACCGGTTGGCCAATGAAATTACAAAGTGAAGACGGAGGCGATGCGGGGGCCGCGCTGCATCAACACAAATCACCACAAAAAACATATTTGGGGTAAAACGTTAGTTTTCAGTTAACGTTTGACATATCAAATCAAAATTATAACAATAAAAAAACAAAACAAAAAGCGGTAGACAAAAGGCTCTGAAGCCCTCTTTGTTTTTAGTTTTTATCTCCCTACTCTGTGATTGGCTCCCTGGTGGTGAACCTGTTGCTGCCATTGATTTCTACAGGTTGCTGCCCGTTAAACATTTAGCGGGAACCTTTATAATAGCTAACACCAAAAGGTTAGCTTTTATTTCCTAGTTCCCCAGAACGACTGTACCGTGTGTTTCTGGTTATTGTTCCCGTGTAATTACAAGAGCATAATCTATAGAATAACTTCACGGTAGGTCAAAGTAGTGTGCTAGAGACAAGTAGAGGGCTACATCAGCTAGAAACTAGAAGGTCAGCTAGCTAGTTGCGATTTACAGTAAGTACAGTTTTCTGAGTAGACTCCTATCTGTCCTCAAATTTTCTCTCTTTGCTTTGCTTTTTTTTTTATTTTAAATTTTGTTGTTATTTTTCACCAAAGGTATGGCGTGTGCACAGCAAGTGAGAACATCACAGGTAAAATACATTACTCATATGATTTTATTGTGATGTAATCCTGCAAACACTAAGTTGCTTAGCTAGCAGGCAGTTTCCTTTTTTTCCAACGGCAGTTTTTAGTTTTGTAAAAAGTAGTTTTTGTATTAACAATGGATCACTATTAGTGCAAGAGCCAAGGCGTCAACATTATTGAAATAATGTGGAATCACCTTTAGTGGGAATGGAACAAAAGGAAGCCAACATCCAAAGCAGAGCTTTGAATGTCCTTCAAGAAGTGATTCATTCATGTATGGTTTTACTGCAGTAGCAGTGTGTTTGGGATTATTGTTATGCTGAAAGATAAGATAAGATAACTCGTTATTGTCATTGCACAGTCATACATAGTACAGTAGTACAATGAAATTGGAAAACTGTCCTACGTCGGCACTACATATAACACAACACAACACGATATGACACATCACAACGCAACAGAAACACAACACAGTATATTAACTTAGTAATAAAAAAGAAGAAGAAGAAGAAGTGTATGTGTACTGCACACTGTTATTATTGCAACTTGTTATAAATATAAATATTATTATTGTTATTGTTATTGTTTTTACCGTTGTTACCTCCCCCCCAAAAAAGTCCAGGGAGGTAGCCAATCAGGTCAGCTATTTGCATTGATTAGGGCTATTGCCCTCTTGTAAAAGCTGTCCTTGAGTCTGTGTGCTGTGGTGTAGCTGGAGAACCATACAACGATGCAATATGTCAGCACACTTTCAATGGAGCAGCAGTAGAAGACGGTCAGCAGCTCCTTCTTCAGGTCCATTTTTCTGAGGATTCTCAGAAAAATGAAGCTGTTGTCAATCAGATGCTTTCCAGCTGCTACTGCATGGTGGATCAAATCTAATGTTACTTTTTTGCATTCATAATTACACTTTTGACAAGCTATCCAGTATCACTGACCCCAATCCATAACAGAGCCTCCACTGTGTTTTACAGATGGCTGTAGACACTCAGTGCTGTACCTCTCTCCTGACCTCTGTACATATTAATGTTGATTTGCAACAACATTTTCATATTTGGATTAATTATTTCATTTGAACTGTTGTCAATAATCTTCAGTCCAATTCTTTTGTAATGTGGCATACCTCAGCCTTTTCTTGCTATTTCAGTCCGTAAGAATGGCTTCTTAAAAGCCACTATTCTAGTGAGACTATTTATAATGAGACTTAAGACTTTTGAAGGACATGGTACAGATACTGAAAGCCAATAAAACTGCTGTAGATAGTTTTTAAGGCTTGCCACCTTTGTCCATCACTTTTCCAGTTTTCTAAGATTTCATTGTAAGAACACACGGCACACTATGCTGAGATATGAGATATACTAACAGTAGAGTCACTTGGTTTGTGATAAAAGTATTGTTTGTCATGCATGTTTCATAAGTAATTATTTAAGTTGCATCATGGGTGAAATAACATCAGTGCTTTTTTTTCCAAATATCAACAGACTTACACAGAAACAAATTGTGGCACTAATATTGAGGTCCACAAAGATTAGAAAAATTCTGTTTGTGTATGTATTAAATAAGGTGCTATAGCTGAAACGCAGCTGTTGGAGGGCAGGATTTCTAATAATTGTGTTACCTGTCATGACTAAGCAGTGCTGAGTCTGATTAATTTGTTTCACTCATACAGAGCACTCAGCTGTTTCCTAATCAGATTGCCTCGGAGCAGCAGTCATTGGTTGTTATGAAGAAGCTTCTGGCCATTGCAGTATCTGGCATCACATACCTCAGGGGCATTTTCCCGGGGAAAGCCTATGGGAAAAAATATGTGGAAGGTTAGATTACATATGAACCTAATTTGACTGTACATCCTATTAGCTTTCAAGTTCACTTACCTGGAAAAAGTTCCATAGAACATTCACGCGTTCTATTTTTTCTTTTTAGATCAGCAAGTGATGATCCTCAGAGAGGAGCACAGCTGTCCTGGTGCCACTCAGATTCTTCAGTGGTAAATTACAGCAGCTTGACATTTGCTAGCAAGAGCTGTTTATTAGGGTCACTAAAGCCAAATAGACACCATCTTGTGGAGTCATATCAACTGCTCCATTGTGATGTACCAGTTTTGATTTTGTCTTCCAGTGTTATCCCTTTGACAAAATCTGTTCATAGACAAACCCCTACAGAGGTACTTTATGATAGTTCTCGTTTTAGTAGGTGTCACCAGAACTATGTTTTACCATAGGTAGACAAACAGACCTACAAGGTAAAAATAAGACCATCATATCTTTTGTGGTTGGTCAAAAATTGAACTTGATTGAACTTGGTGAAGTTGAAATGATATTCTTGATCTGTTTTCATCAAGAAGATATTTACATGCAGTGAACAAATATAATCTAATTAGTGCAACAGACAATTATGCTTCATAAATAAAACGTTCTAGCTCTTAGGGTCATGGAAAATGAGATGAGAAGTATATTGTTATGTTACACGCAACAGTTTCAAGTGTGTAACAGTGTAAATAAGGGACAGGTTGTTGAAGAAATTAGTTTTTTTTTAATTTCTTTTAAATTTACATTACAATTAAATTAATGCCAGTTTGTTAATCAAGAAATAATTTCAGTGGCTCCTTGTTCTTGTTTCATTTTTTGTGCTTAATTTTAATTATTATTTTTTCTATGGATCATAATTGTTTTTAATTTCCACCAGGATGCAAGGATGTTTTGATGCCATCGAAAAGAAATACGTAAGTCACATTTGACCTTTATCAGTCAGAAGATTTGTAATGTACACATACGTTAGGGGAGATTTAAAAAAATAAATTGTAATTTCCACTTTTTTTTGTATCAGAGCAACTAATGCAGTCAAAATGTTGTTTTTTCTTCCTCACCAGCTTCGGACAGTCATTATATCTGTGAGTATTTTGCTAATACTTGAATGTGTGTTCTTGAATAATGACTCTTTGTATTAAAACCAGTTAGGGTCAGCCTGGAAAAGCGAGTGTATCTAACACATGAGCAACTAAATGTTGGAAGAGCTGTAATGTTTTAGATAATTTAGTCTTATATTCTATGCGGTACTGATGTTTGTCCATTTGGCCTTATTTTTTAGATTTATACCGACCCAGAGAACCCACAGGTAAATATCAGGTTATCTTTTTGCAATATTCACTGTTTAACAATTTGAAGGCTGCTCCAGTCTACAGTCTGCATGCCTAAGTATCTATGGGCAAGATACTGAACCCAAGGTTGCTGTCCCATGTGTTCATTGGGGTATGAATGTGTGTGACCGTTAGATGGAAAGAAACTGGTTGTAGAAAAAAGTTCTTGTATTATTGGGTGAATGAGGCACTTTGAGTAGAGTAGAAAAGTGATATATAAGAAGTGGTCCATTTTCCGTTTACTGTCTCCATAGTGATTACCTATAACATCTGGCATGTCGTCTTTTTCAGAAAGTGACCGAGTTTTACCACTTTAGGATCCAGTACTCTGCAGCAGGGGCACACATGGATTTTGAAAGGTGGGGTGTGTTTATGCTTACAGATTACACTCACGTATGAGAAATTAACTTGAGTTTCTGTTTTAATTGTTACCTAGTCAATCTTTGAATTTGCCTGTCTTTCTTCGGGCCAGAAGTTGCTTGAAAGTTGGAGAAAAGAAGTGAGGAGCTTAAAGAGTTTTATGTATGAGTAAAACTTAAACCCAAGGTGATATGTCTGTTATTGTGTCAATAAATCGAAGCCTTGAAAGAATGATTACTATATCATTGTATCAGCACTGGGCTACAACTGAATTTAAGGGTGGAGCTCTTAACATCTCTCCAACTGCATCATCTTTGAAATGTGACTTCAGAGTGACTGGCTTATGTTAGACCACCCCAAGAAACTATATACCCTTTACCTGCCAGTGTAATGATTGTCTGGCAGAGCAGCTGAAGTAGCGGGCCCTTTTATGCTCATTTTTCTTCTTGCTTGACTTTCTTGATCAGCAATAACAACATCAAAGTCTCATCAATGTCATGTGGAAACACCAGGAAAGCCATCATCCTGCTGGTGAGGAAGCTCTACACTGTGATGCAGTACCTGGGCCCTCTGCCAGAAAATGTCTACCTCAACATGAAGCTGGCTTACTATGACGATGGTAACACTCACATCAAAATTAATGATTAGCATTAATTATATAGAACCCACATTTTTTTAAGGCTTTGAACATTTTTATTATTATTTTTTTATTAATTCATTATACCAATCACAATAAAGACTCTTAAATCCAGTGTTTTAGGTGGTGCTGCTTGATGTCTCATATGTGCCCCAGCTTTGATCTTTTTTGGCAGTTATTCAACAATGGTGATGTGCTTTTCTGTTTTTTGAAAAGTAGACAAAAAGAGATGAAGGTCTGGGTTTAGATGATTCATACGCAGGAAAAACAGAAAATTTTTCAGTGTGTTGTTACGATTTGCATATTTTCCTCAAATGGTGTCCAAGTGAATATTAACATATTAACAACAGTTCATTAACTTTTTTGTTTTTTTTACTGCCACTAAGTTTCTACACATACTCACACATTATATATCTATTCAGCTAATGCAAGTATCTAATCACACAATAACATAGTGAGAAACCCAGCCCATGCGCCAGACAGCAGTTGAGAGTACCCAGCCCTCTTGGAGTCACTGGATGGGGTGCTGGAGAGTGCTCCATCCAGAAACTTCATTGTTTCGCAGAGAGACTGTAACACTCATATGGGCAATAACAATGTGACTTGGAAGAACTGCCTGCCCTGACTTTGAATGTGGCATGGTCATTGGTTCAAAACAGGCTGGTCTGCGTATTTGAAAAAGCTGCTGATTTTCCCTTTCACTGTTGCTTCACTCTGTGTTTGCTTTTTTATTTTCCAGTTACTCCTCAGGCATACCAACCACCCGGCTTTAGGGAGGCTGACTGTGACACTATGGAGTTTGAACAGGAACCTGTCAAACTGACCATGGGGGAGGTGGTCAGCCCCTACCATACCTTAAAGTTTGACATGGCAACAGAAAGACACAGGCTAGAGCAGGTTAATTGAGAGAACTGTAAGATAAAGGGATAGAAAGTGATAAAAGACATTAAAATGCATATAAAGGTTTTTGTCTTTCTTTTTCATGAGGTTTATGTTAAATGTGCAGCTTTTTCATATTAGCCCTTCTGAGAGCTCAATAAGGCATATTCTTTAATTATTCAGGTGGAGGAAAAGTGGGTCTTGAAGATAGATGAAGAAGATGCCATCACCCAGGTCAGTGGACAAATACTTGGTTTTTTTAGCCCATTAAGTGATTTATGTTGTTTACAGTATTATTTATCCTGCGTAATAGCACATTATCATTTTAGACACAATAGTCTTTACAATGGCCAAAAAAGCATTGCTAAATGTGTTTTATTTACATAACCCTGGTAAATCAACATGATGTGTATAACTCGTTGTCATTTTTATAGCAGATTTTACAAATTTTCCTGCTTTTTTTCCTCGAAAATGTGCTCTACATATTCATTTTATGTTAGAATGAAGTATGTTCTTGAGATCATTGTCCAATGCACTGAAGTAGTAGCTTCACTACTAACATACAAAGTGGGAAGTACCTAAATGATGCAAAAACCGGTGAGTCAGTGTCAGCATTTTGTCATTGTGGTAAGTTTTGACATTTTCCAGTCATGATGTTCAGTAAAGCTGTTGTAACCCCATAGAGTGAAGACCCTAAATGTGTGGAGGAGGCTCAAAAGGAGAACACAATCCTGGAGAACACTGGTAAAAATCTGTAAACATAAAACAGTCTAAAACAAAGCAATAACTGAAAGTCTCCCATCTTATTTTGTTAAACTTATTTTCAGGATGTCTCAGTTAATAAACTGAAAAATCTTAAACTGAAAGATGTAGAATAAATATTATTGCTAGACTCTGTTAGTAGTCTTGACTAAATATGATAATAATAACTCAAGCTGAACTAAAACAATCTTAAGGTATTTGTGTTTTATGAATTCTAGAGGTGCAGGTGAGCTGTCATGAGGAGATCAATACTTGTGAGGAAGTCACAGAGGTATGTGTGACTCACTGATGATGCTCAACACATTGTGAACAGGTGACATTTAAAAATATATGACGACTTGGCCGTTAAAATGCACTATATCTGTTACATATGCCTGTGGTTTGTAGCTTTGTTGTTGTTTGTTGCATCGACTCAAAATATAAAAGCCAAACCAAAGAAAAACTTCTTTTGAGAAGTTATAGGAGAAATTATAATATTTTGTATCTGAGCATTCTGAATATTGATATTCTAGCGTTTTTTGGGAGCTGAAACTAAAAAAGTGTTTCAAGAACTGTTTTGTAAAATTGACTGGTTAACTGATGTGGAGGTTTATGGCGAGGTGAGGCTTATCCCCTAATGTTTCCATGACAGATAGAAAAAATAAAAATAAAGATCTGGATTTGATTCCAAATGTTGATCTTGTAGCTGTTCATCGAAACTCTTACTATGAGGTCCAAAGAGATACAAGTTAAGGAAACCATTTATGAGACTCAATAAAAGGAATGAAACAGTTAATGCATTATTTTTGTGAATCCTTGAGTTAAAGCTGAAAGTCTGCACTATTTACAAAAAAACAGTGTTATTATCCAGAAATGTGGGGGGTTAACTTTGCCTTCAAGAGCGCTATAAATGCTAATACTAAAAAGTTAAGGACCTCTAATCTGTTCAAAACGCAAAAATGCTGACGGCAGCCGAGTGCCTCAAGTGTACTTAATAATCACTGGCTTTAAGGATCATCTCTCCTCTGTCAGATGGACACTCTGGTGAAGAAGACTTCTTATATGGAGGTGGGGACGAAAAGGACCAGGAGTGGAAGGATCATCAAGCCAACTATGGTCAGTCTAACATTTAAAACCTATTAGCTACAGGTCCTCGCCTCACTCTATTACAGCTTGACAACCCCCTCCACACTAAAACACTTTGTAACTGTGCAGAAATTGAAATTGTACTTATGAAACTCTCTAGAGTTTGTAACATTTTGAACAGTGGAAGACTAGTTGCCTTTTTTAAGGCAGCAATTACTATATTATCATGTAAACCTGATGTCTTAATCAGGCACATCTTTGAAATATATAATAGATATGGGCCCAATAAGGTCATCTCTGCTCATTTAGGATGTAATGGTCTTCAAGCACAAAAAGTAAGCACAAAATCAGGCATGAAAATGGTCATGTAGCTGCTTAAGTAGCATTGCTAACATCTTCTGTAATTCTGTAATAATGAAAACTCTTTTTATTATACAGACTTTTGTAGATTTTGCAAGGTTGGAAAAGTAAAGTGTGTTTCTCTACGTTTGTCAGCAGGAGACAAACCTAAGCATGCATGGGCAACAAACAGACTGTAGTTAAATAAATGAAAATAATTTGGTAGTTTATCCAAAACTACTACCTGTTGTCAAAAGAAATGTAAATGTGGGTGGAAACATGTCCTCACATGACCTATCACTCGGTTCGTAAAAACACGATTTGATTTGTTTGATAATACTGCAGTATTCGTGCATAACCAAGATGTGTTCTGCAGATTTAGGATTAATAAGTGGAAAATGCGTAGGAACCGTTTGTTCCACAGATGAGTCAACACTGGTCGCTTTGGTTTCTCAGAGTGGGATGGTGCCTGTCAGTAGACACATAAAGCCGTGCTTTACTAAATGTCAAATGCATGTTTCTTCTGCTGTTTTCAGGCTTCTCAGTTTCCCACCAGTCAGGAAACGCCGTCCACCGACTTGCCTACGAAGAAACGTAAGTTTAGCGAGCCTAAAGAACGCTACTGACATCACAGCCTACTGTTAATCCAGCAGTGATGTTTTTTCTTTTTTGAATTTCGATTTTGATCACAAGTTCCACAGTTTGATTTTTAGAACGTGTTACTGACTTTTTTTGGCGATGTTTCAGAAACATTTTGAGGTTGTGCCATTACTGTCCGATGGTTAGGTTTGTTGTTTGAATGACATAGTGATCTGAAATACATTGTTAAATGATGTTCATCAGTAATGTTGGAATACCTATGCCCAAAACAGTGTTTGTTACTTTTTAATGGTTGTTTGTTTTATTGTAACCATTATATATGCCCTATGTATAAATCAGTTTGCAAACTTTAATTAAATAGAAAGAGGGCATCAAAGTATAACCTGTGTTTTCAACTTGTTAGTGGAAAGGGGGACAAGGTACTACAAATTTGGCTGTAAATTATAAAAATGAGTTTTTACACATAGATATTTTTGCTGTATTTCTAAGTTTGTGCATTTATTTGCTCCATAGTGTAAGGGTTTATACATTTTCCACTGGAGTGACAGAGCTCCAGTTTAATGAAATATGCAGCACTACCTGCTGTGTCAATATCTTATGAATAAAATAGGGCATTTAAATTTTTTCAGATGATACATTTTTCATTATTAGGTGTCATAAAAACACTGTGGTCATTTCTTGATTTGGGAAAAGATGATGTACTCAACCACTAAAGCTTAAGCACTGAACACTTTCAACCCATCTCTGAAAGAATGTTTAAAAAAACCCTGCCTGCCTCTTGGAAAAACAAAACCTCAGTCTTTGAATAGACCCTGAAATGCCACCATTTGCATGCGAGGTGCCTTAAATGAAGCTGTTAAGTGAAAGTGGATTATATCTGTACACAGTGACCTTTGGGCCCAGATAAGGGCCCATCAGCAGCCTCCCGCCCTGCAAGCTGTGTGTTTTTAATCTATTGTTTTTCCCAGAGAGAGGGACATTTGCTGATAGACTGCCTTAACCCACTGCAGATCAATACTGCAGGAAGCCTTTGTGATGCATATCCAAGCAGCCTGCCCCCTCTCCCCACGTCTGCAGCAGGCCAGAGTGGAGAAAGAGAGACTCCATCAAATCAGCCCTCACTTCCTAACTCAGGCATTGTCTTGGTCGTCACATTTATTTCATAGTCTTTGTGTTTTATGGGCATTTCTGAAAACAGAGAAGCATAAAGCAGAATGGACTGGGAAATCCATGGTGGACAATACCCACTCACCGATGCGTTGGTGCTCTTTATGAGCTGTGAAATGAATCAGGGTTACCTAACCTCTCAGCCTGACTTTAGTGCCCTTTTCAGCATTTTTATTATTTTAACAGCAGGAGATTCTCTTGCTGTTGATAAGTGATGAAATGCCTTGACAACAAAGGCTTCTTTACAGGTGTTTTCATGTATTGTTGATAAACAGTATCTCAGTTATAGTAGAGATATTGTTACAAAGAAAAAATGCCTCAAGGCCTGGAAAATATAATGGCCTGACAAATAAAAATATTGAGAAATTATCTTCACTCAAAGGGGTTAACCTCTGGTGATTCAAGACTTTAATGCTTAGAGACGCAGACACTGTTCACATTTTTGTTAAAATTGTAAGAATGATATAAGGCCATGCTTTAAGGGTTGGTCAGTGTTCCTGTTAGGCACGTTCCAAATATCTAATGATAAAGGGTGGAAAAGAAATCTAAATTGCATTTTTACTTAGATATCAGATGAAACCATCAATCCTTCATTTGATCCTGGGACTCTACATCATTTCTGTACACACACGTCCCACAGAAATGAATTCTGAAATTAAATTCAGAGACACACGTCCAGTGGCCAGTGTTAACAGATCAATCACCTGGTCAAACAGCAGGAGGGGCCCACCGGATGGCTCTGCAAACCAATCACAAATGTGGGTTCGGATTGTCTAAGTCGATAGCTCTGGTCCATGGCTGCTTATGTACGGTCAAGGCAAGACACACTGACAGGCTGATGGACAGACAGCCGCAGTCCATCCCAGGGCTCCATATAGATTAAAGCCAGCTTCTGTGGGCCTATAGTGGCGTTGCAGTGATTGTGCCTGCAGGGCCTATAGGCCCCAAGGGGAGGCTGGGCTTTACAGCAATGGGGGAGGAGCACAGGATGGAGTGGACATCCAGCCCAGGGACCGTGACCCTTTTGACCTTGCCAGAAGGGCAGCAAATGTTTCCGAGCTGATTAGCGCTTCCCCAGCAGAGTGCCCTGCTCACAGTTAACCCCTTGGAATCAGATAGTTGGCAGAGATATTGGATGAAATCCAGAAAACATGTCATTCACGTATCTTCTGGAAAGCCACATAAAACAGTGAACCATATCTCAATGTATTCTTGATCACTATAATTAATGTTACTATTAATACTATTACTATTGCTTCGCAGTATTTTTTCTTTGCCTTATTTTACTGCCTTTCACCGATTCTCCTTGAAAATTTTGAACTTTGAATTTCCGAATTTGAAAGAGAGTTGCAAACAGGACTTTCCAGACAGTTTTATTGGTTAATATGATTAAAAATGTATCTTAATATATATTATTGAAATAATTCCTTCTGCATAATAAGTAGAAACTCACGTGCATTCTGCTAAAGCAAAGCAATTTTATAAAATGTAAGATAAAATGACATTAAAACAAATTAAAGAAACTGAAACAATTAAAAATGCAGATCACTTTGATTTTAAAGTGTTACAAATAGATATAAATAAGCAAATACTCAAAACAACTTTACAAGATGTAAAAAAAAAAAAACCAACAGCCTTAATTTAAAAATGTATTAGTGTTGCACATGTTTACATGAATCTCATGTTCATTCTCCCACAGTCTGAAGTAATTCAGTAAAAGGACGAGATGTCCTTTTCCTGTTTTCCTTATGTGTGGCAGAAGGGCAGCGTTGCTGGGTAAACACTGCCCTTCTGCCATAAATAAGATAAACATTACAGGTACAGTGCGGTGGAAAGGATCATCCAATAATAATTTAATCTGATAAATGATAGTATGTAACAACATTGAAAAAGTTTACATACATATAACCAGGTAACCATATAGACCAACAGTCTCACCATAAAAAGAGTGGACAAATTTAAAAGCAGGAATGATGTATGCTGAATGTCCACAAGGGGGTGATAAGTAGCCATGGACTCTGCTGTACGTATGAGGCCTACATAGATAACTCTGTGCCCTGTGTCTGAGCAGAAAAGCATCTTCTCTCTCATGCACGCCTTAATCAGCTCATGCAGTTTTGCTGCCACACTGTAGACAATTTAAAAAGCATGCGATCCTACTGAACAGCCAGCACAAGGCTATTCAACTTGTCTTTTGAGAGATACTGCAGTGGAGTCAACAGTATTGATCCAAATAAGGAATAATAAAAGGAGGGGAGGATGAGAGCAGGTGGTAGTGGGCCAGCAGATTCAGGGATTTAGTTGCACACCGTGTTTGTATGGTCAACGCTGCTGAGCAGCGAGGGGACCAGTACCTACTCGAAACAGATGCTCAAAGCAATGGGATGTGCCCCCATTGTGATCAGAGTGGACAGCTGAATTGTTTATCACCAAAGGGTCCTTTTCTTCAGTGGAAGACCCGTGCACAATGGAGCCCCCACCGTACTGACATACTGAGGATTTCTGCAGGGTGAAGCATAGAGGTGGGGGGTGAGTAGTTTGTGTGCATTGAGTAATAGGGGGTTTGTAGGGTGAGCCTCTGCCCGTATCCCCTTTTTTCTTTCACTGTGCTCAGATGGACCTCTCTGTGGCCCCCCATCTACTCCATAAAGCCCCCCTAAAGCTACCGCAGGGCAGGGGTTTAAATGTCACGCTTGGCCATCAGAGCGCCCAGCCCCCGGCTCGTGTCTCCTGGGGGAAGCACGCCAAGAGACAGGGTGAGGGAGAGAGGAAAGCTTAGGAGAGGGAGACACTTGCCCTTGCCCCATTGTCCATTATGATAGGCGTGAGCTGGTAACTGACTCCAAATCAAGTGTATCCTCTCACCACGTGCCCTAGCCGTGTCCTGCTTCTGCTCAAACACAAAGGCCCTCTGTGTTTTTATTTTTTCAGCCATCCATAGGTGAATAGCTGCTTTGGTCATGGTATGTCTGAACGAGCAGCTTAAAGGAGGCTGCAGAGTCTAAATTCAGCTGGCCAACGGACTGAATGATAAACACAGTTTGTCACCCCGAGATGCTCGAGATCCATCCACATTGCACTCTGGTGAGCTCTAACATAGCAAGAATCAATGCTAACTTTTTGCGTTCAGTCACACAAGAGGGACTTCAAAACGTTAAAGTGAGTGGAGGGGGTGTGGGGTGACAAAGTGTCAAGCTGAAATACAAGTACAGGACAAAATATACGAGCTGCTGGCCAACTTTATCCCGGCCCAAGGTCCTGGCCCATACCTTATACACACACAAGATTGAGTGTTTTATGTATCTATTTGTTCTAAATAGTGGCACACTTGACCTTGAGGCAAGATGTGTGTGGTTGCAGCTTGGCCCGGGAATCATCCCTCCTGTCAGAGACGGGAGGGAGTGACCTTGAACTGCCGAGGCACAGGCGTAGCTGAGTGCACAAACTCATTTAACTCCTGGGTTTGTTATCGACATGCTGTAATCGTTAACATTATGGATGATGAATAACTACTGACTGCCTTATACCTACGCAATATGTTGCCGTGCCATGCAGACTTGGACCAGCTAGGGGCCCACAGTGGCATTCGTGATGGTCAGGTGACTAAAGGCCCTCATCACTTAGAGGTGTTTTTCTACCCACTTACAGCGACAGCTCATCAGGAGAGCCAGCAAAGCACACCAAGGTGCTTAAGGACATAGATCACTTCTGCGCTTTACGCTTTTCTCTCATATATATGTATATATATATATATATATAATTATTTATTTATTTTTTAGCACACATACCCCGATGTGTACTCAGGAACACTTAACCTCTAGCATCGGCTGTTCAGGCATCTGCAGTGGATTTTTTTTTCTCTGAGTCTGTATTGATCGTTCTAAATGGTTGAATTTACTGTAGTTTCTGAAAAAACTCAGAAAACAGACAAAGAAATTATTATGGTCAACATTGCCACAGCTGGGGGCATGAATTTTACATTTTTAAGCAAGTTAATTAATGTAGAAGTCATTTGTGAAATGAGCACAGAATAAAAACACTATAGAACATTGAGTTCATTTTTTTTTTAGAGCTGGAGTGATAGCAGTGTGGTCTCTGATCACCAGATGTTCACAGGAACTAAAGTAAAAAACTAAAAGTTCCTTTGGGCATTCTTATTTGCATCTCCCCCGCATCTGATGAATTTATCTTAATTTTGAATTAGATTAAAAGATCAGCCAGACACAATTCTGAAGTAAGTCTGTCAGCATTTTAACCTGTTAACAAGCTATAAGGACAAAAAAAGCAGATGTCAATTTTAGGCGAGGATGCTCTACATTAAAACAGAATCTAAAATATTCTTTCAATAAAAATTCTAGAAGCAATCAATCAACAATAGTCTCTCGTAGTCTATCAATATGTCAATATGTTTGTTTAAAAAACAAAGAAGAAAACAAAAAATGATGGACAGAAAACCTTTTTCATTACTAGTTAAACAGATAAGGAAACTTCATGTACTTTATGGTAACACTGACTTGTAAATGCTTTGTTAATGTCGCATAAATTTTGTTTGTTAGCACACTGTGTCACATTTGCAACATAAAGATAGTATTGTATATGGTTATATTTTGTATCCTTACCTGAGCTCACCTTTTTCAGAAAAATAGACCCGTTCACTTAAAATCAGCAAGTGGAGCAAAACAAAAAATACATAAATAAAACAAAAAACCCAACAAAACAGCTGCTATTTCAATGAGAATAGAATCTTTTGTGTGTCACACATTATTCAGAACAACATATGTATTTGTCAAGCATTTTAAGAGGTAAATGTTGCTCTTTCTTGCATCACATACATATTGTGTAGTGCTCAAATGTCATGTGTTTGAGTAAGAATAATCTCATTTCAAGCCCTAATTATAATTGCAGGTTTGTTCTGGTACATTTCACAATAACTTTTATCAAAATTAAATAAAAAATGTACTACATGATGCAATACCTTGTGCAAAAAACATAAAATAAAATTGTGCTAAAAATTTCTGAAATTGTACTTGTCAAACTCACTGTACAGTGAAATACCAAATGCAAAACCAGGTCACTGCTGTCAGGCAGCTTTTCACAAGTTGCTCAGAAGTTTTCTGTGGCACTGAATGCACATTTCATATACAATAACTCAGTTTTAACACTAAGCCCTCAGTTTGACCACACACAATCTGCCAGAGGATACAAGAAAAAGTTTGGGATTGTTTCTTCTCTCTCTCTGTGGCCTTAGGAGTTTGACTTTTGCCCTGCCAGTGTTTTCCTGCTCTCCAGGCTTTGAGAGCTTTTCATCTCACCAAGGTGCAAGGGCAGCCACTTCTCTCCACTCCCAGCCCCTTCCCTCCCGTCCAACATGGACGTACACATGCGGATTTCCAATTCAGCTATAGTGTGAGATTAGCAGCTCCACCACCCCAAGGCTGGCTTAAGACTGGAGGGCAGACATCCAGCAGTGTTGGTGGGATGCATGCGGGGGAGCAGATCCCACAAGACTTGTTTGAGGCCACTGTGGATTCGATGGATGAATCCTCAAAACACTCATGTGGTTGTTTAGGCTGAGCTGTGTTCTGAAGTGTCAATTTGTTGTCAACTTGATGACCTCACATATAGCTAACTCTCCACTGCGTGGGGAAAAGACATTTAAAGATATGTTATGTTGAAGAAAGCTATTTGATCTGTGGGCTTTTTTTGTTTTCTTTACTACAAAAACCAATAAAGCTGCGTGATTTTTGTTTTTAATTATTGAGGTAATGAATTGATCCATATAACATGATCATGCATGCCGCCTTATTGTTGTATAGGCACAATGGTGCTGTAGGCGCTCTTTTTTTTTTAAACAAAATTTAACATATTTTCTGATATGTTTCTAATTGTGCCAGATGAACTGTAGCAAACCAGATCAGGAAACAAAACATGCGTAAAAGAATGGTAAAAGTTTTCAATAAATGCACACAAAGGTAGTAATTTTAATATACTTTTTTTTTGTTTATTGAACTTACCCTGCACCCTTAAGAACAAAATAGACCTTATTTATTTGACAGTATTACCATGACCTGCAATTGCACATTATTCTGAAATGCTTTTGGCAAAATTCAGCAGACTTACATGGAGATCTATATTAGTCAAAAAGTGATAGGACACCCAGGCCATTTGGCCACAAACCTCCTGCAAAACCCATCAGATGGAGCAGGCATCCGGTAGCAATAGCACCCATTACAACTGACCCGTAACATGTGGCCCAACTACAACTAAATTGTGGCTGAATTATTGATACAGTGGCGTCGGCCGCTTTGCAAGTGGGGGCATGAAAGGAAGCCAACATGGGAATGGTCTGCTAATTTTATATGGGAGCCTCAGGGCACATTCCTACCACTGAAGACCAAACATATTGACATATGTGTGTAGGGGGAGAGACTGTATATAAGTGCAACTTGGTTCGAAAGGAGAAAAATGGACAATATGACCCTCCATATAGGCTCAACCTCATCCACATGTATTAAGTCTTCAATTTTTTTTGTAAATATGGCTATAAAATGTGAAACTTTGAGAGGTGAAGTGGTGCATGAAAGGAGAACTTGACTGGTGGAGTAAAAATATATGCAATGTCCTTTACACTTTTGCTCTCCTGCTTTTCAGATTTCTTCCTAAACTCATTACATCTAAACTGCCTGTTTCACATTCATTTGTCAGTGTAATATCAATACTGTACTGAGAAATGGTGAGTTGAATGATGAGTGATGTATGGGATCATGTCATTTAGAAGGATGGGCCAAGGGGGGGTGTGGGCTGTTTGTAGCTAAGCCAAGGTGGTTGACCATCAGTGAGCTGACCGGCTAATTTCTCCAGAAGTGCCAAAAGCCTTTGTGTTCTCAGTGCACTTTTATTTCCACCTTTCTTGGAATTGTGATGACCGTGCCTCGGGGCGACAGAGACACCTTGAGGAGTGCCCACCTTTAAATTTACTGCTCCATGACTTCAACCATGACCCCTCGCTTGAGGGATCCCTCAGGCGAGATTTAAACGAGCTCCCCCAGGTCTGCAGAGGCTCCTCTATTCATCGTCACGTTTTTAAAGACATGAATTGGACCTCTCTGATGGTTGATAGTAAAACTTAATTTAAATGAAAAAAGATTTCAGTAAATTGAAATAAAAAACATGCGGGTAAATGCAGCATGACACGTATGTGAAAATAGTCTGCCAGAGAGAAGTAAAAGGTAGAATTTGAAGTGACTGTGACAGAAGGACAGGAGGAATGTTGAGGTTTTCTACAACTTTCTGTCTTTCTTGTTTGCTTGCTTATTTGTTTTGGTAGGAATTTTCAGTTTCCTTAATACAAATACAGCTCCACAGTATTTACATTTCATCAGACTCCAGGCATTTTTCTCTTGATTTGATTTTTTTTTCAACTCATCTTTCCTATTAAATATGATCGCTTACATTTTTACAATTCTGCCTCTCTCTCTCTCTCTATGCTGTTTTTTTGGGGGGGTTTTGCTATTATGGAGGGCGAATGGTGAGAAAACCATACAATATACAGGCTATTGATCCACGCCCATCACTGCAGAAAAAAAGTCGGTACAGGGGGTGGGGGAACGTAGGGGGACTGGACACAGCGATCGATAACCTACTCTATCAGCCGTTTCCATGGCAACCGGTCGAGCAAGGACAGAGGGTTGCCATGCATTTTGCACCTGTCTATTTCCTATACCTATCGTGATAATGAAAATGTCAGAAAAACGAATGCAAAGGTGACGAGGGGCTCCTGTCTGGTGTCAACTTTCACAATTAAAAAAATTACATAAAGGTTAAAAGCTTGCTGGAAATCAGTGGTGAAAAATGGCAGTGAGGATAGTGGTTCTGTGGAGATTTAGATGACCCTCCTTATGGGGGTTGAAGGACGCTCGAAGGCAAAGTAGGTTGCGGCATGTTGGGTACAAATCCAGGTTCCTTGTTCTGTGTTATTTTCAGAAGAAGACGTACAAATGACAGTTTGAAAATGGCAATTGTTTCCTGACACTGGAGACTTGGCCTCTTTTGTTGTTGACCCCAATTTGGAGGTCGAGCAGGCATGATCAATGTGGTGGTCATTAGCTCGCCATGAGCAACTGTAGACGCAACAGCAGAGAATTATGGCGTGGTAGATACTGAAAAGGACTGAGAAGTGAAGACAGGCAGGAGGGTGGGAGTGGTGCTGTGGCCAAGGTTAGCCCGAGCTTTCTTCAGATCAAAACCCAGCAGGCTGAGCCAGACAGACTGTCAGGAGAACTTGACACCCAGGCGATCACTGAGTCTCTGTCTTTCTGACCATCGCAGGCACTGAACTTCTAACCCCGATTGAACCACAGGCTCCAGAGCTATGGCGCTCAGATGGGTTAGCCCTTAGAGAAGGGAATAGATATCATGATCTAGGGCCCGTGTCGATCATATACTGTATTGATCGCCAATTGCAACTACTGCTGAAAATGCAGGATTGAGAAGGAGAGAGCAAGAGACAGAGTGGGAGGGAAGGCAATCAGCTGTGGCTTCTTGCTACGCTCAGTGCTCCTGTTTCTGGCTGTTGCGGTTGCTGACATTGCTGCATAGGAGGAGATGGTGGTTCCTGAGAGTGTTGTATGAAATGCATACGGCTCGTGCATTTCTTTGAAGACTGCCCTGTTTTACAAGTGTATTCTGGTATTTTCATTGAGGGAGAAGTCATGAATGACAAATCACAAACTGCTGCGGATTTGCTTGAATGACAGCATAGAGAAACTCGAGCGTGAGCACAGCATGCTGGTGTGTAGAAGGCAGCACTGCTGTGGACAACACAGCGGTTGTCCTCTAGCACCAGAGGCATTCTGTGTTTTGTGAGCTGTGACAGCGAACTATTGACAGGCACGTGGCTCAACACTGTTGTTCAGGGACCACTGGCTACTGAGCTGACCTTTGACACCCCATCCATGCGCTAGCCTTCATTGTTAGGGGTAGAGGAAGTGGGAGTAAAGGGGAAATAGATGACCCTTGGGCTCCAAATGTTTGGATCCTCCTTCCCCCACAGCTTCACCCCTCCCATCCCAACACTATCCATCCCTCCCCCTTGCCTTACCCCTCTTCCCCCACACACTCCACCTTATGCCGATCAATGACAGTTTCATGTGGCTTCTCTGGGCTTGCAGTGACGTGTGTCCTATTGATTTATCGACATTACTCCAGGCAAGCAAACCCAGAAGCCCCCTCTCTCAGTAGGCAGCCAGACTCCAACCCAGCAGAGGCGTACCTCCCTCTGCGCCGGGTGAGCCCGTGCCAAGTCATCCAACTGTACCAGTATCTGGAAGCAGCAGCGCATTAGTTGCAAACAACTGAACAGTATTCTAGTCTGACTGCATGTGTGCGTATGTCACTGAGAATGCTTTTAAGCATCACCCCTCCCTTTCCCAGTCTAGTTTCAGCCTGTCCCCCCTCTTCTCCTCTGCCCTCCATGAGACATGTAATAGGGACAATGAGTGAGACACCCTGGCACTCACAAATGCATTTACTGTCGCCTCCAATTTCCAGAGGCGACTATTCCACTTTTATGGTTAAAAGGTTCTTTTCTTTCGTCCGTGTCAATGTCATGCCTATGTGGTCATCATCCTTGTGGCTATTGCTCTCATCTCCCCTTTTTGCTGTCTTTTACTGAGGGGGGAGGCTCAGACCAGCCCACCCTTTTACACTCTTCCCCACCCCCCTGACTCTCCTGTGTCCAGTGTATTCAGGGAGGGGAGGGTAAGAGGGCATCTGGACACTCCCTGTGGCCTGGCTAGCCGGTGATGTGGGGGGTTTTCAGAGGGGAGGTGATCCAACACCATTAGGCTAGGACTGTGGCGATGGCAGCTGGCCCCAAAAAAAAGGAAGAGGAGGGGGGTCAGGGGCAGCTAAGAGATCAGTGACCTGGCCACAGTGTCCAGCTGGGGGGGTCATTTCACAGTCCACCTCCAGCCACGTGCTGGATGACCATCTGGGGATCTGGCAAACCCCACAACAGAGGTAGAATCATCTTCTTAGTTGCAGAGATGGACAACAACAAAAGTCAAGAAATCTGTCAGCCTAATCCGGAGTGAGGTGGGAGGGAGCACTGCAGCTGCCTGTTGTTGTTTAGTATTAAGTGTGCAGAACTACTTTTTAATGCAATAGGGTTGAATGTTTGCACTTCCAAGAACTTTAGTCTTTGCGAATAAATGCAAATAGATTATTTACTGCTTGAAGTGTTACTTGTTTTTCAATATATTTTTCTGATTTTCTTAACAAAGGAATTTCAGATATGAGTTATATCAGTATCACACATTTCCAGACACCACAAATAACTTGCATTGTCTAGCAAATAGTTTCCAAAAATTTTGTTTTTCATCCCAATAGAAACGAACAAAAAGCAGCAAAACTTCGCATCAAAATAGCTCCAACCATTCTACGTTTTGAAATTAATTATTCTTTCATTTGATGCGACATTCATGAGTTTACATTGTCAAAATTAGTAAAGATAACTATAGTTCAGATATCTTTGAGAAACGGGAGGTGTCACACAGGACCCCAGATGGACCACCGGATTCTCTTTTAGCTAAGCTGCTCAGTTTGATGACTCTGATCAGAGAGCAGCAGATGAGCACCGGTTTCTTGTCATTTCTAACCTGACCCCTCCTTCTTTGTCTCCACCCCTTCTGTCTTCTGCTTCCAAGCTCTGTCCTCCCCCATCTTTTCATCGTCTTCTCCTTCTCCCAGAGCCCTCTGTCTTCGAACTGTTTAAGGTGATCGAATTTTCCCCATCCTCCCAACGTGGTCAGAGGGGATCAAAGGTTGCTGACCCCAGTCTGATTGTAAAGATTTCAGTGAGGAAACTCCATCATAAATAGAAGTCCTGCTAAACAGATCTGACCTTCTAGATGTTTTTATGAGCTTAAAAAAATCACATTTTTTGATTTTAGTGGGGACCTTGTAATCCCTTTAACATTTATCATTGTTCTGCTAATGAAAGTGATCTTTGTGTTCATGTCTGATAGGCTTCTAATTAGATTCACATAGACCCATGTGGAAATGATCCAAAAGATGAGCCAAGGGAGTATTGGAGTGGTGGAGTTATTGCTCTCAGAAACACCAAAGTGCCACAATGTGCTGAAAGAAATTCATAAATGTGGTGGCGGAGTGGGGTGAGCTGCAACTGTGCACCAATGTAATCTTTGGTCAGCACTTCTTCACGGCCAATACCATGAAAGGAGAGAAATGCTCCTCTGAAATTTGATTAATTGCTGTCTCTCCGCCTCTCAATCCAAACATTGGTGGAAATGGAGGCCAGTTGACAGGACAGATACATCAGCCTCGGGACCTGCAAGCCCCTGGCAAGCAGAGGCATTTCTTATCCTGTAACAGGATATCCACGTACACTGAGGTGTGGAAAAGTGAGAACTGCATCGTCTTCATTTGGCCATAACAAGGGAGAGAGGGAGGAAGATTGTGAGGAGGGAAGGTATGGGGAGGAGGGGGGACAGCCAGCCAGCCAGGCAGGCAGGCAGCTCTCTAGGTTGGGCTGAGGCGTATCGATTGATTTCCCAATAGCCTCTGGTCCATGAGCAGCGAACTCTGGCCCCGGTTGCTAGGTGACCACACCATCCAAGATGGAGAGCAGGGTGATGAAGGGTGACAGCAGCTCTGAGGGTCAGTGGGGCCACTGGTCATTCTGCAGCCCCTCTGGGACACTCCGGACATGCAGATAATGCAATGAAATTGGACCTCAGCTTGCAGCGAAACTCGGGCAAAGCAGAAATATAGAAAAACAATATCAGAGCACAGTGTTGTTGTGTGGCATATTTGTTGTGCTCGGCTGTGATCGATGCTCGGTCAACATGTACTGTATCATTGCACGCACGTTGCCATATGTACGTTTATGACATACATTAAAACAGAGTACAATTGGAAAGCAGCTGTTAGATCAGTTTTTTATGAGGTTTCAGGTTTCACGTCACAGCATCTTCTGCAAAAATAGATTCCCTGAAAAATATTTATGGCACCCGTGTGATTTCAAAACGGCCGTTGACCATATATGAAAATATTGATTTGGAAAACAAAGGGCTATTCAGATAGTCATTGTCTAAAACATATTGCCTAAATTTGAAAATGGAGGTTATTGTCTTCTTGCAGTCACAGTAAAGGTACACCACAGTTCTCATTACAGAGCCAAAGCAATTTACTGAAATGTACAATTTACAAGCAGAAGAGGTCGAGAAATTTATTGTCATGGTTCTGCCAATATAAATATGCAGCACAGAGTTCCTTTTGTCCGGAGTGAAATTTTTTATCCATTGTCGTTGTAGGCTTAAATGCAGTTTATAATATAAAGTGCTTTTCCTTTCTGCAGACTGATTATAGGCGTGCAAGTAGAATGTTTTACAGCTTTTTATTCCAACTGTGGTTTATGATAAGACATCTTACATGAACATGTGTTTTTACTTATATAGTCTTCTGTTTTAAATAATCAGTCAGCGAAAGCTTCAATTTAAAAGCATTATAAATCTTCGTCAAATGCAGGCTACACACAAATGGCAAACAGTACAAAAGAAAAATACTGTAAACATGAACTGACCATAATCTATATCACATATTCCACAATGATACATGATACCGTAACGCTTTTCTACATATCGATTGTTCCACTGCGCGAGTGAAAAATGATATGGAGGTAAAAGAGAAGAAGAAGAAGCAGAAGTAGGAGGAGGAGGAAAAGAAGAAGCACGGGGGGTGGAGGGGTGGGGGGATAAACTGGGAGACAAATGTAAAAGGATCTACCTCACACTGTAAGCTTTGCACTGAGACAGAAGTTACCAGAAGGCAAAAAAGCAGCACAGAAGGGGGTGGGAGGTTTGTGTGTGTACTTGTGTGTGTGTCGGGGTGAGGGTCATGGGGAGAAACCCATTCAGTCAGCCCTGAAAGGCCACCTTGCATTCTTGCAGTTGCCTGTGTTGTTCCTGTATGAAGGATTTCCCTTCATCCTGTGCCATGCCTCTAATGTCCTCCTCAGAAGGAGCCTGAGTTTTTTCATGTCTGTTGGAGTTCCATATCCTGAGGAGGGAGGACTTATGTGTCTTTGTGTGCGCGCTTGTGTATTTTCCTTCCTGCTATCTATTAATAATATTGGGGAGAGAGACAGGGAGATAGAAGTGGATGTTTGCTTTGGTATAAGGCGAGATGTTTCTCTGTTTGCAGCCCTAAGCTGTGTGAGTATTCAGCTCTTAAATATTCCCTTCCCTTGTGATTTCAAACTATCTTGTGCCCTAAAGGGATGCATGGACCTCCCTGGCCAAATATCCACATACCTTTAACAGCAACTGGCAACTGACTTTTTTTTAAATGGGAGAATTTAGGGCTTGGTGGCTGGAGACAGAGTTAAAGATGAGAACAAATAGAACAGAGCAAAAGTACAGTGCTGGATATAAAGGAAGCCATTTATTAGGAGAGATTGGTACCTTAAAGCTTCAAAACTCAAAAACTGTAATAAGTGAAAAGCATGAAAAGTTCAATACAAGCTAAATGTTTTAAATTATCTGCCTAAAACCTTTTTTTTCTATTCCAATCTCGTCTTTGAGAAGCATTCAGTCCTACAGTTCAGTCCACCTGCCTACAGCTGTGAATGTTTTCCAAAGCATTTTTTTCCCCTTTCATCAGGAGAAAGTTACACACTCTCGTGTTTTGTCATGTAGATCACTGTAACTTTAATGTAACGATTGAATTGCTTTCAGTTTAGTCAACTTGATCAGAATGCTTGTACTGATTTTAAAATGACGATGCTTGTTTGTATGGCGTGTATTTGGGAGTTCATGCCAGGTTTCATGGTGAAAAATCAGAACAGCTGCTCTTTCAGAATTGATTGACATAACAGGTCTTTTGACTTTACCTCCAAATTGCTGATACGTGATCAGGGCTTTTTCTTATTAAAAGAACAACTTTGCTTGGTGCATGTATAACCAGCCTTTAAAAAAATTATGATATGCATGACCATTTTCTCATCCACCATCACTCTGTACGCTCCAAAAGCATATGTCTGAAGAGTTAATTTACAGGTGGAAGAATAGTGTTTGATAGCACCGAGTGTGGGGCTTGGGGTGCGGCTGAGTGCATGTTATGTGTGTTTATAGCAGTGCAGCTCAACTTTACTGTCTGAGTTAGTTTGTTTAAGGATCAGGCAAAAGGGCTATGACTCTAAAAGTCACTGCTTTGAGCTGACCCTCTAACCTGAATTTATCTGTCACAATCACTAATGTGACTCTGAGACTAGCAAAAGGCCTCACTCTTAACAACCAAATGATTCTACAAAAAAAAGTCCTGCATCAAAGGTATTTGAGCATTTCTTTAACTTCTTTGTCAGCTGCACTCGAATCACTATCAGTGTACGTCCCAACATCTGATTACTCACACATGAGAAGAGTTTTGACATAATTTTAGGTCAGGCTTTGCTGTTTATTAATGTGCCTTCTAAATAAAATGACTTGAATAAATTACCATTAAGGGCCTCTGCACCCAAGAGAGTCCTGCAGTTGTGTGTCCGTGTGTGCGTGTTGATCCGTATGTGTGCGTGTGTGTTTAGCAGCACAGAGCGAGGGGGAGGTGGATGGAGATCGTATCAATCGCCAAGCCAGGCCATTGAATGTATTGATTAGTTACCTTTCTTATTAACATGCTGATTAAAGAGAGAAGAGAGAGAGAGAGGGAGAGGGAGTGAAAGAGAGGCAGATGAGGCTGCACACACACACGCACTCCTTCCCTCAGCTCGGATGGACGGAGAGGAAGCAGCAGCCGATGCCGGGGAAAAGAAAAGGATGCAGAGTGGATTTAACAGCCGAGCAGGGAAGGAAAATCAGGGAATAATTGGGAAGAGGAGGAGAGAGGGAAGCGAGGAGCGGATGCAAGAGAAGAGGAGGAGGGTGAGGAAGAGGAGGAGGTGGTGGCAGTGGTGAGGGGGTGGAAGTAAAAGGGAGGGGGGTGGTGGTGGTGGGGGGGAACCTGACTGGAAAAACCAGGAAAAAGAGAGAAACCCTGCTGCCTTTGATCCCCCACCAAGTTACACTGGCTGGATAGGCTGACACACAGTTTTCAGCTGGTAGACACACACTTTTACACCCACACACACTCTCACAAGCTTATACACACACACCTGAAAGCTAGCGTAGACACACACTCACACACCCTTAGAGACTGACAGGCCTTGGCAAACGCATGCATTACCGCAGCCGAAAATAGCTGCGAGTTTTTATGTGATCAATATGTAGATGCTTTTTAAAAGGTATTTTTATCTGTTAGTGACCATGTTAAGCAGCATGCAACAAGGGATTTCTTAAGATGCACACCAAGGTTGCCTGAGAAAGGGCGTGTTTTATTCCGATAGGGACCAGAAGGTGTGAAGGGCAAGATGGAGGAAGAGAGGGAGGGATGAAAAACAGGATGCAAACTTGTTTATGTGTATGTTTGTGTGGAGGCATTTGAGTTGGTGTGTCTGCTTGTTTCTCAGTAATTTTGCATGTAAGAGAAGAACGTGGGTTTCAGTGTTTCACCAGGGAGCCGACTCTCATTAGAAATGGACATGTTGTCTCATTTAGAAAAATAGCTCAGGCTGTTTGCCGCATACAGTAATATGGTGACATTTTCGGTAATGTGTATTTTGTGCAGTGTTGCTGTGAATGTATACCTGCAGCTTGCAGTGCTAACAATCCAGGCCCAGAAATGCATGTGTGTATTATACATTAGGCCATGTGTTGTTCTTGCGTCTTGTTTTTCTTTAGCATGCGTGATCTTTGTGTGGAATCTTTTTAAAATTCACTCAAAGTATGTGTCTCTCGGCCCTGGCATTAATCTGATCTCCAATCAGAAAACAAGTGGAAAATGACAACAAAACAAATCCACTGACTGAGACCAAACTCTTTTTTTAAACATTATTTGGTTGCCTAATTACTAAAGTATATTATTTTATTTTTTATTGGAAGGGAAAAGGGTTGAAAATGACCTTCACAGTCCTTTCCCCCTACAAATGTTATTTTTTTCTTCTTTTTTCCTTTTTTTTGGGGGGGGGGGGGGGAAGTGTGAGTGGGTTTTGATTAATTTTGCCAATGATATTCATGTACATTCATGTGACATCTTATTGGCCTCCACTTAACACTCAAGCCCCAGAAAAATAAATTGGATTAATTATTACTAAACCCCTGCACTTTCAGCAACAACACCTATATGCAATTAAAGCTTAGACAAAAAAAAATTGTAGATGTAAAACACAGTTACAATTTAACATATTTGTCTCAGTATAAGGTGATGAACATGAAAACATAATTTCTGACCGACCTGCACAGTTAAAGCACCAAATTTAAATCATTTTTCAAAACTTGGTGAAAACGTCTGAGTGCAGGGCTTCGTTTACTTCCACTGCTCCCCGACTAACATTGGAAAGCGCTAATTGTTTAACTTTTACGAACTTGTAATGAGCACTGACTCAGAAATAGACACATGCACAGAGAGGGGGGGGGGGGGGGGGGAATAAACTCAGACAAGTTGCAACTTATCGACCTTTGCACCCCCTTGAGCTCCATTTTGCATAAACACTTTTTCTTTTCTCCCCTCGCGGACGGGGGCCAGCAGATAATTTCATTTACATAAAGAATGCAGAGCCAATTACAGAGGGACATATTTGCATTTTATATGAAAAATAGTTGTAGGGCAAATAGGAGGCTGTTTAAAATGCACGGATCGATATTAACTGATGTGCGCTCACACACACACACAAACACACGCACACACCTACACTTTATCCCTTACAACTTCACAAAATAAAAGCTTTTATCTTCCCATAAATAAAAAAAAATTATAAAAAGTCCGAGAGATGTTTTAAACACCTTGATATGCTGTTCGAAGGGAAAATATAACAAATGAAATCATTTAATTTCTCCTCATGTTTTCTTTGCTTTTTGCAAGTTTTGTAGATTTTTTTCTTTTCTGTAGTGCATTATTGGCTCGTGAGCACAGGAGGCGAACTCAGTGAATTAAACGAGTGAATTTGCATTAATCCAGATATGATCGATAATAACATTATTCACGCTGCGAAGTCAAGTTGCACATCACGGCGTACACGATCATTACTGCAACTAAACCTGCAAATAATAGACGAAAATAATGTGATTATCATTCATTCACTTGCTCAAACTTTCCAGCAGCAGCTCCAGTAGGCTATTTTACATTTTCGACCTGATGGAGGATGGGGCCAGGTGGACTCCACTCTGTGTCGAAAAAATAGATTTTTATTTATTTATTTAGGGGTTTTTTTTTTGTTAAACATATTTCTATAGCGTGAGGCATCTGTTTTGAGCTGTAGGCTAACTTAACCACCGCTGAATATGGTGTGAGAATAAATATCTATTATAAATAATATAGTATAATATTAGGCTTTATTCATTTTGCTGTAATATTTAGTGTGAAATCGAGTGTTCATATTCAGTTAACAGTGTGTGTGTTTGTGTGTGTGTGTGTGTTTTTTTTTATCAGGCCATACACTGATAAATTGTAGGCCTGCATCATGAAAACATATTTGCCTGCAGCTTATTCTTGTTTGTTTCAACCCCCCTTAAAACAGCGTATGTGAAAAGGCCATAAAAGGATCACCCAGCATCATATTGATCACATTTTCTCATATTGGTGAACAGATCAAATGCTGAAATCATTTTTAACTTCATAATGAGCCACATGTATGTTGCTCAGAATCAGTCTTGCAGGTTAATGAGTGCGTCATTCATTCAGCTTGTCTGATAACCAGCTAAATGTGTTGAGTCAATATGGTGGTTACATCTGTGCTCATTTCTACCATTATTATCATCAGGTATATTTTGTTCATTTTCTTCCCATTCAGGTCTCATCTAGCCATACTTATTTAGTTATTGATTATTCACATTGTGATCTGTGTAACGCCAGGTCTCGTGGTAATAATTGATTCTATCGATCAGTTAGGGATGGGAAAGGGGAGAAAAGGCAACAACAGGGGCAAAGGAAGAGAAAAACAGCGCACTGTCAAAGTGATAAAATATTATTATTCACTAGTGAAAGTTTTATTTGTAAATTATAACAGGGTAAATTTCACTGAGCTCGTGTGATGTCAAAATTAAATGTTTTTGTTTGTTTATTTTGCAGACGCAAATTGTTACATTTTATTTATTAATTTTTTCCCTTTGTCTTTTCTAGTTTTCAAGTTATAACTTAGTTATTATGTGCTTTAAAAAATACAAACATTGTCAGGCACCTTAGTAAAAACCGGTTAAATAATAAACATTTTTAGAAAATAATATAAGGAAAGTTGTTGCTTTAATTACATTTGTTAACTCTTTACAAAGTCAGTCTAAAGATGTGCATGACAAGAGCATTAAAACTAAGTCTCAGTCGGCACAAAAACGTCAAAGTTTGATTAATAAGTTTTAAATGTCTGCTTTAAAACTTCTATCTGACACAAAAAAATCAAATAACAGTGCTACCAAAATTTCTGAAGTCAATTTAATAGATAGTTTTTTGTCTACATATGGAAAAACCATTATTATTATTATTTTTCTTTTTAAATATTTCCGCTGGTAAATAATGCCAGGTATCTAATAATAAAAACCATCTTTGGCAGCATAAGGAATTTATTACTTTATTAACAACTGTAGTTGTGATTTTTTTAATCGTCTCGTGAAAGCCATATTTGCGTGTCTTGCAGAGGAACAGGTGATATTTGTTTTTTCACGGTCGCCCTTTTCTAATGATTTCCATCACATAGAAAATCCCCCACTCCCACATATTTGTCTCACATGGTTTTAGTTTGGATCATATATAAACTAGTTGTAAATAAATGTGCGACGTTTATAGCAAACCCTTCATGGCACATTGTCATTGTCAAGCAAAATAGAAGTGACAGGTAACGGGGGGCGGTGAAATGAGTGAGAAAGTTAGACTTGATGAATGTATATGTGTGAATGTGATGAACAAAACCAACATTACTGATGGAAACTTCAGGTATGAAAACTGAGCTTTTCACACCTGTAATATCCCTGATGAACTTTGTTTCCAGTACGCGTGTTTATGAAGTTGTTTTTTGTCACAAAAAAGATGAAAACTTGTCCACTGTATATTTTTCTTTCAAAATAAGACATGGGGGAATATTAACTGTTCTGTAAGTTTTCTTACATATGACAATAAATAACTTGAAAATCAACTTGTGTTTTGTGTTCATTGTGTAGCGTATGCGTGCTGCGAGCTGAAGTGTTTACACACCCACGCAACACTCAAGATTGTAGATGCCACATATACCAGCCATTATCGCGCGCGCGCGTGTATGTGCGCTTGCGTGATTATATGACGCATGGGTGTGTAGATGAGATGAAAACAAACTAATCTAATATGAGAATGAAACCTTGAATCTTCCACCTCATCATCAACAAGAGATTTTTAAGGATGCATGAATATATGAAATATATATTAATGTCTATGTTTGCAACTGAACAGGCAAAATCTCATGACTTAAGTCACCAGAATGAGAAGGATGCTGCTTTTTGTCGTTTAATTCTTCAGAATAAATTCCTTTTCCCTGAAACAGGCTGCATAAAATCGTCAATTTGGGTGCTTATTTTTTTCTTTTTCACGGCTGCAAAGAGAGCGTCAATATCTCATTCAAAACTGCAACCCTGCGCGTGCGCTTCATCCATTATGATTTACCCATAAGTGATCACGTTTACTCGGTGATTAACCAGAAGATTTGAGAAGGGAGTGTAAGTTGCAGGATGAAAACAAAAACGTTGCTGTATTTTTCTCCTACAGATCAGTGTGGTGGATGTTTGCAGGCCGTCGTGTCCAGCATTCATAGCACGTCCATATCTGCAGACATTTTTTTTCCTAATAAAATATGAATTTATGAATCTTGACAAGCCAGATGCTGGAAATTCATCTGCTCGGGAGAAGCTGTCTCTCTCTCTCACACCGTCCTTAATCAGTGCAACAGAAAATCAGCCGCTTCTGTTCCTTTGACTGATTCTGTTTATTTTCTGCTGCATGCATGGTCATTTTAAGGTCAGGACAATGTCCTTTGACCCCCTGACCTTCCTGCTATTGCATGTTTGTTTTATTGGTGATGGAGGACTGCAGTCATATGTGTCTTTAATGAAACTTCAGCTAAACGGTTGCAATCTAAAAAGGCTCAGCATTGGATTTAGATTAAAAAGTCTTTCCCCACCCACCGTATCTATAAAGCAGGCCTTCCTTTGATAAGAGCTGCAGTTAATACTCAAACAGAGCATCCTTCGGTATATTTATTGCCTGTATTGTAATGGGGAAGTTGGGCATCCACCGTTTCTTTTCCCAAGTCCTTCTGAGGGCATCAGCTAAATGGCTGAAATGTAAATGTTTTGGCTGCAGTGTTGCTGATCCTGCTGCCGCTCTCATTGTGAGGAAAGTGACTCTCAGAGCATCAGCTAAATGCCTAAAATGGAAATACGCTTATTATCTGTGATCAAAAGATTTGAAGCTTGAATAAATCAGATAAATCAGGTGGATAGAAATGCATTTTTTTCATCAGAACTCATTAGGCATAAGACAGAAATATGAGGCTTTTTCAGCATTGTTATGACTGTATGTGGCTAACTTCAAAACCCAGTGTTGACAAACCCACACCCTGAACATCCTGCTGTGTGTCAGTTTCCCCTCTAGGCCCGCTGCGTAAAAGTTGGGGCGTTTTGCAGCTCGGGTGTCGGCCTGCTTTCTCGGGTTTTCCAGCCACAGCAGGTGAACTTTCACCCCGACCTCCGAGAGGACCTTTTATTTTCGTTCTGTAGCCGTTGACCATTTTTACCTCCAGCTACTTGCCATCCATACACGCATCCCTTCGTGCTTGCTGTGCGCGGGGCGGATCGATAGGGCAGCATCTGCTCCAGGAAGCCCGCGGTCCCACACCGCGCACCGCTTCGCTGTTTCCAAACGCCAGAACTGCTCATCTCTGAAAATTAAACTGACAGACAGATATGATTAGTATGCGCTCTGCCTCCCTGCTTCTGTCTGTCTCCCTGTTTCTCTCTGAGGCCGATTCGCGCGCAAACATGCACGCTCAGGTCTCGCCGCCACACAGACCAGATGTAATTTGCGCATATTGTATGCGCATGCAGGCACTCTCATGTAAACACACAAGTTGCACAAGCCACACCATAAGTGCACAGAGCCATGTATGCAGGCGCGCATTAGCGCGCTCCCACACACAAAACGAGAATAAACTAAAAAACAAACAAAACAAAAAACAAACAGAAAACCAGGTATTGTAAGATGCTAAATTTACACACGCACGCGCTCTCCGTATTCCGGGCCTGCATTATATGTGTCTACGTGGTGCTGCGACAGCAGCAGGTCGTGGGGCTTCTGGAAAAAAGGGTCGCATTGATCTTCTTTAGGGACTTTCCAGATTGAAGTGTTGGCAGTGTGAGTGAATGGAGGCGCGTGCTGAGTGCTGATTAAGAGCTGAGCAAAACACGAGCGCCACTTGACACCATTGTTTTCCTGAGAGGTAGGATTTACATTAAACCAACACAAGATATTAAGACCAAAAGCACAAATCATTTTCTATTAATAGTTTATAAAGAAAATAATAAAAACAAATAAATTGTGGCATGGGTTGAATTTTATACACAACACACTGCTAAATGAGATATGTTTATATTATTTATTTATTTCTATTTTTTTATATTTATTTCTATTTTTCCCCTCAGTTAGTGAAGTGACTCATATAACTACATATTCACTAAAAGGGCCTCCTGTTCTGCACATATACTTGAAATTATATTAGGGGGGAAGCACAACCTTTGACAAAATCATGACATTAATAAATGAAAATAGCATTAATAATAATTTCAAAAACAAAAGGCTCGCGTGTTAGCTAGCGTGGTCTCTTTCCGTCTTCGTGATATATTATTTCATACTGACAAAAGGAGCAACAGCATTACTTGTTACATAAAAAGGACAGAATGACATTAGCTGCAGCCAGTGAAATCAATTGATCAGACGCGATAAACAGGCGAGCGCAGCAGAATGACCAGGCTGTGCGCACATAATTCATAAGTTGTGCTTGCAATCAGCTGAAGAAGGCTTAACCTGTGGGGTTATGAGAAAGAGAGCATCTCCACCTCAACGCTTCCCCCGCCTCGTCACACCCACACCCTCTCCCCTCCTCCCCCCGGAGAGAAAGGGTTAATTGGAGTAGGAATTTCATCGCACATCTGTCAGATTTTTAAGGCCGTGACGCACTGAAAGCAGAGAGTCAATGTGAGCAAGGGGGAGGAGGAGGAGGAGGAGAAGGAGAAAGAGTTGGTGGTGAGATCGATGAAGTGGCAGGCAGAGGGAAGAGGAGGAGGAGGAGGAAAATCTCACGAGATAATGAAAGAACAAGAAGAGAGCTGCTAGTGTAGAGCAACAAACGAGGCTAGAACGGGACATTTTTTGGAGTGAAAACCAAAGACTGGGAGAAAAACAAGGACGGAAAGACCGAGAGAGGCTCGTTTGTGACCGCAGATGGTTTGTGGTGTCTGGTTTTAGTGAATGTTACACCCCGGGGCGCAGCGGACCAATTGTGTGAATCTGCAGGCTGCTCGCTGACAGAGTCGGAGAGATGCACAGGACGGACAAGAGTCGCGGACGCGCTCTGAGAAGTGGATAATAAAGGTAGGATTTTGCACGTTTTTGTAAAACCAATACGTGGTGGTGATATATTTTCTGAATCGCCACCATGTGTGATAGTTAGTTTACGTGTCCTACATGTGGAGCGAAAATGCAAAGGAACTGGTCATTTACAGCGCTTCGCATGCGCGCTGTGGGCTGCTTCTGTATCATAACTTTGCATAAGATTCAAAAAGAGCAAAAATATTACATTCCAAGAGAATATTAGGTTGGAGTGAAAAGTGATATCTGTGTTTTCTGGCGCTTTCCGAGGAGTGTGTGTGGCAGAAAAACAAAAGTGCTTTTTAATTAATTTTTTTAAATTATTTGTTGCTCTTGTTGTTGTTTGGGCTACATTTTATTTTCTCTCACTGGGCTGCTTTATTTTTTCTCTGTAACGACTGAAGTTTAAATAAAGCGAATAACAGCGCCTGTCTTGTCTCACGCAGGCACAAAAGCGAGGCTTTTGCCGAGGAACCCAGCTGAGCACCAAAGAGACAAGCAGAGCGCTGATGCACAAGCGAGAATAAAATCTCAGTTAGAGCTCCTAATGTTGTTGCAATCTCGTTTTCCGGGAGTTTGAGGAAGTACTTAACGTTATCAGATAATTAATTAGACACCCTATAAGCCCGGAAATCAATTAATTCACAAATCAATAAATCTATAGTCTGGTGTAACAAGAGACCTTACAGACTGTTGGCCCAGTTGTCCAACAACAATAACAAGAGGAGACCAGCCACACATCACGGCAAGAAATACAACTTTATTTGTTGAAATTAACGATGGATGGGAGTCTAGGGGAGATGTCCCTCCACAGCCACTCTGATCTGGCTCACAGCCAGGATGGCAGGGCTATGCTGCACTCCCGGGACCTTTCAGCTGCTTTCCCCAGGCCTTCCCTTGGGGGCTCCTCCATGTCTCTGGAACCTGAGCCCCGTCCACCAGGCTTCGATCACTCCATGTCAGCACTGGGCTACAGCGGCGACTCCCCATCCAGCTCTGGCAGCACATACACTACCCTGACCCCCCTGCAGCCCTTTGACGACAAGTTCCACCACCACCATCACCATCACCCCTGTCTCCCTGTCAGCAATGTTATTGGTAGCTTTACCCTTATGCGTGAGGATCGAGGCCTCAGCACCAACTTCTACAACCCTTATGGCAAGGAACTGGCCATGTCCCAAAGCCTGTCGCCTCCATCCACAGGATCAGGCCTGGGTTCCTCCATGCATGGCTACGGAAGTCTGGGAAACAGCCCTAATGGTAACGGCAGTCAGATGCTCCCTGGTGGTTATGATGTACATGGAGGGAGCCTTTTCTGCCGAACATCGGATTTTGGCCGAGAGATGTCACCGCCAGGCCTAGGAGGAGGTGATGTTTCAGTGGGGCATCAGCTAAATAAAATGGAGACTCACCAGCATGCCCCAGGCCATCACCCACACATCTATAGCCAGCACTACCAGCCACACCATCACCCGAGCCAGCAGGCCACCAAGATGGGTGACCACCTGCACTCTTCATCGTCTGCTTCATCCTCACCCAGCGAGGGCATGCTGCTGGGCTCACAGGGCAGTGGAGGCAGCACTGGAGAGGAGATCAACACCAGGGATGTGGCCCAAAGGATCATCACTGAGCTGAAGAGGTACAGCATCCCCCAGGCCATCTTTGCTGAGAGGGTTTTGTGTAGGTCACAGGGCACACTGTCTGACCTCCTGAGGAACCCTAAGCCCTGGGGCAAGCTCAAGTCTGGCCGTGAGACCTTTAAAAGGATGTCCCGCTGGCTCCAGGAACCGGAGTTTCAAAGAATGGCCTCGCTCAGGCTGGAGGGTAAGATCTGGCTTTACTCTGTATTTTTTCCACACACACACACACACACACACACACACACACACACACACACACACACACACACACACACACACACACACACACACACACACACACACACACACACAGAGGCTCAAACAGAAACCACAACAACAGACACGCTCACTCTCCTTGTTTTCCCCAAACGCCTCCCTTCTCCGTGTCTTCCAAAAAAAATCTCCTCTCCAGCAATCAGTATGCAGCTCAGGTTGGTACATGAGTAAAAGCAAAAGCATCATACTGATGTTTCCCTCCTTCCCACTGCTGTGAATGTACAACCGCTGTGTCTGTTGTCTCATCAGCCTGGGTAATAAGAACTTAGCAGCACATTAAGGTCAGTTTGATCAAGAACAGGCCATATGTGCCGTTCCTTTGTTTACTTTGCTCCCAAACAGTTCCTATTGATTTGTACAGTAGCTACAATAAAAAAAAACCCACAGACATTTGCCCTCCTCTTAAATGAACCATGAAGATCAGTGTGAGCAGCGATTGGCAATTTAATCGCTTTTGAGCCCACAAAATAATTTGCGCAGATATGCCATTCTGAAGCGATTGATTAATTTCAGCAGTGATTTATATCTGCTCAGCGCCTGACTCAAGTTGAGTTGGCAAGGTAACTGATGCAAATTAGACTTGAGCTTTTGCCAGACACCTTTTATCAACGTTGTCACTGAGGCAATTACTGCGGGGCTAAATACGGATGTTGTTCAGCTCTAAGGCAGCTCCTTCCAGGTTTCTCACATGTGGAAAAGAAGATGTTGCTGCTTAAGTGAGGTGCATGTAGTCATTAGTGCAGAATCACTCAGTCATATGGAAAATTTGACAACAGTTTTGAAAGTTAATAGAATTTAGTTACAAAGTAAAAAAAAAAAAAGAAAGTTTTTTCCAATGTAGAACACCAGCTTTCTTCTTTTGCTATGATTTGCTACATCTTTTCAGTTAAATAAATATCATAATAATAATATTTCATTGTAATTATTTCTTGCTTTTTATACAGATTTCATGGCAAATTTTAATTATTACTAGTATTATTTTTTAAAGGCACATTACAGTGTGCTGCTTGCCATTTAATATTCTTTGGGGATGTGGATTCAAGACGTGACAGCACGCCGTACAGTGCCGTGTTACAGTGTAGTCCCTCCACAGGGACCTAAGACCCATCTGATACACGCAGCACAGAAAGAGATCCAAGTGAACGCGGTAATATGAGATGAGCATAGACGAGTGTGTATCTGCAAGTGGTCGGCTCACTGCGGGGGTCTGTGAGCTGTACGTGTGTGTGAGCCTCCCCACTTGATCACCGCTTCTTTCGTTTCTGTTGGCAGCTCGACTGATTAAGCCGAGCAACACAATAGGGTTCATAGGTAATGATTGTGCGCTCTTGCAATCCCTTCACAATTATTGATCTTTGATTGTTCAACTCTGAGAGCACATGTGTACATCCTCCATTCAGCAAAACGTTAGCGCAATCACAACCAAACCTCTTTTCTAAAGATTAGTTATCTTGGGTTTTGCTCTGTAATTTGACCCAAACGCCGTTTGATTAATCCCATCCCGTGATGTGTGAATGCTTTGTACGCAAAACACCTATTATCTCCCCCACGAAAAGGCAAATCTTCATCATGATAAATCAGCCCTTTGTTCTTTGGAGCAGATTTAATCATCGTTCTTTCTTTATGTGCAGCATCCTTGTTTCTTCATTGTCACAAACACAAACATTATTTTTAACGAGTCAGACCGCCAAGTCCGAGCAGCCGATCAATCAGACTCATAAAAAATTAAAGTCCCTACACAGAGAAGCGTACTAATGTTTGACAATGCTCCTACTCTCTCTCTCTCTCTGCTCTCACACTCTCTGAAATTGCATATTTAGTTCTTGGCAAAGCCACAATTTGGACAGCTCGGCACTTTTCTACATAACCTACTTTCCGAAGGGGGTTGTTGTGTTTTCCCCCCCCTGGCCAACCCCCTTTTGTTTAATTACAAGCCTCTATTGATTTCCATGGGAAAGAGCAGCACGCTTTGCCCACACACACCTCGGCCGCATCGGCAAATCGAGACTGGAATTAGAATGCGCGGTGCCCTGTGCTCCCCAGTCTGAAGATAGCTCAAGTGCTCTCTGCTTCACGCCTCAAGTTTTAAGATGATCCTCCTTAATGCAGCACTTGCTTAAATACATAGAAGGCCCTTTAGTGTCAGCCAGAAGCACTGTTATTTCCATAATGTCTCTTCTATAGAGGGCTGCAGAGCTCTCTCCAAAGCTTGACGCACCGTAATTGTGGAATTTAGTTGCTGCCATTTTGTATTTTCATATGTCTTTTTTGCAGAAACCTTTTGGTAAAAATGCTGTGATCCCTGGGATTTATCTGCAGTATCTTGTGTGTGTGCTGTATGGATTACTGCACTATATATGAGATGCATCTCCAGCCCAACCTCAGGCTGTGGAGGAGGCAATCAGGATTTAGTCAGAGAAGAAGGCAGGATAAAGACCACACAGCCTTGCTCTGACACTTAAAGTCAAGGAGGGGGGATCAGAGACTATAACTTTAAAGATGATGGCCGAAGCCCTTGACTAAAGGTCTAAATGAATAAGAAAGGTCAATGCGGTTTACGTGTCAGCTCCAGTGCCCGCACCACCCCCACAGTAATGAAAGCCACAAAGCCTTGTCCACCGCTCGCTGCGTACAGTTCACGTTTTGCTAGCGAGGCTCAAAGGTCAAACCCAATGCCATTTGCATATCAGGAATTGCAAACAGGCCGGCGTGACCTTAGCTGTGCAACATCAAACAAACAGGGTTGTTGTTTTTGTTGTGTTGTTTTTTTTTTTTTTTATCTGACTCTTGCAGCTCCCCCCACTCTGGCGCTGAAGGGGTTAACCAGCCTCTGTGGGTCGAGGAGTCTGAGCTGCACAGATTTAATCAATAATTTCTATCAGCCCCTGGCCCAAGAAATCAGCAGGGGGGTGGGCTGGGGCTGGGTGGGGGGTGGAGGGGGTGTGGAGGGAGAGGACAGGGAGGGGAGTGGTGGTGGTTGTGGGGGGGGGGCTGAGACGCCAGGGGGTAGGGAAAGGGCTTTCGATCACGTTTCAGCAACACGAGACAGGGGCATACATCATGATTAGGGGCTGTTCCCACGATCATAAGAACCCTATAGGGGAATATTTATGTCTCCAAGAGTAGCCCCGGTGCTGGGGATTTATAGCATGGTAATTGTGAGCCTTTTACACATGATTACAGCATAAGGAAGCATTTACTTAATGGTCGGCGTTATGATCGTCAGTAAGGGAGAGAGCTGAGGATAGGATGGCGGCGAGGAGGAGGAGAGCGGCAGGACACGGCAGCTCCTCCAACGAGCCATAAATCCACGCTACAAGCGAGCTAGCCAGCACTATCATGTCATTCCTTTCATTACTACATGAGCTCAGAGTGCACCACTGTATATACATTCCATAGCTGCAGCTCACATCCCAACACCCCCAACCCTGAAATATTGACCGTGGTGATGGTATAACTCATATGAAGAATGCAGCACAAATACTATATATATATATATATATATATATATATATATATATATATATATATATATATATATATATATATATATATATATATATATATATATATAAATATATATATATATATAATTTCACTTGTGGTGATATTGACATGTTGCTGACATCTCGGCCTGTTCAGATTTTAATGAGACGTGGTTCGATAACTCTCAGAAATGCAAACGAGCTCTGGATGCCTAAAAGCTAACAGGCCCCTGTAATCTCAAGTTGACAAGAGTGCATCCCCGAGTCAAAACACTTCCTTCAGATAATGATTTTAGAGGAGAATGTTCACAGGGAATTCATGGGGAGATTTATTCATGTCCAGTTGAGTACTTAAGTTTCAGAAACTCAGCTGGATGTTAGAGCAATCAAAGCCAGACGGTGCGAAGTACACACACACACACACACACACACCCTTTAGACCTGCGTCTAATTCTGCTGTTGTGATTGCACTCTGTGAAAAAAAAGATGGCGGTGAGGTCACACTTTTTCCTAAAACGCTCTGCTAATGAGAGAAATTTGCCACTGTGCGTTTGAAGAGTGAAAAGACAGTCATACAGTTAACATCAGCAGCACCCCTCAGTATGTGAGATGTTTCTCAATGGGAAACTGTGAGCCAATCAATTGGACGCGTCAGTGCTGTTGTGAGAGCAAAAGGCAGCATCTGTGTTTTATATAATGTATGTTTGCAGCGTGAGTTGGGTTGTGTTTCTCCGTGTGTTAGGGTTTGAAATATTGGATCTCAAGGTTATTGCGAGCTGAAATCTCCATATAATCACATATTTTATTTGTCAATAATAGAACTCCATACATATTTCTCTGTGTTTTCTTAATATAAGTTAAAAAAAAATCTGCCTGTGCAGCAGGATTATTTCAACCAGCTTCAACACGAATACAGCTTATTCCTCTCTTGCTTGAAAAATGGTGTGTGTTAAATCTCGAAAAGAAAGAAAGAGTTTCTCTTTTCTTGCAATAAAAATGACACGTTTGTTACACTGAGGGCTGTTTTGGTTGGCTAAATGCTCAAAAAGCCCAAAGAGCATGTGTAACCCCAGCATCTTATCTTTCTGAGATCGAGAAAGCTTCTGACGCAACATGCCAAATAACATGCATATCTAATATCATACCTATTAGAAGAATTCATATTTTATACCCCCCCTGAAAAAAAACCCACTCTCTATATAGGCACTAATCCATCTGTCCTTGCTCATTTGTGTGTGTGTATTTGTGTCTTTGTGTTTTTTGTGCACGTACACCAGTGTGCTTACACTTAGAAATGCATTTGATACCATCAGCAAAATAGTCGCCCAGCAACCGCACAGTGCTGATTGAAACCTCTTAAAAGTGTGCATTTAGGTAATTGCACGACTCTCCCAAATATGTTTTAGCCCACTTAAGGCTTCTAAATGCCCTGGGCAATGCCGACTCTGCTTGTTTCACTCACCCCTGACGTAACCTGCCTTTAATAGAAAATAAATTAGTTCCCCCTAAAGTGATTATTACTCACTCACTGCCGCCACATGTAAATGACTTTTATGAGAAACTAATGATGTTGAAGTGTCCACTAAGGGAAAGGAAAGAGTGGAAGTGGAGGGAGATGGTTAGAGAAAAAGAGCGGGATGGAGGGTGGGAGGGAAGGGAGGAGAAGTTGGCTCGGTACACAAAGGCAGAGGTTGGTGTTGTGTTTCCTGTAAATACAGAATTACAGCGTGTTAGAGGTGAAAGGTTCAGCGATGGATATGCAGAGGAACATGCAGCCTGAATTCAAAATGCTCGTCTGATTCTCAAAATGGATCTGAGCTCAGCCCACACGCATCAGGCTATTTTTCTCTCTCACTAAACAAAACTGTTCTTTGCACTCTTTTTTTTTCCCTTCAAAATAAATTTCAGACTTTTTCGCGAGAAAATATCGATTATATAATTGGGCGGGCTGCCGCAGCTAGAGTGGTGTTTAACCCAGACCCCGGGATTTTATTTTGTGGTTGTTGTACGCAAGACTTAGATTTAAAAAAGAATCACCAGAAGACTTAACTGTTACTGTAGATTGGATTTGGATAACTTTGATACTGGACAAATGCTGCTAAAGCTTTTTATCTTCTGAGGACTAAAGATGCAGAAATATACGGATGTTAAATAAGGGAGAGTCTAAGAGGGACAAAACGTGACATTTGATGTGATGAAAGGTTATATTTCAAATTTTTAAGGGGAGAAATTTGATATACATCTGTTTTTGTGTTTGAATTCAATTTTTGTTTGGAAGATATTGCCATTATCAGTGCAACACCAGATTTAGTTTGTCTCCAGGCCATATCTATGTAAAAAATTAGACCATTTTCCAAAATGTAATTAAAGGGAATAATGAAAAACATCATGGAAGACTTCAGGACTTTGGTCTGGATGTAGTTATATGTTTTTTTCTCCCTAGCAGCTTAGAGCAGCTCACTGGTAATAAGATGTGATAGGTTGAACATCTTGATTCCTTTACTGCACAGTGAAACAAGTTGCTGATTCATCTCTTTTAACTAATCAAAGTTGCTTAGCTAATCTGTTTTCTTTCAACAAATCCACTTTCCCACAGCTTAATCCATTTGTCCTAGTTAGCCAGCCAGTCTGTTAGCTAACCTGCTTCCCCTTTCCTTTTTTTAATTTATCTTTTATCCATCTGCCTGCAGCCTGCAAGCGTAAGGAACAGGAGCAGAACAAGCTGGAGCGCAACCAGGGCCCGAAGCGCACCAGGCTGGTGTTCACAGACCTGCAGCGGCGTACGCTTCTGGCCATCTTCAGGGAGAACCACCGCCCAACCAAAGAGCTCCAGGTCACCATTGCCCAGCAGCTGGGCCTGGAGCTCTCAACTGTCAGCAATTTCTTCATGAATGCCCGCCGACGCAACCTCAACAAGTGGGCAGACGAGGGCCGTCCTTCTTCCACCGGTTCCTCGGGCTCCAGCATTTCCTCCTCCGCAGTGTCCTGCAGCACGGCGTGATGCTAGACCGTCGCGGAGGTGCGGTGAGGAGGGCGCTGAGGGAGCAAGGGGGCACATAGACTGGTCTAGGCAGAGATCAGCCGTAATAAATGTCCTCCTCGTTATCAGAAGGAGAGATGGAGCCAGCTATTATAGATGAGTTTATGAAGATGAAGCATTTTTCCCAAACCAAAGTTAATTGCTCCCTTGAAAAGGAAGGGGCAATGCTTAGTGATATGATTGCAAGATGTGAGGTCTTGCCTGTATAGTCAAGGGTGCAAAGATGATTTGACTCAAAGAAGAGTCACACCCTTACATAGACACCATCTCATTGCATTATTTTGATTATGTAGATTAGAGATAATGAGGGTATTGCAAATCAGGAGTAAGCATATTTTGGTGTACCTTCAAATCTTTCCTCATCTCTCCAAACGTGAAGAATCAAGAGGTGTCGTTTGCTCACATCTGGAGAGCTTCATTGTGTAACTTCCTAATCAAGTGATCGCCATCATCCGAAGACATTAATCCTTCCCCGATGTTATTGTAGTCCCTTTATTCCTCCAGAATCAAGGTGAAAGAGGAAGAAGAGGCATTTTTTTTAAGTCCTCTTTTTTTTTTTCTTGGAGAACTGAATGCCCTTTTCTTAGCATGTGTTTCCATGGTAATGGTTCCCAGGACTGTATGGCGTTGTTCCAAGCTTGGAGCCTGGAATAATCAGGAGGGTTCTGTAGCGCCTGTGACTCCCAATTGTCAATCATTTCCCATCAACAGGAGCCTCTTCTGTATTGTGTCAAGACGGTCCCACCTCGAATGAATCAGAGTTTTCAAGGGGGAATCGTGGCACATCTCACCGTATGCCAGGACAGAATCGATAAACACAAGTAGGACACAGAAACAGACTTGTTGGTGCAACCGTCTAGCTTTAAGACTCTCACTGAGCTTCCAAATTAAAGCTCCACAGCCATTTTTTTGGACTCCAAATCAAAAAGAAAAAAACCAAAACACACACACAAAAAAAACGAAAACAAAAACAATTTGAACACAAAGGCTCTCTGGAGAAGAGGTACACCTGACACAATGTATAGTGACATTGTAGTATTTTTTCCACTCATTTCCAAACAACTGTATACTCCTCCATTACAAAATCTTTTTTTTACAGATGTCTAGAAAATGGAGGAATGTGATTCTTTCCAATGTTTTTGTACAGATTTCAAGCACATCGCTCTATTTATAGTAACACGTTGGAAGTGTGGGGCAGTTTGTTTCAGCCCTGCTGACGTACAAGGTCATTTTTTTGGTCCACAAAGGAATGGCTTTAACCATGCCTCCTTATAGCCAATAGATGAATCAAACCAAGAACTTTTCAAATGCAATTAATGATCTGATCAACATATTTATTACTGCATTTGTGTATTTATTGGTTTCCCTTTTTCTTTCCTTTATTTATTTGGTTATTTATTTATTTATGCTATCTATATACTGTAAGTATTTATTTAACAATGCTCTGTATGTCTGTGTGAAACTGAAAACTTTTTGTGATGGGCACTTTTAGCTGTAGAATCCCATCGTAATACCAAAGATTAACATTGCCTCCCTGAATGTACGGCCTGAATCCCTAAACCCAGTACCCGATCCACCCGGATCCAGCCCGACCCACCCAGTGATGTTAAGTATCTCTCTATCTTTAAGGCCTGGCCCTTTTTGTTTTCTTTGTTTTGTTGTAGAATTATGGGGAATTCTTTACTCTTGCAAATGTCTCTGCTGTCAGCTCTTAACGCCAAGGCCAAAGCTTGTTTGAATGTTGTGATAATATTTATAATTAATAATACTACCAATAATGACAATAACAATAATAACAAAGATGATGTGGCATCCCATAGGCTCACAAGTTGCTTGTAAAGTTGTGTTCAGACCAATGCCATCTGGCAGAGTGCGTAATGTGTCTGGGGACCCACTTAAAGCACTGTCTAATGTTGCGTAAGTCCTTCGGGGTCACGCGCAAACATGCGTACTGTGCATCTGCCTGGGGAAATGCATGGTTATGACCCCCCACCCCGCCCAATCTCCCTCACCTAACCCCTTCCCCAGTGCAGTGCAGACACTACTGTCTATGTCCTTCTCAGTGTGATCTCACCGTCCACCACACGCAAAGGCTTCTGCTAGTTGTCTCAGTTCCAAGACGTTTAGTAGGGTTCACTCCTGACTCCTCCCGTGTTTTCCTCAACTTGAATTGAGATACTGGAGTTTTTTTCTGGGTTTGTTTGCTGTCCAATGTGATTCTTAAAGGGTGTTCCTCATCTTCCGGGGAATTGGATTTATGTACCCGTGGTTTTTAAGGTCTTTTGAAGGTTTTTCCCATTCTCGTTTTCTGGGAATCTTTAATTTCTTTTGTAAGATTCTTTAGTTTTATGACCTATGCCCTCTGCCATCCAAAGTTCAGTGTTTGAGAAGTCTTAGATTTTGTTGTAAGGCTTGTGGGGCTTGTCCCTGACCCTGTAAGAGCTTCATGGATCTTTCCAAATCATTTGGAGTTTTGGCATTTGTTCTAGGTCCTCCTTCCTTACCTGGATTTTCCATTCTGAGTAGTGGGTGCTGAAATCAGGAGAAGTCACCTAAGATTTAATTTTCTCACTCTCGACTAAATGCTGCCCAAGTGTGGCAAAGCTAGATTTGCCGTTTTCAACATCGACTCTTTCCCTGTCTCATTTTCTCTCCCTTTCTCTGTCTTTAACGTTGTAAGAGGCGGATTGCCGGGGCCCCCTTCACAGCGTGCACTTGAAAGACGGGTGGTCATGAAAGAGGCCATCGACTTTTTCGTGGACTTCAAAGGGGAGGCTTTTTTCATCCCGTCTCCTCTCTGGGTATCTGGTCTGGGGTCTGCTCTTGGCCAGACCTGTGGGCTTTAGGGGGCATTCAAAAAGGGGTGGGGGGAGATCAGAGAGGAGGCTGAATCGTCCAGAATGAGGATGGTGGTAGCAGTGTGTGCGGAGAAGTAGGAGGGGGGGTTGTTTGAGGAACAGGAGGTGTTGGAGTAGTGGGGCATAGAGCTGAATTAAACTTTAATGAGCAACAATTGTAAGCATGCTGAGAGCTACGGGGGGTGGCAGTGGGGTTGTGTGGCTGTGTCTGTACAGCGGTGAAAAAATTAAAAATAAAAGAGCTTGAAGGCTCTTCTGCTGATCTCTGCCCACTGCTGTCATTGTATCAAAGCTGAGGTGACACCTTTCAGGTTTTTCTTTGTCTCTCTGACTGCGAGTCTAAAATGGAGACAGTGCTTTTTGTATTGAGCCACCCTCTGCTCCGTGTCAAGCAGGGAAGCTCTTCCCTTTCTGTACAGAGGGTAGGCGGGAGGGAGGAGTGAATCCAGTTGGCTGCTGCAGGTGATCCGCATTGCCATTTTAGCCTGCGGCACCCCCTAGTGACTTTTCTAGAAACTTGACCCTGAGACAAGCCTGGCAGCCGAGGCCATTGCAGAGCAATTCTTAGGAGCGCGTTAATAATGAAATAGCAGAACTGAAAGCTGACATATACTTTCAGAATAAAAAATTTAAAAAGACCAAAAAAGTACTGTTTTTGATAACGTTTGAACGAAAAAACAACCAAAGATCAATGAGTAACTGCTGAATCATTATGTAATGTAGGTAGTTTTAGCAGTTCCTCATCAGAGCTACCGTAGCACTCAGAGGATTCAAAAAAGCACCAGTGGGGTTCCGTGTGCTGGTTATTTATGTTGCATAAATCAGTATTATGTTGAGCTGGAACTGAGAAACTGACATGAAGCAGTGTCTTCAGATGAAAGTCTTTTGACCCCAGTGTCTCCCCCTCTGTCCCTGTCTTCTCCCGTGTGCGTACATGAAGACTTTACCCATCTACCTCAACTGTGTGAGATGTTGTGTGGCAAAAATGTTCCTTAACCAAAGAATCCATTCTGTCAGGGTGTCTGTCTATCTATCTATCTATCTTGTCTGTTCATCCGTCTCTTCTTCTTCATGCCTTTTACTTCTTCAAACCAAATGTGCTGGAATCAATCTGTGAAGGGGCTGAAGGAACCCCCTGTCCAGCCAAAGCTCAAGTCGAGTATGCTAGTGTCCCATTGATCCATGTTCTGTATATAAATAAAATCATTCTCAAGACCAAAAAAGAAGGAGGTGACAATCCAAGCAAGGAGGATCTTGCTGTAATCAACGTTGCCTGTTCCTTGTTTTCCAAAAGCTAGAATTATGCGAATTGCTGTAATAGAAAAAAAAAAACCCCCAAATCAAGCACTCATCCTAACATAAAAAAAAGATCAGAGGAGACAGAAGCTATTTTTCCACATTTGTAAGCCACCCCTCCCACCTGTTTTTTTTTCAAAATGTTTAGTGTAGTTGAAATACTGTTCAATCCCACTGTTGTAAGTAGGAATTAATAAGATCCATACAAAAAGCTTTAAACGGGAAAGAGCTGAGGGAAATATCTGACTGAGTCTGACTTTCCCCAGCTTGGACTCGACCCACCATGCTTTATTGTGCCATTCTTGTCCATGTGTTAGACTTACTAATGAATGTGGCTAACCAACCAAAGGCTTTAAAAAAAGATATACAAAACTTTAAACGTCAATCATGGTGGGACATTTTGTATCAACAACTAAAGAAAATCCCTTTGAATACCTCATGTGAAAATTGTTTGTTGTGATGTTGCACTAAAAAAAATAAAAATGACTCATTTGTAACCCAACACTGCAGTCTGTTGACTTTATTCTGACCTTGTTCAAGATGTTAGCAGGAAAGATATGTGGGTTTTAAAGGCCAACACCAATAGCTGCTCTGAAATCTGATTTATTTTTTATTTTGTCCAAAAACAAGAAAACACACTTACGAAACCAAGGCTTCCTTTTAAACGTCCTTTTTGTTTAACGAAAATGCTGTATAACATGCACATTTTAGTACTCAACCAGTTAAAACCCTCAACATCCCAGGCATGTTTACATAAATACATATCCCCCTTTTGTCAGGTCTGTGATGGCAGACTGTGTGGGGAGTGTGGACCCAATTGCAGAGTAAGGAGGACTGCAGTCAAAAATGAAAGTGAGCTTTTTATTTTTGACTGCACAAAATACAACCAAAGCAAAAGGGAGACTAAGATTAAATCAACAAAAACTAAACACAAGGTACCTGGAACAAGAAAACCTGAGACTTGAAACATGACGGATGATGAACATGACGAGGATCTGACGAGGGACAAAGGGACAAACTCACACAATAAAGATACACAAAGGCAAAAGAGAGGGAACGAAACAGAACTAACTAAAAGTAATTAAGAACCAGAAATCTAAATGATTAAACCAGGAAACTAAGTAATACCAGAAAAGGGCTAAGAAACATAAACCGCTACCATCGTAAGAAAACAAGGCCAAAAGTCCAAAGACATAAACGCAGTAACAGACACAGCACCATGACACCCTTAAAGTTATAATTCTGTGTTCATTATTTTGTGAATAAGGAACCAGATTTTTGGAAAATGTTTTATTTTTACATTGAGTCTGATTACATAATATAAGTGTCAACAACAAAGCAGCAGTACATGTTGTGTTGTGAATTTAATCTTAATCTCACTCATGTCATAAAATATACAGTAGTCCAGCGCTAAACATCCAGTACATTCACAACTTTTTACCACAGATATAGAAAGATTTTTAATTAAACCTTGTAACCTTGAACAAATGTCTATACTTCTGGTAACCCCCTGATTTAGTAGTTAATGCTAACCAAAGTAAACATTGGGGGATAAATATTTTTCTTTAACTTGTGAAAAATCAAATCTTTTAAAGCAATTGCTGAACCTTACCTTTCAAGGAGAAAAGTAGTTTGAACTTTGATAAGCGGGTATACCAAAAATGTGTGTACTCACACACAGAGATACACACATTAGCATTTCCACAATGTCACACGCCAAATAAAGTCAGTGATAATGACTCCTCCTCAAGATATAATTTTTCAAGAGAAGCACCAAAAAGTGTTAGTTTGAAGCTGTAGTTTTTGAAGACTTAATAAAAAAAGTCATAAATGATATATTCATTTATATTCATTTTGCAAGAGATTCATTTCAGTTCCCTCTGCAGTTACATGACGGGGTAGCAGGCATCCAGAGCAATGCCACACTGATCATTCTGGTTGCGTGCCATCCGGATGTATCCCTGATCTCCGAAGGAAGTTCCCCAGCTGGAGAGTACAAAATAATGAATTATCAGATAAATGTAATTAAATGTTTTAAAACTTCACATTTTGTTATTGATGTATTAAATCATTCTTATCTTGTTTTTTTTGACGTTTTTATTAAAAAAGAAAACAAAAGAAGATAAAACCAGGTCCAGTGGATGATTAAATGCTTGTTCATATGAATTCTAAAAATGAAATGACTTCAGCAGCTGGTACATTTGTTTTTTCATCTTTGAATAAACATTAACAAAACTGTCTTTCTTCCTACTTTTACATCTAACTCAGTATAGTTTATGTTTAAGTATTAACAAAGGACAGGGATGTCATATGAATGGATGTGTCCATTAGTCGAACCTCAGATACAGGAGGAACAATGCATTTTTTTGTCCTGGTCGTGGAACACTTGACCAGCTCTTGGTCTGCAAAGTCCAATAAGTTGGACTTGTTCCTGGTGGGTGATGGGCTTTGCCAGGGCAGCCCTTAGTCACCTATTCTTTTCATAATTTTTATGGACAGAATTCCTAGGCGTACCCAAGTGGCAGAGGGCTTTCACTTGGGTGGTCTCAGAATGTCATCTCTGCTTTTCGCAGATGATGTGGTTCTGTTGGCTTCATCGGGTGATGGCCTCCAGCTCGCCTTGGAATGGTTCGCAGCTGAGTGTGAAGCTTTGGGAACGAGAATCAGCACCTCCAAATCTGAGGCAATGGTCCTCAGCCAGGAAAAGGGTGGAGTGCCCACTCCGGGTCAGGGACAAGTTCTTGCCCCAAGTGGAGGAGTTCAAGTACTTGTTCACGACTGATGGGAAAAGGGAGTGGGAGATCGACAGATGGATTGGTGCTGCGGCTGAGTGATGCGGACGCTGTATCGGTCTGTTGTGGTAAAGAGAGAGCTGAGTGTAAAAGCAAAGCTCTCAATTTGCTGGTCAGTCTACGTCCCTACCCTCACCTATGGTCACTAGATGTGGGCAGTGACCGAAAGAACGAGATAAAAGAGGCAGAAATGGGCTTCCTCCGAAGGGTGGCTAGCCTCCCTCTTATAGGATGAGAAGTTCAGCCATCCGGGAGGGGCTCAGAGTAGAGCCGCTGCTCCTCCACAACAAAAGGAGCCAGTCGAGGTGGTTCGGGCATCTGACAAGGACGCTACCTGGGTGCCCCCCTGGGTGAGGTGTTCGGGGCATGTCCCACTGGGAGGAGGCCCTGGGGCAGACCCAGGACACTCTGGAGAGATTATATCTCTCGGCTGGCCTGGGAAAACCTTGGTATTCCCAGGCCAGGTCAGTTTTTGCGTGTTGATGATATGTACTTTTTTAAAAAGCCTGACTTCTCTCTTTCACTTCTTATTTGTCTTCTAGAGTCCTCCAGTATGCACCACATTAGTGAACAGATGGTGGAAGACAATAAAGGCCCTGTCCATGAAATCACTTTGTATATAAAAGCCAGATTCAAGAGAAATCAGTGAAAATGTCTCACCTGTTCTTTATGAGCCAGTAGTCTTGTCCATTCAGAGTGCCGTAGCCCACAGCTAACACAGCGTGATTCACATTCTGAGTGCATGATGGGTCATTATACACTCCTGAAATTATAAGAAGAAATGATCAATCTGATTAAAAATTTCTAAGCAGCCATAAATAATAATTTCCAGGAAAACTGAACTCAAATTTGTCTTCTAAAAAACAAAAAAAACCCCTCCTTCATCCGCCAAACATTTTAAAACTGTTTTTCCATTTACTTTGCATCTGATGAGGTGTATCTTACCACTCCTATATAAAATAAACGTGGGCCGCCTAGCATCAATTCCCACTGAAATGGGTCCAATGGTAGCAAGACCCTGCTTCAGAGCGTTCTCGTCCCCTTCAGGCAGACACTGGTAACTGGAGCAGTTGGCAGCACGGGTTGCTGGGTTGTAGTGGCACTGATCATCCTGAAGTTAAAGAAAAAAATGTTAAAGGATCTGATGCAGTCAGGAAAGAACTTCATACACATTAAAAAAATCTAAAAATATTCTTGTTTTACAACATACAGGGCTGCCCTAAGGCAGAATTGGGAGGGACACCAACAAATTGAAAATATATTCATTAACTAGGTTTTTGAACTCAGTTAAAATCACTCCTTTAGTCTTGTAGGCTCTCCATTGATTGGACTGCATCTCACTTCTCAAAGGAATAAGTCAGTGGTGTCATAATTTGCACTTCAGGACAAAAATAAACCTAAAGACTGTTGCAAACTACATAGATATTGTCATAATTTCCATGCTTGATATTTTTGGTAAGGATAGTCACTGAGTATTTCACATTACAAAGTTCTTGTTTTGTTTTTGTTTTTTCGTTTTTTTTTTTAATTTTCTTTTGGCTAAATTAAAAACATTGCCACCCCCGCGAGGCTGGAACAGTCTGTTGAATCGTCTCAGAACTGGCCTCCTCCACACAAACAACAGCGAACTACATAAAGCCTGGAGGACAAACATGTTGTCCGCTCCGATTAATTTATTGTTGCTCCAAAGAGACGTTAACAGCTGACCACAGACAAGTGTGAGTGTTGCTGTCTACAGCCTGAAGGATCGGACTCAACTTCTTGCTGGTGTTTATACACCCACCTAGGTGTCTCATACAGGGTTTTGTAAAGCTTGTGTTAGAGTCCTATGTTTAAATTTTTGTAAAAGTTTTGTAAAAGTTGGCTTGCTGGAACAGAATATACTGATTTCAAATTATTTAAACTCTGTTATTAATTGAATATAATATAAAGACGGTATAAACTAGGATTATATTAGGATTTTATTAAAAACATAACATTTCTTAATTAAAAGTTACAAATTGTTTTTATTTCTACACACATTTTAAACTAAGACATGTTTTTCTTTATATAATCATAATATAATCCTAGTTTATGTTTATCTTTATGAGCAAAAAATAACTTTGCTACTGTCTACTCCATTTTTGTTGTAAATAATGAATTTTGATATTTGACCTTCTGTTAACGAAGAAGGAGATACACTTTATTAATCCCATTGGAAATTAGTCCACTGCATTTAATCATTCACTCAGTGAAGCAACCACCAATACAGTGTCCGGGGAGCGGTGTGTAGAGATGCTGAGGAAAGTACCTTTCTTAGGGGTACTTGCTTCTCATATGTTTAATATTTGTATTAATTATATTTGTCCCTACTAACCTGGAGATGGCTGATTAATGAAAGGAGTGTGACAGGGATTGTGATGAATTACTATTTTAACTGAGATTTTGTTTTTGCCTTGGAATTATCACTTAAATAAGTGCTGAATGTTCTTTTAGCACAGAAGTGTGCACATGAGGTCACACATGCATGTATGTTTACTTACATGTCCTGTATATGGGTATGAAGCATCAGAGTCAATTCCGTGGTTGTCGATGACATATTGGAAAGCTCGGTCTATGTAGCCTCCGTTGCAGCCTTCGTTACCATATTTGCCAGAACAATCCACCAGGTTTTGGGGACTGAGATCCACCAGCTTTCCTGTTGTCTTGGCTAACTGACCTTCCAGGGCCCCTGCAACACTGAAGGCCCAGCAAGCTCCACAAGCACCCTGAATAAAAAAAAAATTAAATGTCATGCTCATATTCTTAAGTCTTCCTCTAAATGTCCACTTTAAGAGCATAGAAGCACTTTTTATAACTCCAATTCCAAAAATATTGGACCGCTGTGTAAAATGTAAATACAAACAGAATGCAATGATTTTCAAATCCAATATTTCATTTATAGTAGAACATAAAAACTATTTCATACTATTTCATGTCAGATATTAGCTCATTCTACATTTCATGTTAGAAAACGTTGTCTCAAAAAATTTAGGCCACTGACAACCAAAGGCTGGGAAGGCTACAAAGAAACAGCTGGAAGAATACTTTTCAAATAATAAGGTTACTGGCAACAGGTCAGTAACATGATTGGGCATTAAAAACATCTTAGAGAGGCAGAGTTTGTCAGAAGTAAAGACTGTCAGGGGTTCACCAATTTTTTTCACCAAAAACTGCTTATATGAACTGTGAAATATTTTTAGAAGAATGTTCCTCAACATAAAATTGTAAAGACTTTGAACATCTCAATATCCTGTTTTCTAACATACATGATTTATTTTATAATCTTATCATATCATATAAAAAATGCAAAAATATAAATAAATAAATATGCACTGCTTTAAAACAGTGATGATTGCTATGTTCTAGTGTGAATACAGTACAGGTTTATGAGATTTGCAAATTATTGCATTCTGTTTTTGTTTTTTTTCAACAGTGTTACACCTTTTTTGGGATGTAAAACTATGAAAAAACATAAAAAAAATAACAAACAAAAAAACCCCAGAGAACTTTCAGGGTTCAGTAAACGAGAGGCAGTCATCTTCTTCGTAGTAGTAAAAGTGGATATGGTGAAATTCTTCTCGTGCAAACATGAACTGATTCTTCTCAGCAGCACTAATACACAAACCCTGATATAAATGACCTCTTTTTTTTTACCTGCATCTTGACACTGGTGACATAACCCTTCTCTCTCCAGTCCACAGTGTCTGGTATGCCAGAACCTGATGCCCCTGCAAAGGGAGATGGCGCCCTCTGGATGCCAGTGGGAGGTTTGAGAGTTGCAAAAGACTGCAGGATCTCTTCTTCTGTCTATGAGGAAGAACACAAATTATGGAATGAGACACAAATATCTGTTACAATCAGCCTTTTCTGTCTGAATGCGGAAATTCCAGTTCATTTAATGGATGTAGGATTATTTTGACAGTTTTTTGATGTCGCTTTCAATTAAATAATAAAAAACACTTGACATTTTTAATTCATGAAAATGCTATATTATTATTTAAGTTTTTGTTGATTTTTGCTACAATCATTTTATATGTTCCCAAAGACTGGGAACATTTTAAAATATTTTTTTCCCTCAAACGAATTATTTGTTGATTGCGGATAACCTCTCCAGGACAATAAGAGCCTTTTTAATATTGATTGAATGGAGAGAGCAGTCAAAAAAGAGAACAGTTTCAGTTTGCTGCTCCTGCTGTTGCACGAGATCATATGTAAACAAATAACTACCATTTCAGATTTTCATGAGCACATATTAAAAAAATGCCCTGATAACACTCTTGACAGTATGCAAAATAAAACCAATGTGTTAAAAAAGGTAAACATGTTTCACTGTCCACTTTATATACAGTAATCTGTGTCTGTCCTTTTCAAATCTGATTCCTCTCAGGAATCACATTTGTTTCTTTTGGTATAGATGAAGTCAATAAATAAACAGAATGGACTCAGTTCTGTCTGAATGCTCAAAAATATTCTCCAACAAAGACTAAGGTGAAGCAGGTCACTGACCAGACAACGGTTGAGATTCCAGTATGCAGTCTGAGTGCTTTGGTTATTCATTAAGTTAGCTCAGGAATATACTGTAGGGTCTTGACTGGAGAATAGATCCTAGTCAGCCTGATGATTATTTGAGCTAAGAGGAGAAATCACCTCATTACTCCAGTCAAGTCTCAAAGGCCAGAACCAAAACTCTGCAGCTAATCAGGAAAGAAAGGTTAGAAGAGCCAAAGGGTTAAAGGTAAAGCTTGGTGCTTTACCAGTTAATGTTGCTAATTTACATTCTGCAGAAAGTCAAAGCAAAGGTACCATAATTTATTTTTTGAATATTTGATAGTTTTTTTTTAAACTCAGTTTAAGTGTTACCACAGCATATTGAAATGTTATGAATGCTAACTGAATAAATTAAGAGACCTGAGATAAAATTAGCAATGTGAAACTATACATGTGTGCCCCAACATATGTTTAATATTAGCCTGCTTGACTTGTATTTGTTTTTGTTAGAGGTATCTAGCCTGCATTAATTGATAAAGCACCCAAAAGACACTAAATACAAAATATGAAGACACTGAAACATGAAAACTGACACGGAACATAAAGACAGAGAAAGGGGAACTCAGAAAACAAAAATAGGGAAACCAGAAACATGAAGTGCCAGTAATCTGTTATCTATTCATAGCTACTCTTTAAGACAGATCAGCTTTAATTCTGTTGACCTTTTCAACATCATTAATACAATCACCATTAATGAATAAAAAATATCATAAGTCAAAAACATTAATGAAGCAAGAGAGTGTCTCACCAGGTCTCCCATGTGATTCATGCCCAGTTCATAGGTGTGAAGTCCCATTGAGGCCTCCAAGTTGTGCACGGTAATCATCTTCAGGTTATTCTCCCACAGCTTGCGGCGGTGAGCATCCTCCACCTCACATAAAGAAAGAGCAGATGAGGTGAAAATGCCATATAAGTTAATTATAAGCCTTGTGCAGAGTTTGTACATATATAACACAAAAAAATATTTATTACTACTACTTTTTGTCACATACATCTTTTTTGTAGCTCTTCCCATGTGTCTTCTTCCACAGCTCCCAGTGTGCGTCCAGTGTGGATTCAAACATGGCTGCTGCCCCGGCACACAGGGAGATGAGCAGCAACAGCAGGCCTGCAAACACACAAACATAGACGATGACACGAGAAGACAGGATGTCACCTGACCTTTGATGAGACTGATGCTCACTAACACACTGAGAAAACAACCTGCCTGGCAGAAAGTTCAGGTTTCCAGTCAGAAACAGACCTTAGTTTCATAAAAACCACACATAGAGACTCTGGCACGACACAGGCCAAAATATTTTCAGTGCTGTTTTACATACTAACAAAAAGAAAACAACAAAAAGATGGAGATAGGCGTTTAGTAACTCTAAAGGGTCAAAAGAGGCCACAATTATTTTTCTAGATACATCCATGGTTATTTTTCCCAAATGAAAAGGCATTTTTTTCACAATTTTACTAATTCTCAGAATGGGGACAAAACACACTTGTAAATATTGGTTTATGTCACTTGTTATCAGATTGCTGGCAATAAATCTAAACCAAACTGATCTAGGTCACCTCTGCGTCTCAGAAACAGGGCATAAACATATCAGCATGTACTAGAATCAACAAAAAGGTCTCAAAATACAAAAAGGGAGAGTGTTTGGAAAGTTTTCTTACAATGACTAAGATGAAATATACAAAACTGTAGACATTAAAGTGATTCCACTGAAAACTGCTGTTTGAACTCAGAGTTCAAGCATGTTACCAGGCTGTAATTGGTGCTGATGTTGTCTTCAGGGGTTTTATACCAAGGTGGCTCATTGGCCTCATCTACATAGCAAATAGTGATGTGTCATTCGCGAACGAAATTGCTCTTTGAGCCGACTCTTTGAAGTGAACGAGGCAAGGCGTGTTTTTCTTTTCTTTCTCTCACCCTTTCTCTCGCACTGTTTTTCCGCTTCACTCCGCATGCGAGCCTTGTGCTTGCGCTGAGCAGAGGGGGGAGGGGCGGTAGTTAAACTCGCAGTAGCACAGGAACAGAGCGGGAGGGCAAGAGAGCCAAGGACAACAACGTCACATCAGAAAGGTACAGTGATGGGAATAACGGCGCTACAAGTAACGGCGTTACTTTTTTCAGTAACGAGTAATCTAACTAATTACTGTTCCTATCGTTACAACGCCGTTACAGTTACTAACAAGAAAATGCGGTCCGTTACTATTTTTCAACAAACAGACGGTTGAAGCTGTGTTCAGCTTAACGCATCTTATATCAGTTGCACGGAAGCAGCTGTAAGTAATCTGGGCGATACAGCTTTAAGCAGCTGCGCGCGCTCCCGCGGACGGTAATCATGATCACTGTCTAGCACAACGCCTGGAGCTAAGGGGGCAAAACAATGGCATGAGTGCTGCTGTTTGACTGAGGAAGAATAAAGTAGTCGTGGTAAGCCAATCACACGGCCACTTAAAGACAAAGCAACAAGGTGATATATACCAGTTTTTAAATTGTGTTGATAGGCCATGTAAAACCAGAGTCATGATAAACAATATATACGTGTGTTTTTTCCTCAATAGTTTCGTCACGTTTACTGTCTAAGGACAGCGCTAGCAAGCACGCTCTGCTTATGAGCAAAAAATAAAAAAACAAAACAAAAAATAGGGGAAGTTTTAGGAGTGACGCGGAGAGAGAGAGATAGATAGAGAGAGAGAGAGAGAGGGAGTTTTGAGATGTGAGAGATTAGTGACGTTTAGCGTGTTTGGGGTGTGTAGTTAATGTGTTGTCTGGTGTAGTTAGTGTGTAGTGTTGTGGATAGTTTTGTGTTGTGTGTCAGAACAATGAGGCGACTGTTTTTTTTTTTGGAATGGCACAAATAATTTGTGTGGCATCTTATTGAATGCAGAACAGCTGATTGTTCTGTAAATAGTTTGAAATGGTTATTTAAAAAAATCAATGTAAAAGGTAAATGGATGCAAATAACTTTGTTGTTTGCAAAACTTGTGCATAGGATTTTAAAATTGACAATTTATATTTCCATTTAAAGTTATGAAATATGATTCATTAAACATGTTTGCGATTGTTAAAAAATATAACTTTTTCTTCTCTGATTTTATGTTCTTTGTCTGATTTTAGATCAATTGTGTTAATACAGTATGTCAAAATGAAAACATAACTGTAAATTCAGACACATGAGGTTGTGCTGAAAAGGATGATACCAAACAAGGTAAAGTAAATCGTTTTTAAAGGTGAAATGTGGAGGGAAAATCAAAAGTAGTTAAAAAATGGCCAATTATACCCTGGACCCCAGAGGGTTATATGTTTTTTTTTTGTTTTTTTGTTTTTTTTAAGTAATGCAATAGTTACTTTTCAAGTATTTAATTACTTTGAGAATATTGTAACTCAGTTACTAACTCAGTTACTTTTTTGAAGAAGTAACTAGTAACTATAATCAATTACTTTTTCAAAGTAACTTGCCCAACACTGGAAAGGTATAGTAACCATCCACAATTTTCAGTTGTGGATGATAAAGGATTCAGAAAGTTTATTCATGCAGACCTATATGACAGAGAATGTGGATCTTTTTGTTTTGCATATTTTAATCTAGATTTAATTGTGTTGTGGTTTGCGGTGTTTTGTGTTGTTTCACTTTAAAGCTGAAAGTTTAAATAGTTAAAAGTTGAAATGTAAATAGTTGTTCTTTTGTATTATATGATTTATTGATTACATTTTATGTGGAGTGAATAAACAAAAGTATATTTACGGTGGCCCCAAAACACGTGCAAACTCAAAACACAACAGAAGTGCTCCAGGATGCTAGGCACAGTGTTGAGCTTTTGTTACCTACACATGCCAAGAAGTACCAACGACTGGATTTGGTGTGCAACAGGTAAATGAACATTTTTTTTAAATTATTTGACTATATATGAGTGCTTGTGTATAAATACACAAACAATACACATATGCTTTCAATTGTGTAATTTAAGTGATCTAGATATCTCTGTTTTGGAAGTTCAGTTAACGCTAGAAATGTGTTTTGGAGTTTGTAAATGCTTCAGAGTTTTTACATGCTTTTTTGAGTTTGTACAAGCTTTGTCTCCAAGGACCACCATTTATATTTATATGTAAATATATAAATAAATAAAACAACGTTGTTGTTTTTTTAATTACTAATTTCTTTTGTGCATGATTTTATATTGTTGTTGATAATAAATGAATTAAAGCAACAAAACAACCTGAAGAGCCGGTTGGGAGCTGAAAGAGCCGGGTTTTTTTTTTTTTTAGTGAGGCGAGCCGAAAGATCCGGTTCTCTAAAAAGAGCCGGAATTCTCATCACTAATAGCAAAAGTCACTTTTAAAAAAAACAACTTTTTGCACAGATCACTGTGTCTTTAGGGTCACTGTGTTAAGATGAGTCTCAAGTATCACATCCACATATTTAAGGCTGTGCAAGTTTTCAAAATGACTCCACAGTCACAAGACCTGAAGTGAAACTTATGAAAACGCAAAAAGTACAGCGATGAATATCATCATCATCATCATCATCATCGTTTATTTGTATAGCACTTTAAGAACACACCAGGCAGACCAAAGTGCTGAACAACACAGATCAAAACAACAACCAAATTAAAAATACCATAAAATCATTACAAACAATAAAATAAATAAGAAGGTGTCAGTTTCCTACAGAGTTAAAAGCCAGGGAATAAAAATAGGTTTTCAATCTGGACTTAAAGACCTGCACTGATGACGCTTGTCTAATTTGGAGGGGAAGGTTATTCCAGAGCATCGGAGCCGCAATTGAAAAGGCACGGTCTCCTCTGCATTTCAGCCGCGACTTAGGGACCGACAGCAGCAGCTGCTCAGCTGAACGGAGCGAGCGAGGAGGAACATGTGACTTCAGCAAGTCAGTTAAGTACACAGGAGCCAGACCATTTAATGATTTAAAAACCAATAAAAGGACCTTAAAACGAACCCTAAAATCAATGGGAAGCCAATGCAAGGAAGCCAGAACCGGAGTGATGTGATCGAATTTCCTACTACCGGTTAAAAATCGCGCCGCCGCGTTTTGCACTAACTGCAGGCGTGACAAGGTGCCCGACCCGACCCCTATTAAAAGGGAATTACAATAGTCCAGACGTGAGGTGATAAAAGCATGAATAAGAGTTTCCAAATTGGGTTTGGAAAGGAAAGGCTTAACCTTCGACAGGCGTCTGAGGTGATAAAAAGCTGATTTTACCACCCCACTTACATGACCTTCAAAAGTAAGCGCAGAATCAAGTTTAACACCAAGATTAGTGACTGAACTTTTCAGATGAGAGGTCAAATCACCAAAATCAACATCTGGAGAATCAGTAGAACGATGCGGGCCATATAAAATTGCTTCCGTTTTGCGACCATTAAAATTCAAAAAATTATTTGCCATCCATAATTTAATATCGCTAAGACAGTCAAGCAGTGATTGACATGGGGAAGTATCCAAATGACTAAAAGGTAAGTAAAGCTGACAGTCATCGGCATACAAATGAAATGACACTCCGTGTTTACGAAAAATCGCACCAAGGGGGAGTAAATACAGCGAGAAAAGTAATGGCCCAAGGATAGATCCCTGGGGCACACCCCAAAGCAGAGGGGCCACAGAGGAAGCGGCCAACCCCAGCTTGACACAAAAACTCCTTTCGGAAAGATATGATTTTATCCATGACAATGCCAGATCAGAAATTCCCACACAGTGATGTAAGCGGGAGATCAGCAGGTCGTGGTCCACTGTGTCAAATGCAGCTGTCATATCCAATAAGACAAGCACAGCATATTTACCACGATCAGTAGCAACAAGAATGTCATTCATAACTTTAACAAGAGCTGTCTCCGTACTGTGAAAGGGCTTAAAACCAGATTGGAAAATTTCAGACAATTGCGAGTCGCTCAAATAATCCAACAGTTGGGTATGTACAATCCTCTCCAAGATCTTGCTTAAAAAGGGAAGTTTGGAGATAGGTCTAAAATTTGACATAGTAGAACTATCAAGGCCAGGTTTCTTAAGTAAGGGGTGTATGACTGCATGTTTAAACCCACTAGGAACTTGACCGGTTAACAGACTAGTATTGATAATTTTCAGGATATAAGGTCCAAGGATGGGAAATACTTTTTGGAGAAAGCGGGGAGTAACAACATCATTTGGGGAGCCACAGGGCTTAGCATGTAGCACCAACTCCTCTAAGTCACGCAGAGAAATCGGTGCAAAAGCAGGGAATAAGCTTGAGCAAGGAGAATGCATGGCCGGATCAACAATAGGTGGAATCAGAGGCCTCAGGCTAGCAATTTTGTCCACAAAAAAGGTGATAAACTTATTGCACATAGCCTCAGAGGACGGCAAAAGGTTGTAACCCTCCAAGTTAAGTACAGAATTAATCGTATTGTATAAAACACGAGGGTTATGAGAGTTGGCCGAAATAAGTTGAGAAAAGTAGGAGTGTTTATCGGCCTTAACTGCTCTCTGATAAGTTTTCCAACTAATCTTTAGGGCTTCCAGGGAGACATGCAATCTGTCTTTTTTCCACTGTCTTTCACATTTCCTACATTGTCTTCTAATAGCTCGGGTATGATCTGTTAACCAAGGATTAGTCTTTGATTTACATTTTCTTACTCTCAAAGGGGCAACAACATCAAGCACAGATTTACAAGCAAAATCAAAATACAAAAGTAGGTCATCTGCAGTGGGCAACTCAGGGGCATAAGACATTAATTTGTCAAACAGTATAGAAAACCGTTCGGCAGAATCAGAGCCAAAGGCACGATAACATCGAGCAGGTGCAGTCTGATTTGCAAAAGCGTTAGAAGGAGCAATATCAAATAAGATAGGCATATGATCAGAAAATACTGCATCTTCAACCCGTACATTGCAAACAGATAAACCATGAGATAAAACTAAGTCCAGTGTGTGACCACGTTCTTGAGTGGCACCACTAACAAATTGGACAAAATTAAAAGAGTTCACTAAGTCCAGAAAGTCCTTGGCCAGGGGCTTCCCCGGACAGCAAACGTGAATATTAAAATCACCAAGCAGGAGGATCTGGTCATATCGTGATGCACAATCTGCAAGAAACTCGGAGAACTCTGATAAGAACACCTTGTTATATTTCGGCGGGCGATAAACAATCGCACATAACAACGAAGGCGAGTGGCCCAGTTTACATAAACAGAGTTCAAAGCTGGTGTAGCGAGACGAAGGGAAAAGCTGCTTCAAGTCCAAGTGAGCCTTAAAAACAACAGCAAGCCCTCCTCCGCGACCAGAAGCTCTCGGAACATTAAAAAAGGTACAGTCAGCGGGTACTAGTTCAATGAAAGCGCTTAACTCACCGGGAGATATCCAGGTTTCAGTCAAGAAGAGTAAATCCAGAACACGAGAGAGAAAAAAATCCTTCAATATGAAGGTCTTGTTGACCACCGACCTGGTATTTATTAGACCCAGCCTGAGAGGGACTGGGTCCAATATGAAGCTCCACCTCTTATACCTGGTACAGTTCTCAACTGGGAAGAGGACCCTCTTCAAACAATACCGGTACATACAATACCCTCAGTGTATAACCTTAATTTAATATGATATATATAATATTTTTTAACGAGAATTTATAACTCATCAGGCTTCTCATACTAATGTATGCGATTTAAAGCAATTTAAGTAAGCCATCTACTCCGTTTGTACTTGGAGTTTTACCCAAAAGCACTTTGACTGGCTCTTTTTTCCGCTTCGCTTTGTTGTCAGTTTCATAAATACAAATACAAAAACGAAGAATTCCGGTTTTATATTACTTTTAAATTGTTTTACTAAACAAATGCTACAGCGTAGTTGTACAACACAGCCTTCATTTCTATGGTGTAATTACATAAGAATATACTAAACATACACCGAGTGTGTTTGGACAATTTCTTTCTTTCTTTCTTTTTTATTTTTACAATTATTAAACATTATAGAAACACTTTACTTCACTGTCATGACATTATAACAAGGTTACAATGTATTTCTATCGTTGAACACACCTGCAGCCTGAACAAAGAAAAGTCTTTGAAAGCTACAAAAACGAAAGTAAACTAAATTATGAAGCTTTTTATGGGGCGATGTCCGCCTTTTTGTTTTACCAGCCATTAATATTTCTACTAAAGCTGTTAAAGTATTACTGGAAAGTGTTTCACTTGCCTTGATTAGTCGGACTCATCTTTGCTGCGCGGAAATTCAGTCTGACTGCGTTTCCTTGTTGCTATTATTTAAGAACGAAGTGTCACATGTTCTCTCGCAGTTCTTCCTCTTTCGAAAGTAAAAGCTACACCGTTTTCCTCACAGTGCAGGAAAGGAATAGTTGAACGCATAAGATATGAAACAGAAGGTAAACAAAAAACACTTATTCAGAGGTTTTCTCAAAAATTGAACCACACAATTGCACACTTTCGGAAAGTATGACAAGTACACACACTCAGCATTTTATGCACATTAAAAGTGTCTTACTTCCCACATTTAGCATTTTCATTACACTTTATGAGCAATCAAGTTTTTTTTAGTTTTAATTTATTAATTTATTTATCTTTAGTTCAGTGTAGTTGGGTTTATTTCCAGATTGGGGTTTCCTCGTTATTATTTTATGTTTTAGTTTAGCTTCTTATTAGACTGAGAGTTGTGTTTCTGTTTTATATTAGTATGGCAGAGGCAAGATTAAAGTTCAGAATAAACACAACAGAAGCACATCGTTTTGTCAAAGAAGGTATCTCACAGTCATGTTTCATATGCCAGAATTCCTTTCTTGAAATTACAAATTCGACCAAGCTGACAAAGTTATTTCCAACAATATTTCCTTTGAGTTTTCATTTGATCTTGTGAGTTTTGTACAGAATGGCATAAAATCATAATTTTAGCTGTAGCTACCCATATTAACTATGAGACTATCATGTGTGCAAATGACAGTTTTCTCTGAGGGTTAGAAATATGGAAATGGAAAACTTGGAGAATGGAAAATTATATTATGGCAATTTACTTATTAGAATTTTATATTTAATTCATTGAAACTAATCAGAAAGGTCAGGAAGGTCATTAAAAATCTTGGAAGTTAATTCTGCAGTTACAGGAATAAGTGGTTCTGGAAAGAAGTGAAGGTCAAAATAAATATTTGACCTGTCAGCTGTAAATGAAAGATCATGAGGTCAGTACATTGTCTGCTGTTGGATGAACACAGAACACTGAAAGAGGAACAAACCAAATCATGCATTTCAGTCATGAACATATAAGTTCAAGCAATGGTTTCATGGCACTACATGCTTTTATAGAGTAATTCAGCACCATATAAATAATAATCATTAATGCAAACTCCTTGTGGTGCCAACTATGGCTGAAAAAATACAAACGTCACTCATTTTCCTACATGAAAATAGTCATGGAGTTAGTGTTGGAGTGATGGTGTTCCTTACTTCAAAAAATATAGAAATATTGCACACTTAGTAGAATAATTAAATTATAAATATAAACACAACAGCCACTTTATATACCTGTTAAACCACTCATTAAAACAATGACTGATTATCAGCCAATCCAATGGCAGCCACTCATTACATTTAGGCACATAGACAGGTCAAAACAACCTGCTGAAGTTCAAAATGTGAAAATATCCATTGATATTATAGGAAGGAAACAGTAACTCAAAAAAATCAGTAATTATAACCAAGGTGTGTAGAAAAGTATTCCAAATCTTTGAATGCACAACATGTCAAGCAGCTGTTATGGCCGGTCTAGGGGTGGGGTGTTCAGAGTAAATGCTTAAGTGTATATTCGTCTTATAGTAGTCTAAGCAAAGCCCATTCCCTAGTCTGTTCACACGATGGGGTAGCTAGCGAGGTTGGTGATGCCGCAGACATTGCCACGGTTATGTGCCATCAAGATGTATCCCTTGTTGCCCCATTCCTCACCCCAGCTGTGAAGAAAAGACAAAAGATGGACTTGGAAATGACGGAGAAAATGAAATATCACCAGGAGTCAAACAGCATTTCAGCTTATCATTTTGACAGATGACATGAAAACAACAACCAACCAACACTTAATTTTAGTGGACATTTGAGCCACCTGATGCCATTCAGACAAGTGACATGTCCCACCTGTTCTTTACAATCCAGTACTTCTTCCCCTTGGTGTTCACTCCATAGCCTACTGCCAGTACGGCATGATTGACGTCATCTTTGTTACAGTTGGGATCGTAGTAAACACCTAGGTTCACAACAGAGAGAGAGAGAAAAAAAGAGTGAGCTGCATTAGTGAACAGTGCATAAACGATGTACCTCGCACACTTTTTAATGTTGAATATAACCAGAAAGTTGTTGATGTGTTATTATGTTTAATTGTTTTACTAGCTTATACAGACCATTATAACTAAATTTTACTGCTGCCTAATTTAAAGTTTATTGCTCAAAATGAAGGTGTGAACTCCATGTTTAGTTTATTTAATTCATATTTAATGAAGAAACCCTGACTAAACAGGCCCTTAAATTCTAGGATTTTATTCCACACACTTTCCTTCCCTTATATGAAGTAGGTGCAGGTAACAATTTCATTTGACCAGACATATGAGAAGTTCATATGTTCATATACCATGCTTGTAGAACTGGAAGCTGCTCTGTTGTGCATCGATGCCCACAGACACTGGACCAACTTTGTAGAGTGCAACAGCCAGTGCGCGCTCATTACCCACTGGGATCTCCTTGTAGCCTTTGCACTGGGCTGCCATGCCTGATGCATTGTAGCGGCAGGTCTGATCCTGCAGGCAAGACAAAGGAGGAGAAAATGCTAAAACCGTTTGTTGCCGATTTTAAAAGTGTCAATTCTTGATATTTAAGATGCTACTTTTCATGTCCTTACCTCACAGTATAATCATATTTAGGTAGAATATCGAATTTTAATCCAATGGTTATTACTGATTAACCGACAATAAAAGAAAGTTAATAATTGCTGTATAAAATCAATAGTCAAAATACTTGCTATGCAAGGTTTTAGTACCTTGTGACTCTTCTGTCACATGTTATATCACATGATGTGTTTGGTGCAATTCCAACTAGCCAAACAATAGAGAGACGGCAGATTTTTATCATTACCGAGCAGATGTACTTCCTTCTCATATTACCAAATGACTAAAGAGGAAACTATGCTCACTCTGTGGGAGAGTTTCCACTTCATCATTTCTGCTGAATCACCTCCCTCTGGTAAGATGTTTGCAGCTACTTTACTGTCAAAATGAAATATTTTCTTCCTCGTTGCATGTTGTTGGTGAAGCGTGTGAAGGGGACAAACGTGACACCCTCACAGCCAAGTGAGAACCTCTTCACCATCTATGCATCTGCAGCTAACAGCTGATTACTGGGTATTATTTATAACAACTAGGTTAAAAGACTTTTTGTGCAAAGCTTCTTTGTAAGAGTGCGTTACCAGAACAACTTCGAGCTTATCTTAAGTACTGGAAGAGGTGGGGCAATCACTCATTTAAAAAACAACAAACACCAACTAAATTATACTTGTTTATTACTTTAAAAACCCCCGCTTGACTGCTTTGGACCATCTTGCTTTTATGTGTTCAAGCACCCAGTGATATTAAAATATAAGTGCTTAGTTTATAGAGGATGTGGCACTCACTACATGAAACGAACTGAAGTGAAAGGCTCAGATTAATAAGCTACTTCAAGTTTAGTTGTGTGTTTGGCAGAGTGGGTTGCTCACCTGTCCAACATATGGGTAGGCCGCTTCAGAGTCAATACCTCCATTTTCATTCACATACTGGAAGGCATTGGTCATGTAGCCTCCTCCACAGCCGTCGTTCTCTGTAACACAGTCCACCAGGTTCTGAGGACTGAGGTCAACGAGCTGCTAAAACCGTTTGTTGCCGATTTTAAAAGTGTCAATTCTTGATATTAAAGATTTTCAATTTCTACTGTGTGTCAGTACACTGACACACAGTGGCGCTAATGAATGAATACATGCTAGGTATTAAGTGAAATATTGGGTTATTATTAGTCAAAAGATTTAGGAATTGCTACTGGAGCTCATGGGCAGTAACTAATAAATACACACACACACAACACAAAATGCTTTTGCAGGTACCATGTATTTAACCAAAACCAAAGGAAAATAACAAGGAAAGAAAAGGGAAAACTTCAATAAGCACTCCAGCTGCAGCGGTGCAATTAATCAAACATACCCAATTGGGGTGTATAAAGACAATTAAATAATCCTATACCTTTTATCAAGCAATATAGATTCTCAAATCAACAAAAAATGTTCCCCTATAAATAACACACATCAACATCAAAAACACTGATCCACTCTGAAAGGGAGAAAGTCCATGGATTTTATCTATGAATTTTATTTATGCAGTGTGCATTAGAGATATCCAAGCACTATTGTCCATAAACGGGGGAATGGTGTGTATGAATGTGGAAATCAGTGTGATTGGATAATCTTTGATAACTTCCTACCAGACCAGTGGAAGTGGAAGCTTCAATGCAGAACGACTTCTGCTCCTTGCCGTTCATTGGCTGGCCATCCTTTTTTTTTTTTTTCATCCTTTTTTAAACCCAAAAAGGGTCACCTGGCCTGCATCAAATAAACATGGCCAATAAGAAATCACAAGAATATGAAAATATCAGCCAGTTGAGCTAAATACATTAAGTTATTCTTGTTCCTGTGTACACAATTTATAGATAGATAAATAATTAAATAAACAGTATATTTTATCAATAAGAATTTAACAAAAAATAGTTCAACTGCTATATACAGATTGTATAGCTTCAAAACATTTGTTATCCAACAAATATTAGTCAACTCAAAACAATCCAATTAGCGTCAGCTGCTAGCACCACAACAGTCCAAAGTTCAAACTCACCAATTCCGTTCTGTTCGGTGTATGACAACACTATGCGGCTCTTGCTCACAGTAGTCGGTGTCTAAGTCACATAAAGTTATAGTGGTTGTTAAAATAATGCATTAGAACGGGAAAGCAAGTGTTTGCCAATACGAACCTCCAGTAACAGCTCTGTCAACTGGCTTGCCTCCACGCATCTGACCGGAGGAAGCCGGGACATGCTTTTGAGCAAAAAATTTAAAAACAAAACAAAAAACAAAACAAAAACAAAAACGCCCTTTTGTGTTGGTGGAAAAATGTGCCATGTCGACCAATCAAAAAATGATATGGCAACATGACATTTGGTTGTTTAGGAGAAGTTTTGAGAGAGGGAGAGGGGGGGGGGAGGGGGGGGGGGAGAGAGGGAGAGACAGCAGAAAAACAGAGAGAGTGAGTACATACATATTGAATGCAGAACACCTGATTGTTATATAAATAGTTTGAAATTGTTATAAAAAAAGAGGGTAAAATGTAAATAGCTGCAAATAACTTTGTTGTTTGAAAAGATTTGTGCATATAACATTAAAATTGACAATTTATATTTGCATTTAAAGTTATGAAATATGATTCAATAAACATGTTTGCGATTGTTAAAAAATATAACTTTTTCTACTCGGATTTTATGTTTTTTGTCTGATTTAGATCATTTTTATGTCAAAATGAAAGCATAACTGTAAATTCAGAAACGTGAGGTTGTGCTGAAAAGAATGATACCAAACAAGGCAAAGTACATAGTTTTTAAAGGTTAAATGTAGAGGTAAAATCAAAAGTGGTTAAAAAAGGCCAATTATACACTGGAGCCCAGAGGGTTAAACATTTTTTTTTAAAGTAACGCAATAGTTATTTTTCAAGTAATTAATTACTTTTAGAATCTTGTAACTCAGTTACTAACTCAGTTACTCTTTTGAAGAAGTAACTAGTAACTATAATTAATTACTTTTTCAAAGTAACTTGCCCGACACTGATTTTAATCCAATGGTTATTACTGATTAACAATAAAAACAAATTAATAATTGTAGTATAAATTAATAATCAAAATACTTGCTATGCAAGTTTTGGTACCTTGTGACTCTTCTGTCACAAGATTCACAAGGTACCACTGATTACTGGGTATTATTTATAACAACTAGGTTTTTGTGAAAAGTCTGCAAAGCTTCTTTGTAAGAGTGCCTTCACAGAACACACTTCTAGCTTATCTTAAGTACTGGAAGTACTGGAAGATAATTTAAAAAAGAACAAACACCAACTAAATTATACTTATTTATTACTTGGAAAAAAAAACTTGCCTGACTGTTTTGGTCCATCTTGCCTTTATGTGTCCAAGCACCCAGTGATATTAAAATATAAGTGCTTAGTTTATAGAGAATGTGGCACTCACGACATGAAATGAACTGAAGTGAAAGGCTCAGATTAATAAGCTACTTCAAGTTTAGTTGTGTGTTTGGCAGAGTGGGTTGCTCACCTGTCCAACATATGGGTAGGCCACTTCAGAGTCAATACCTCCATTTTCCTTCACATACTGGAAGGCATTGGTCATGTAGCCTCCTCCACAGCCGTCGTTCTCTGTAACACAGTCCACCAGGTTCTGAGGACTGAGGTCAACGAGCTGCCCGGTCTGCTTGGCCAACTGCCCCTCAAGGGCCCCGGCAGAGCTAAAGGCCCAGCAGGAGCCACAGGAGCCCTGTCAGGGGTCAAAGAAAGACTGGTGAGTAAGAGGTTTAGTTTGATATGTACATACCACTATGACTGGACTGTTGCTGACAACAGTAAGAGGAAACTAAGCCGACATGGAAGCTATAATCAGCAGAAATGTAAGAAACCCAGACCAGAGTTGGTAGGAAACAGGAATAAATGTGCACATTGTAAGGAAATAAATACCCAGCTGTTCTGATAGGCATTATTGTTTAAGCAAACCATTTGCAGAGAGCCTGTTTTTTTCATCAAGATTTATCATATTAAAGAGAATCAAGTTAAACAGATTAAATCAACATCACAGCAAATGCTGTGTCTTCTCCTGTCTGTCCACCGGGAGGCAGACTGTGACCACATTGACAATGAAAGAAAGCCATTTCTGTTTGCTGATCGAAATTCTGTAACTGCTGTGAATTTGGGTTGTAAATAGAATCAGCTGCTGGGCAGTTTGTGGTGTTCAGTAATGTCGAAACAGTGTTCATGACACACAGTGAGAAATGGGCTTTTTTACAGGTCTGGACTGACACATCCAGCGCTAATGAATCACTGACACCGCCATCGTGTTTGGCTTTCACCCAGGAAATAGGGACTTGCTGTAATATAGATGAACGTTTATGTTGAATTTAAATGAAAAGGTTATTCTTGTTAACATGTGTTGGGTGTAACTAATGCTTCTGTGCCTGAAAAGGTGCAGATCCCTTCCCTGTATGTTATGAACAACCTCCCTGGAGGAGTGCATGATGTAATAAACTAGATTAATGCTTATAGCTCTGAAACACTTACATGTAAACATACATTTGGTTTTAAAGTGCGTCTCATTCCCTAATCAGACGAACATTTATTAGCTTATTATTTTCTTTTTTTGGCCTTCATTTTGAAATATCTGAGTCTTCACACCTCTAATGCTCCACCTCACTCTGCTGCTTAGAGATGCAGATGCCCCAATTAAAAACTTTGTAAATCTTAAATCAGATCGCTGAATGTTGTTTGTGGCTTTGAGCTCTGCGATAACAGAAATTTGCCTGAACTGAAGAAAACATCAGAAACAGAATTCAGTCATCATAAAAGGAGCTCAGGATGAAGCAGCAGAGCTGTTACTATGCAGAGACTGCAACCAGTCTGCTGCATAATTCATGAACCAAAGGAACCAAAGCAAGAGCTAAAAAAAAAAAAAAAAATCCTGTTTATGGCTGTGTGTTCAAATACATCCGCCAGGGGGAGACAACGTAACACACAAGCCCTCAAAGAATGTATGTTTTACTAATTTATATTATCTGGCCTGTGAATGGCCTGTATTTGTATAGCGCTTTACTAGTTCCTAAGGACCCTAAAGCGCTTTACACATTCAGTCATCCAAACTGTTGAAATACATTCATACAAATATAGTCACCAATTCCACCAGATGAATGTTGTTTACATAAATGTTTTTTTTAATTTGCTCTTAACAACCAATTACATCTAATAATGAAGGCCTTTGTTACCAAGTCAATTAACCATGAGAACAGCCTGTTACTTTTAGTGTTGATCTGAGCATTAAGTGGGACTGGTTACGTCTTTAAATGTTTAAATAAATGCTGCAAAGATTCAAGCTTTTTTCCAAGTTTTTCTGAATCTTTTTTTTGAGTTTACAGTAAAAAAAAAAAAAAAATCTTCACAAATTGTGAAGTCAGTCTTTTCAATTTTACACAGGTGGTTGGATGTTACACTCTGGAAATGGAAGGAAGGTGAGTGTTATTAACCATGTGGTCCACGGACACGCTGCACCTCCACCTCCATGACAATTTTAAGCTGACATAGCAAAAAGCTGCAGCCACGCTGAGTCTCTATTTCAGCCCACACTGAAAGTTCGGACTTCAAAGTTTTTAAATTTTAATTACAGGCCAGTAAATCCTGAGTTTTGATAATATATATAAGCCATGCTTTTTCTAAATACTGTCGTCACGTTTTTGTGTGTGTGTTTTAAGCGTTTTCTAAGGACAGCGTGAAAACAGTAAAGAAAGGAAAAAAAGCCACCTCTTTCCTATCGGTAGAAAAATGTACCATGTGGACGAATTAAAAAAAAAGTCAACATGTGGGATTTGGTTGTTTAGGAAGAGGGAAAAGTTTTGGGAGTGACAGTGACAGTAATGGCAGCGAGACAGAGCGAGTGAGAGAGAGAGCGAGAGAGAGAGTTTTTAGATGTGGGAGATTTGTGACGTGTGGAGTGTATACTTAGTGTGTTGTGTTGACTTGTGTAGCTGTTCTGTTGTGTAGTCGTTTTGTTTTGTGTGTCAGTGAGGGCACTAATGAATGTCACAAAGGCACATTTGAAAGGTAAACACTGTCACTAAGTAGAAAACCAGCGGAGTGATACACCTCCTGTTGTCAGGCCTGCAGGTTTATCCCTGTGCCGTTCTCCTCTGTCTTTTGGTGGACAAACTTTTTTTTTACTGGCACACATCATTTGTGGGGCATCTTATTGCGAAACCTGATTGTTCTCTCATTTTAGTTTTAGTAATATTTTTAAATGGTTGTAGAAAATGAAAAAACAAAACAAACAGCAGGTGTATTGTCTGCATTTTTAGATAAATAGTTGTATATGTTTAGAAAATGTACATTTTATATTTGCATTTCAAGTTATAAAAATTTACTCAAAATGTCTGGTTTTTTTTTACAGTAAAAAATACTACTAGGATTTTAAGTTCTTTGTGTGATTTCAGATCAGTAATAGTACTATTAATAGTAATTGTAGTACAAATGCAGTATGTCAGTGAAAAAAACAACAAAATTCAGTTGAGCTGAAAAGAATGATACCAAACAAGGCAAGGGGAAAAAAATAAAATGAAACAAACGTAAACTCAAAAGGAGTCAAAAATGGCCGGTTGTATTTCAGGCCTCAGTGGGTTAATCCAACAAATGATGAAAAATTAGGTTTAAATTTTTGTTCATGACAGTGCATTTCTGACATTTTGTGTAATTTAAGCATCTAACAATGTGATTGTTTTCTAACAAAAAACAGTGTGAAACTTAAATTAGACTTGTGTTTGTAAATGAACCGCCCCATGTTGTGTAGCTTTCTGGATTGGGCTACATATTATTTAATATACAGGCTATACAGTACATAACATCAAAACTCACATGTTTTATGTAACTAAAGTGTGTAATTATGTGGGCTACAGACAATAATTAAGTTATAGACTATATTTATATGAAAAACGTGTATACTTAGTGCATTTGAATCATTTTAACCATATGTAACCACCTGCATATGTGGGGGGTTGATTTCTTTGCCACCCTAAGAAAATTTCTCTAGATCCGCCCCTGCTCACGGGCACACGGGGAATAAACTCAAAAAGCACAGCTTTATTGCTGGAAAACAGATCACAAATAATACAATATTAAACTGGGAAAATCTAAATGTAAGGTACACCAGGAAACACAAGGAGAACCACACACAGCATATGAGAGATCTCAACACTAACACAGAGAAACACAGGGCTTAAATACACTGGGAAATAACGAGGGGAATGAGACACAGAAGGGGAGCACAGCTGAGAGAAATTGGACATAACCAGACCCAAAGGAAGCGAAACTCAGTACATTCACGTAGGACACAGACCTTCAAAGTAAAACAGGAAATGTAACAGACACAGACTTGACTAGGGGAGACAGCACTAAGAAACACAGAAAACAACAACAAGGAGACATGGAGGGCAGCTACTAAATACTTAGAAAACTAAAGAGAATACAAGAAAGCCAAACTAAGACACTAGACTAAAGAATAAACTGGGGCAACAAAGAGAAGTAAGATAAAAATACAAAAATTTAGAGACACGAGAAACTCAAAACACTGGGTCACCGACCCAGCACCGTGACAAACAGGGGAACTGTTGTGTCCCTCCCACCTGTTCTTTTCAAAATGTTTAGTGTAGCTGAAATACTGTTCAATCCCACTGTTGTAAGTAGAAATTAATAAGATCCATACAAAAAGCTTTAAACTGGAAAGGCTGTGGGAAATATCTGACTGAGTCTAACTTTCCCCAGCTTGACTCGACCCACCATGCTTTATTGTGCCATTCTTGTCCATGTGTTAGACTTACTACAGTCCAGCTCTGAGGTCTTTACACTGCCTGCCTGTCCGTCAGAGGATAGACTTTAAAGTTCTGATGCTGGTCTATAAAGCTCTGAATGGTTTAGTACCAAAATACATCAGTGACCTCCTGACCCACTATGAACCTTCCGGATCCCTCAGGTCATCTGGATCGTTGTTTTTTTTATCAGTTCCCAGAGTCAGAACCAGCCACGGAGAAGCTGCATTCAGCTTTTATGCTCCATATATGTGGAACAAACTCCCAGAAAGCCTCAGATCAGCTGAAATTTGCTTAGTTTACTTAAATCCAGGTTGAAGACTCACCTATTCTCAGCTGCATTTGAGTAAAACACCAAATCCACACTTTTAAGCTTAAATTTCAAAGCTTACATTTTAACTACTGATTTCATCTGCTGTTCTGATTTTATCTACTGTTTTTTTTAAATCAATTTTAAATCATGCTTTTTATTCGTTTTTGTTTTTTAATGTCTCTGTAAACCACTTTGAATCACCTTGTGGTTGAATTGTGCTATATAAATAAACTTGCCTTGCTAATGAATGTGGCTAACCAACCAAAGGCTTTAAAAAAAGATATACAAAACTTTAAACGTCAATCATGATGGGACATTTTGTATCAACAACTAAAGAAAATCCCTTTGAATACCTCATGTGAAAATTGTTTGTTGTGATGTTGCACTAAAAAAATTAAAAATGACTCATTTGTAACCCAACACTGCAGTCTGTTGACTTTATTCTGACCTTGTTCAAGGTGTTAGCAGGAAAGATATGTGGGTTTTAAGGACCAACTCCAGCACCAGTAGCTGCTCTGAAATCTGATTTATTTTTTATTTGATCAAAAAACAAGAAAACACCCTCACGAAACCAACTCTTCTTTTTAAACGTCCTTTTTGTTTAACAAAAATGCTGTATAACATGCACAATTCAGTACCTGATCAGTTAAAACCCTCAACCTCCCAGGCATATTTACATAAATACATATCACCCCCTTTGTCAGGTCTGTGATGGCAGACTGTGTGGAGAGTGGACAGAGTGTGGACCCAAATGCAGACTAAAGACACGGTACTGGACTGCAGTCAAAAATGAAAGTGAGCTTTTTATTTTTGACTGCACAAAATACAACCAAAGCAAAAGGGAGACTAAGATTAAACCAACGAAAACTAAACACAAGGTACCTGGAACAAGGAAACCTGAGACCTGAAACATGACGGATGATGAACATGACAAGGATCTGACGAGGGACAAAGGGAGACTCACATAATAAAGATACACAAAGGCAAACGAGAGGGAACAAAAGGGAACTAACTCAAAGTAATTAAGAACCAGAAATCTAAATGATTAAACCGGGAAACTAAATAATACCAGAAAAGGACTAAGAAACATAAATCGCTACCATCGTAAGAAAACAAGGCCAGAAGTCCAAAAACATAAATGCTCAGTAACAGACCTATCACCATAACATCTATAAATTTACATATTATAATTCCGTGTCCATTATTTTGTGAATAAGGAACCAGATTTTCGGACAATGTTTTATTTTTATATTGAGTCAGGTTACATAATATCAGTATCAACAACAAAGCAGCAGTCAAAAAATATACAATTGTCAGGCGCTAAACATCCGGTAAAGTCACAGCTTTTTACAATAGATATAAACATATTTTTAATGAAACCTTGTAGCCTTGGACAGACGTCTGTACTTCTGGTTACCCCTGATTTAGTAGTTAATAATAGCCACAGTGTTGGAGTGTAATGGAATACATGTACCGCCGTTACGTATTTAAAATACAAAATACGAGTAACTGTATTCCGTTACAATTACCATTTAAAAAGGTAGTATTCAGAATACAGTTACTTTGTTGAAATGAATGGATTACACTGCGGTATTTTTCTGTTTCATATGTTAGGCTATGCCATCTCTATTTTTGGGAATTCCACGCTGGTGGAATGTGTCTGTGAGCGCGAGGAGGGAGAAAAAGAGGTGAAAAGTACGAGATTCACCGACCAGAAACGGGAGCTGGAAGCATCTAAATATAATAATAACCATTGCAGCCAAAAAGAATGCCTGAGGAGCCCATTTGTAAGTACGCTATTAAGACTCGACTGTACACTGTGTTTGTGTTTTCCTCCGAAACAGTAAGTTCCATTGGAGCAGTCTTTCAACGCCTCTCTCTGTCTCTCGCTAGCAAAGTTGACCCAGACAACAAAGTAAAGCTAGTTTTCAGCTATGAGCCGACACGGAACCCACCGTATTAGCCAGAGGACCCTTTTTTACGGTTCGGAGCCACAGAGCTGTTTTATATACGCGCAGAATTGTTTTCTATACGACATACATGTCCATCCTACTGATACTCATTTTATATTAAAATGTAAAAATCCTGTTGGTTTTGGTATGGTGAATAACCTTCAGTAATAGTAATAAATCACTAGCAATAGTACATTCATGTAGTTGTAAAAAGCATGATAATATATTAAGTAATCCAAAGTATTCAAAATACGTTACTCTCATTGAGTAACGTAAAAGAATACGTTACAAAATACATTTTCATGTATTCTGTAATTCGTAGTGGAATACATTTTAAAAGTAACCTTCCCAACACTGGATAACCACAGTAAACATTGGGGATAAATATTTCTCCCTAACTTATAAAAATGAAATCTTTTAATGAAATTGCTGAATCTTGACTTTTAAGGAGACTTTTTCGGAAAGCAGCTTGAGCTTTGAGAAGAGGGTCAGAAGAAAAAAAACATACAAAAAAGACTCTTAAACAAGCACTCACACACAGAGATAGAAACATTAGCATTTCCACAATGTCACAAGCCAAAGAAAATATAATGCTTCCTCCTCAAGATATCATTTCTCAAGAGAAGTACCAAAAGGCATTAGTTTGAAGCTGTAGTTTTTGAAGATTAAAAAAAACTACAGCTTCGAGGTGATCATATAAAAAAGGGTCATCATATATGAATTTTTTATTTTTTTTTTGCAAGAATTTAATTTCAGTGCACACTGTAGTTACATGACGGGGTAGCAGGGATACAAAGCGATGCCACACTGGTTGCCTGTGTTGCGTGCCATCCGGATGTATCCCTGATCTCCGAAGGTTGTTCCCCAGCTGGAGAGTAAAAAAAAAAAAAAAAAAAATCATTATGAAATAATAGCTCATCGGTGAAATTGAACTGTTTTTAAAACTCCACATGTCATTCAGCAGCTGGTTGCTTTGTTTTAATCTATGAATAAACATTAACAAAGCTGTCTTTCTTCTTCTTCTTCTTCTTCTTTACATTTAACTAGGTGCAGTGCATGGTTAATTATTAATACGGATAGGAAACTTATATACATGGGTATGTTCAAACTTTTGATTGGCTGTATTCTTTTGAAGTCTTGATGTTTCCATGGAATAACTAATGTTTGATTAAACTTTAATTTAATGATGGAGGCCAACTGGTATATCGCAGCCCAACAGTCTGGAGAGTTATTGCTTAAGTTTAAAAATATATATAATTTAAAGAAATCCACTTTAGTCCTGTCAGCAAAAACTGAAAGTCTGAACAGAATGTAACAATCAGTCTTTGCATGTTAATGATATGTACTTTCCTAAAAAGCGCTGACTTCTCTCTTTCATTTCCTGTTTGTCTTGTAGAGTCCTCCCAGAATGCACCACATAAGTGAACAGATAGTGGAAGACAATAGAAGCCCTGTCTATAAAATCACTTTGTATATATAACCCAGATTCCAAAGAAATCAGTGGAGTGAAAATGTCTCACCTGTTCTTTACGAGCCAGTAGTCTTGTCCATTCAGAGTGCCGTAGCCCACTGCCAACACACCGTGATTCACCTCTTGTGTGCATGATGGGTCATTATACACTCCTGAAATGATAAGAAGAATTACCAATCTCATTGTAACATTCCAAAAAGCTAAAAACAATAATTTCCAAGAAAGTTTTATTAATTCAAGCTTTTCTCGAAACATCTTCATTCCTCCAAACTTCTCAAAACTATTTTTCCATATTAATAAACAAGAGTACACTTGACACCTGACGAAGTGTATCTTACCACTTCTATAGAAACTAAATCTGGGCCGCCTAGCATCAATTGCCACTGAAATGGGTCCAATGGTAGCAAGACCCTGCTTCAGAGCGTTCTCGTCCCCTTCAGGCAGAAACTGGTAACTGGAGCAGTTGGCAGCACGGGTTGCTGGGTTGTAGTGGCACTGATCATCCTGAAGTTAAAGGACAAAATGTTAAAGGATCTGATGCAGTCAGGAAAAAAAATTAAAAAATAAAAATCTTAAATTATTCTTGTTTATTAAAAACATACAAGGCAGGCCTTAGACAGAACTGAACAAACTGGGAGATGGGACCTCATACTACTAGAAGTGACACCAACCATCAGAGCAGTCCTTGAGCTTGCTCTACTTGCCCATTCTAATGTGACATTTTACATATGAATGATACTTTGGCAAAGTTGTGGATTATTTTGGATTATGAGCTGCAGTTTTTTTTTTTAAACCACCCCTTTAGTCACCAGACACTGGAAAACAGGCTCTCCCTTGACTGAACTGCACCTCACTCATAAAAGAGAAAGTCAGTGGTTTCATAATTTGTACTTCAGGACAAAACTAAACCTAAAGATTTTTTCAAAATACACACATATTGTCATGTCCATATTGAATATTTTTGGTCACTATGCTTATAGAATATTTAACATCAAAAAGTTGCTTTTTCAAATATCTTTTTCTAAAATTAAAAACATCGCCACCCCCGTGAGGCTGGAACAGTCTGCTGAATCGTCTCAGAACTGGCCTCCTCCACACAAACAACAGCGAACTACATAAAGCCTGGAGGACAAACATGTTGTCCGCTCCGATTAATTTATTGTTGCTCCAAAGAGACGTTAACAGCTGACCACAGTGTGAGTGTTGCTGTCTACAGCCTGAAGGATCAGACTCAACTTCTTGCTGGTTTTTATACACCCACCTAGGTGTCTCATACAGGGTTTTGTAAAGCTTGTGTTAGAGTCCTGTGTTTATTATTTTTTTTGCAAAACTTTGTTCACATTGTATGAACAACAAAAATAAAACAGAATATGATGACTGAAAATCATTTAAACACAATATTTAAATTGAAAATTGAAAATTAGACAAAGACAACATAAACTAACATTATATAAACATATTAAAAAATAGTAACATTCCTTAGATTAAATAAAAAATAAAGTAGCTTTGCTCCTGTCTACTCAATTTTTACTGTAAATAATGGAGTCAGATGTTTTGGTTTTACCTTATGAACATTCACCTATCACTAATATTATAGCTGAAAACATCAGTTAAGTACGTAGGTATGTTCTTTTAGCACAAAAGTGTGCTTATAGGGCCACAAAAAGGTTGTGTGTTTACTTACACGTCCTGTATATGGGTATGAAGCATCAGAGTCGATTCCGTGGTTGTCGATGACATACTGGAAAGCTCGGGTCATGAAGCCTCCGTTGCAGCCGTGGTTGCCATATTTGCCGGAACAATCCACCAGGTTTTGAGGACTGAGATCCACCAGCTTTCCTGTACTCTTGGCTAACTGGCCTTCCAGGGCCCCTGCAGCACTGAAGGCCCAGCAAGACCCACAAGCACCCTAAGATAAAAAAAAACAAACCCATAGGATCTAAAATACAAATATGCTTATATTCTCAGTATTCCTCTAAATGTCCATCTTAATAGCACTGATGCACTTTTTTACAATACCAACTACAAAAAAAAAAGTCCTGCAGTGATTTGCAAATCCCATAAATGTTGAAACTGAGACACTTTACAATTTCATGACTAGCAAAAGGTATTTTACACAGCATCCCAACACCCTTGGAATTATGGTTGTAAAACTTTGACCCCAAATTACACATCTGACTGCACTTGTAGCTGTGACAAAATAAACAAGCTGAAACACACTGGTCTGGCAACAAAGGTGTTCTTTATATTAGTTCTGTTGCTTGAGTTTTCCTTTCTGGTCTCTTTCCACACTTCTTAGAAATCCATAAAGAAATCCATCTTGATTTTGATTTAATATATACAATTCATTGATATAATAATAAATAAAGACAGAGTGAAAAATCCCCCTTCAACAATGTTCCTGTAGCTTGTCACTACATCAGACAGAAATAGAATAAATTCCTTGTGCATCATTTCACACATTTCTGTGTTTGGCAGCTCAACAGGCGTTTGTAGAGGTGTTGGTGAAGCAAGGGTCCAGCAGGGTGTAGGAGGTTAAAGAACTCAAGTGATTAAATGAGAATGTTTTTTGGTCAGTTACATTTACCCTGTTGCACAGAACAGAAGCAATGCCAAAATCAATATGTGTGTGTCTCTGGTTAAATGATATTCATCTGCACAACACAAGTTAATAATAAATTGGGCATCAAAATCTGTTTCTTTCTTTTAAAATTATTATTTTTATCTTTATGATTTTTCCCCTTAGACTCCACGCAAAGCAATTTCAGCACAAAAAGTCATATGGATTTAAAATACCCTAAAGTAATGCATATTTTAGCACTAAACGTTTAGAGACAAATAAAGTGAAGCTTTGGAATGGACTATTTACATACAGAAAGAAAAGGCAGAACATTAAGACATATATTTCCTTATTTCACCTTAATTTTTGTATATTAATCATCCAAAAACTAAGATAACGAGACAGTTTTGAAAGTATCTAGGTTAAAAAAAACCCTGTAAGACCGTGCTACCCACCTTCTTTGCACCAAGACAAATGGATGTGACCAAATAATTGCTAAACTAGCAACTGTGGTAATGACATCCTGTGTAAAGATGAACCTTTTCAAAGAATAAGGAACAGGATGAATGGGGGATATGTTGACACTACTGCCTGTGTGGCTATGAGACATCAAATGTTTTTGCTCTTCTCAGCAGCACTAATACATATACATTGATTTAAATGCCCTCTTCTTTTTTTTTTTTTACCTGCATCTTGACTTTGGTGACACAACCCTTCTCTCTCCAGTCCATGGTGTCTGGTATGCCAGAACCTGATGCCCCTGCAAAGGGAGACGGCGCCCTCTGGATGTCAGTGGGAGGAGTGAGACTGGCAAAAAACTGCATGATCTCTTCTTCTGTCTATGAGAAAGAAAATGGCAATGATGAAATAAGAAACAAAAGCCAGTCACAGCTGGCAGACAGTTATCAAAGTTTTCAACTTCAATGTGCTTTATAAACTTTCTAAAAGCTTTAATTTTTCATATAAATCTCCCCTATGCAATATTTATATGTTATAAGCTCCCTGACTTCATTAGAGCCATTTTAATGTTTAATTTCATAATCAAACTTTGCATCTAATCCAACTACTAACCAAGCTGCAGGCAACTGGAGCTGTAAAAACATTGTGGTGCATCAAGTGCCGCTCCAAGCACTAACAGGATGTGTCAACAGGAAGACCAAACATGTTGCAAGACAACAAAAGGCCATGGTGGCTGTCTTTTTGATTTAAGCTACACTGTAAGAACAAGTCCTAATATAAAAGTATTTTACTTGTATTTTACAGTTTCGTTCTGTTCTTCTAGAATATCATTAAATTTACATAAAAAGACTGTGATTTCACATTTCAAATGTAAATTAACGTAAAATCACTGTAATGTAATAAAACAGAACTTTCTTGTTTTTTGTCTGTACAATCTAAATATGATTGTTAAAATACATTCACAAATGTATCATGATTGCACAGATATTTGTCCGTTATTTGAAGGATTGAACTGTTGAATTCAAATGTAATGCTATGGCAAAATATATAACATGATTCCTATAAACGTTGTTTACATAAAATAATTATTACTATTATTGCTACTTAGGGCCATCGTGGCTCAAGCGTTGGCAGTTCGCCTTGTAATCACAAGGTTGCTGGTTCAAGCCCCGGCTCGGACACTCTTGGTCATTGTGTCCTTGGTCAAGACTCTTCACCTACTGGTGATGGCCAGATGGTGCGATATGGCAGCCTCGCCTCTCTCAGTCTGTCCCAGGGTATGCAATCCTTTATTATTTAAACCAACTGTTAACAGTATGTTTCTGTACATTTAAGTATTATTATTCATATTGCCACATTCATTGACCTTGTTTATAGGTGATTTCATTGTTTGATCACATTAAAATGTTCCTAATTTAATGTTTAAAAGCACTTGAGAAAGGCAAAATCCCATGTAAAATTAGGGCAACAAACTGTATTATCATTACTGAAAATAACTGTATTTTTATGAGAAAGTTATTTTCTGTTATTGTATGTTATTACTTTGGCGCCCCAGCTGCAGGAATATTACTGTTTTTCTAGGATTTTTTTTTTTTTTAACAGTGTAGACTTTTCACCTCAAGAATAATTTTCCAGAGCTCCATCTCACCAGACTTAATTTTTGGGTCATAAAGCTCGAGATATTTCTTGATGTAAACTTCTAGTTTCTCATTCATTAGCTTAAACATGAGAGAAGGCAACAAGGGAAGAAAGGGTGCTTCTACAGAAGCTAAAAATGTGAGCTGCAGAAGTGTAGATGTAAACGCAGGAAGTGAAAAAAAGTATTTTGAGGGGCAGGTGGAAACTGATCATATAACTGTGGCATGAGGTTTTGAGCCAGCATCACTGTGGAGGTTTTATGTGGAAAATGATGGTCAAGTGTTTTGACATAACTCTGTTGGGCCTGAACACAAAGACTTTTGAGCCACTTGTAGCCTCAGTTTTCTGCCAGTAATCTATCATCCATCACACACCCAGCTACTCTTCAATACGGATCAGCTTTGATCCTGTTGACCTTTTCAACATCATTAATACAATCACCATTATTGAATAAAAAATATCATAAGTCAAAAACATTAATGAAGCAAGAGAGTGTCTCACCAGGTCTCCCATGTGATTCATGCCCAGTTCATAGGTGTGAAGTCCCATTGAGGCCTCCAGGTTGTGCACGGTAATCATCTTCAGGTTATTCTCCCACAGCTCCCGGCGGTGAGCATTCTCCACCTCACATAAAGAAAGAGCAGATGAGGTGAAAATGCCATATAAGTTAATTATAAGCCTTGTGCAGAGTTTGTCCATACAAATATAACACTTTAAAAAAATATTTATTACTACTTTTTGTCACATACATCATTTTTGTAGCTCTTCCCATGTGTCTTCTTCCACAGCTCCCAGTGTGCGTCCAGTGTGGATTCAAACATGGCTGCTGCCCCGGCACACAGGGAGATGAGCAGCAACAGCAGGCCTGCAAACACACAAACATAGACGATGACACGAGAAGACAGGATGTCACCTGACCTTTGATGAGACTGATGCTCACTAACACACTGAGAAAACAACCTGCCTGGCAAAGAGCTCAAGTTTCCAGTCAGAAACAGACCTTAGTTTCATAAAAACCACACATAGAGACTCTGGCACGACACAGGCCAAAATATTTTCAGAGTTGTGTTACATGTTGACAAAAAGAAAACAACAAAAAGATGGAAATCAAAACAAAGAACAGGCGTTTAGTGAAATATGAGCACAACTGAACTTGTTTATGAGAGCCCCTGATATTTAATTCTTCTTATTAAAATCCAACATTTACTCTAAAAGGTTAACAGAAGCCACAACTATTTTCCTAGATTCATACATGGTAATTTTTCCCAAATTAAAAGGCCTTTTTTTCACAATTTCACTGTCTTGATCTGCTTCTCAGTCAGAACGCGGAAAAACATGATTGTAAATATTGGTTTACGTCACTTGTTATCAGAAGGGCTGGCAACAAGCTGAAAAAGGCATACAAGAATCAACAAACAGGCCTCAAAATACAAAAAGGGAGAGTGTTTGCTCAGTTTTCTTACAATGACTAAGAGCAAATATACAAAACTAAAGACAGTGAAGTGATTCCACTGAACACTTCTGTTTGAACTGAGTGTTCAAGCATGTTACCAGATTATAATTGGTGCTGATGTTGTCTCCAGGGGTTTTATACTGAGGTGGCTCATTGGCCTTATCTACATAGCAAAAGTCACTTTTTAAAAAACAGCTTTTTGCACTGACCACTGTGTCTTTAGTCTCTGAGTGTTAAGAGAAGTCTCAAGTATAACTTCCACATATTTAAGGCTGTGCAAAATTTTCAAAATGACGCCACAGTCACAAGGCCTGAAGTGAAACTTATGAACAAGCAAGAAGTACATCCATGAATATGAAGCTCCACCTGGTACAGTTCCCAGCTGGGGAAAGGACCCTCTTCAAACAACACACACAATATCCTCAGTGTAGAACCTAAATGTAATATGATATATATAATTTTTTTAACCAGAATTTATAACTCATCAGGCTTCTCATACTAATGTATGCGATTTAAGTAAGCCATCTATTCAATTTTTACTTGGACTTTTACCCCAAAAGCACTTTGACTGGCTCTTTTTTCCGCTTCGTTTTGTTGTCAGTTTCATAAATACAAATACAAAAACGAAGAATTCCGGTTTTATATTACTTTCAAATTGTTTTACTAAACAAATGCTACAGCGTAGTTGTACAGCACAGCCTTCCTGTCAATGGTGTAATTACATAAGGATATACTAAAAATACACCGAGTGTGTTTGGACAATTTCTTTTTCTGCATTTATTTAACATTATAGAAACACTTTACTTCACTGTGATGACATTATAACAAGGTTACAATGTATTTCTATCGTTGAACACACCTGCGGCCTGAACAAAGAAAAGTCTTTGAAAGCTACAAAAACGAAAGTAAACTAAATTATGAAGCTTTTTATGGGGCGATGTCCGCCTTTTTGTTTTACCAGCCATTAATATTTCTACTAAAGCTGTTAAAGTATTACTGGAAAGTGTTTCACTTGCCTTGATTAGTCGGACTCATCTTTGCTGCGCGGAAATTCAGTCTGACTGCGTTTCCTTGTTGCTATTATTTAAGAACGAAGTGTCACATGTTCTCTCGCAGTTCTTCCTCTTTCGAAAGTAAAAGCTACACCGTTTTCCTCACAGTGCAGGAAAGGAATAGTTGAACGCATAAGACATGAAACAGAAGGTAAACAAAAACCACTTATTCAGAGGTTTTCCCAAAAACTTGAACCACACAATTGCACATTTTCGGAAAGTATGACAAGTACACACTCAGCATTTTATGCACATTAAAAGTGTCTTACTTCCCACATTTAGCATTTTCATTACACCCTATGAGCAATCAAGTTTTTTAGTTTTAATTTATTAAGTTATTTATCTTTAGTTCAGTGTAGTTGGGTTTATTTCCAGATTGGGGTTTCCTCGTTATTATTTTATGTTTTAGTTTAGCTTCTTATTAGACTGAGAGTTGTGTTTCTGTTTTATATTAGTATGGCAGAGGCAAGATTAAAGTTCAGAATAAACACAACAGAAGCACATCGCTTTGTCAAAGAAGGTATCTCACAGTCATGTTTCATATGCCAGAATTCCTTTCTTGAAATTACAAATTCGACCAAGCTGACAAAGTTATTTCCAACAATATTTCCTTTGAGTTTTCATTTGATCTCAGTGACTAATATTCTAATATTCTATTCTATTCTATTGCCTCAGAATGGCATAAAATCATAATTTTAGCTGTAGCTACCCATATTAACCTTACTATAAGACTATCCTGTGTGCAAATGACAGTTTTCTCTGAGGGTTAGAAATATGGAAATGGAAACTTGGAGAATGGAAATGATATTATGGCAATCCACTTATTAGAATTTTATATTTAATTCATTGAAACTAATCAGAAAGGTCAGGAAGGTCATTAAAAATCTTGGAAGTTAATTCTGCAGTTACAGGAATAAGTGGTTCTGGAAAGAAGTGAAGGTCAAAATAAATATTCGACCTGTCAGCTGTAAATGAAAGATCATGAGGTCAGTACGTTGTCTGCTGTTGGATGAACACAGAAAACTGAAAGAGGAACAAACCAAATCATGCATTTCAGTCATGAACATATAAGTTCAAGCAATGGTTTCATGGCACTACATGCTTTTATAGAGTAATTCAGCACCATATAAATAATAATCATTAATGCAAACTCCTTGTGGTGCCAACTATGGCCGAAAAAATACAAACGTCACTCATTTTCCTACATGAAAACAGTCATGGGGGTTAATGTTGGGGTGATGGTGTTCCTTACTTCAAAAAATATAGAAATATTGCACATTTAGTAGAATAATTAAATTATAAATATAAACACAACAGCCACTTTATATACCTGTTAAACCACTCATTAAAACAATGACTGATTATCAACCAGTGCCATGGCAGCCACTCACTGCATTTAGGCACATAGACAGGTCAAGATAACCTGCTGTTCAAAATTTGAAAATATCCATTGATATTATAGGAAGGAAAAGTAACTCAAAAAAATCAGTAATTATAACCAAGGTGTGTGGAAAAGTCTTCCAAATCTTTGGATGCACAACGTGTCAAACCTTGACGCAGCTGTTATGGCCTGTCTAGGGGTGGCCAGACCACAACGTAAGGGTGAGCCATCTTCATCAGAGCCAAGCAGCCACATCACGCAATTGGTAAAGTTTGATAATGATTTATTTACAATATATTGATTCGTTAGGTTATTTGACACAAACGAGGAGCTGATTATAGCTTTGGGGTGGACCTAAACAACAACAAAACAAAACAACAAACCAAAGGAGCCTATCTCGAGTATTCACCAAACTTACCTAATCAAACCAAATGACAGCAACTTGCCTCCCTAACTACGAAAAACAGGAGAAAACTATCATCAAACAAAAAATATTGTTCGGTGTGATGGATCTCACACTGTAAGAAAAAAATCCAAAAAAACAGTGATATTCCAGCAGCTGGGGTGCCAAAATAATACCATACAATAACAGAAAATAACTTTCTCATAAAAATACGGTTATTTTCATTAATGACAATGCAGTTTGTTGCCCTAATTTTATATGGGATTTTGCCTTTTTCAAGTGCTTTTAAACATAAATTAGGAACATTTTAACGTGATCAAACAATGAAATTACCTATAAACAAGGTCAATGGATGCGGCAATATGAATCATAATACGTAAATGTACAGAAATATACTGTTAACAGTTGGTTTAAATAATAATAATAATGGATTGCATTTATATAGCGCTTTTCGAGACCCTCAAAGCGCTTTACAATTTCACTATCCATTCACTCTCACACACTGGAGGAGGCAAGATACAGTTGTAGCCACAGCTGCCCTGGGACATACTGACAGAAGGGAGGCTGCCATATCGCACCATCGGCCCCTCTGGCCATCACCAGTAGGTGCAGGTGAAGTGTCTTGCTCAAGGACACAACAACCGAGACTGTCCGAGCTGGGACTCGAACCGGCAACCTTCTGATTACAAGACAAACTGCCAACTCTTGAGCCACGATCGCCCTAAATAACATTATTTGATGCAAAAAAAGTTTATAAGAATCATTTTATATATTTTTCCATAGCATTACATTTGAATTTAAGAGTTCAATCTTTCAAATAACGGACAAATATTTGTGAAATTATGATACATTTGTGAATGTATTTTAACAATCTAAATATGCATATGTACAGACAAATATATTTGAAAAACAAGAAAATTATGTTTTATTACATTTACAGTGATGTCATGTTATTTTACATTTGACATGTAAAATCGCAGTCTATTTATGTAAATTTAATGATATTCTTGGAAAACAGTACAAAACTGTAAAATACACAGTGAAATACTTTTATATTACAATTTTTTTTACAGTGCAGTTTCTGCTGCCGCATTCAGATGGTTGGGTCAGAATTTGATCTAAACAACATGAAATAATGGATTCAATCTGCCTTCTATCAACGCTTCAGCCTAGTGGTGTTGTAATTACAACTCTTTCTCCAATCGATCTTTCTGAGTTAACTTCAATAATTACTTCCTCCAAACCATCAACGTGTCTTTTAGACCCCATTCCTGCCATTAATTAATGCTTCAATCTTAAATATGATCAACCTATCTCTAATAATTGGCTATGTACCACAAGCCTTCAAGCTGGCTGCACTGAAAAAAAGGGACTGGCCATCTCTTGGATTTATGTAAGCATCTTGCATGCATTTAACACAATTGCCTCATGTTTTAAAGTTAAATGTAACTATATAGTGTAAAAACTACATGATATGCAGAAAGGGTGTATTAAATTGTTCATATCATGTTCAGGTGAAGTAAGTCAATAAGATAGCAACGTTAAATCTCGTGAAACCACGCGTGATTTCATCTCGCGGGCTTTGGATCGTGGTTTAAAAAAGGCATCCATCTCAGTCAAGTCGAGCAGCCAACTCTACGTTTTTGGTATGTCTTGATTTTTTGAATTCATTTTTACCATATTTCAGCCAAATGTAGTTAAACGTCTAGAGTGTCGCCATGTAACATGCTAAAAAAGAGCCGTTAGCTTATTTGCTGTTTTATCTGTTGTCAAAGAATTGGCGCTTTTTCATTTGAATTTGTCTTTGGCACAAGAGCCGTAATATCACATTAAACCTAATTACGAGGCACTCATAACATAATTTGGTTTTCTGTGTGAATAGATTTGTCAACTGACTCTTCAGTTACATTGTGTATTTACTGCACCGTGGTGTTAGTGAGATTTTGGACATTGAACAGCTTTAGCTAATATCATCAGCGGCATTATGCTAGCTTACATCCCTACCCCTCCTGCCCTCACCTGCTGTCCTTTTGTTTTTGTTTTTGTTTTTTTTGCTGCACATTGAGAGATGACCTCTATTCTGCATTTCACCAGGAGTCAGCTGATGGATTGTGGGTTCAAGGTGTTATGGTAAGAAAGTATATTCTATTTTCGTTTCTGTAACTTAATTATAATAGGTTTTTATAATTATTAGGTGCATGCATACTCACCCTATTAATACAACTGAGAGATCCAAAATAGAATAGAATAGAATAGAATTCAACTTTATTGTCATTGCACATGCACAGGTACAGGGCAACGAAATGCAGTTTGCATCCATCCAGAAGTGCTTTAGTGATATAGATATATTACAATATATATTAGCAATAATATAGATATGTGAGTATATTACAGAAATGGGTCTATTATGGTATGTTATAATGTACACGGTATGAAGTATGTTGTGAATATTCTATAACTATAAGTATGTACAGGCTGTAGTGAGTACAAGCTATGTACAGGATATGAACAGGATATAAATATGAAAAACTATACAGAATATGAAATAAATAACTTTACAGAATCTGGGATATACAGCTATACAGAAATGGGAACTATGCAAGTTGTAAACAGTTGTAGGATTAAAGATTATCGAATGTACAGAATGATTATTTACACAAAATCTGCCATAGGTTTAACTTATACCTGTATGTATTGCCAGAAAGGTGATTACTGGACTCGCATTAATGCACACTTGAACTGAAATGAGGTTGTAACTTGTGGGTTGTTGGGTTGCAAATCAGAAACAAACATCTTTGGATTTTTTTTAATCCCATAAGATCTGGAAACACAGTTTTTATTCAACAAAACATTACTGATTAACCAAGCACAGTGCCTGCTGTTATTTCAAAATAATTTTATGTCATTTCAGATAAAATGCAGCATTCCAGTGCATCCCAACCATGCCTTTACAGTCAAGGTTTCTGACGGAGCTGAGTTTTTCTCTGACAGTCTGCTGAAAGTGTTTGCAAAGTGATCGGGGGAACAGGGCACAAAGCTAAAGGATGTAGCTGCCATAATGACAGTAAGAACTTTAAAATTCTTTAACTACAAAGTGTATATGTATTGCATTAGGTCAGTAAAAGATTTTTATGCTACATCCATTGAAACAGTCAACTATTACCTGTGAGTAATGATTCCACTAAAAGGATGCCATAATTTTCGTCATGCATTTACTGGCCCACTGAGAAAAAATTATCTTTTTTTAAAAATAAATGTTCTGGAAACTATATATCCATAAAGTTGATGTCAAACAGGAACTTTTGATATTGCTTTGTAGATGCTGGTGTTGCATGTTGACTGGTTTAAAAAGTCAAGAGTTTTTGTCTGGGATCATTTTCTTCTGTGCTACTGAAAAGTTCACAAATCTCTGTTTTCTTTGTTATAATAGTCAAGGATGACATTAATGCTCGGAGTCCCTCATCAAAGTGCTCCGCATCTGTGTGAAAGACAATTGCAACATCTTGGTGCAGGAGTTCATGGTGAGTGTTTTATGAGTAGATTGTGGCTTTGCAACATTTAAAAATGCATTTAGTTATCCACTTGATCCTCATTGGACTGGTTAGGACCAGTAGTCCTCTTTAATAATTTGAAGTTCACATGAGGCCTGGTAGTGAACTCGGCCGCCGGCCCTTGAGGCCCCATCCCCACCCCTGTATTAGGGGTCACATCAGTGTGAAAAAACTTTAAATTTGTCATTCTAATGAACAAAGGAAAATCCCACCAATATTTATATTAGCTTTTGTTTGAAAAAATGACCAACAGCTAACCAAATTGTGGGGCTGAAAGTCTAAATTCTAACATCTTCTGAGTGACATAACCTGGATTTCTGATGGGCCGGTGTCTTTCTAACAAAAACTAATGTAAAGCATTTGAAATTATTATGTTTTTCACCCTCTCTTAGAAACTCTGTTAGACCATGAATGGCAGCATGGCAGGCCACTCTTTGGCTATAGCTATTTACTATGTTGCTTGCATTGGTTTAAATTACTCTAACATTAGAACTGGTAGATTCAAAAGAGATGAGTTTAAAAAGGAATCTTAAAGAAATGTTTTGTGTTTAACCAGGACTTGACTGAGGCCACTGCACAGATTGAGAAAACCACAATGAACATCTGTCTCCAGAGGATGCACCAGGCAATGACTTTTCTGATGTTGTTCTTCAAGATCTGGATAACGTGACCTTTGCAGTAGCCATGCTGTTTGGACCTTTTTTATTCCTTCAACATGAGTTACCCATCACAACTCTGCTACACTTTTGAGGTGATTCAATGGGTGGTAATGGAGTTGGATGCAACTCAGCTCTCAAGAAAAGCTCACAACTAAGACAAAACTGCTCCTGCAACGAAGCTCACTGTTATGCATGTGAGGTGACCAGCTCTAGGTGAGAAGACATTTAAATCTCACACTTGTTCTGCTGCATTTTTGAAGCTCAATTCCAGGAACGGATCGCAGGGTTCATTTTTATATACTCTGCAACTGCCATGAGGACGAGCCGTTTTTTGTTGTTGTTTGTTTTTCCTTTTGCTCTGTACAAGTTCTGTTTGTCTGTTTGGCAGCATTTTTAAATTTCTCTTTGTATTTTTTCTTTCTTTTACTAGTGAAGAGATGTAGCGTGAACAGTTATACAGTCTAAATATCCCATATGGGTCGTGTGAAATGGTATTTTCAGTTTCATTCAGTTGAAGTAAAGAACGTTGAATATTTCTAAGTGTGCTGTTTTGAACCAAGATGTCACAGTATGATCAGTGCTGTAATTTTTGACAGTCACTGTATCAATGTTATTTTTGCGTCTCTTGAATAAAGGTTTTGACCTGCAAGTGCTAATTTCTTTAGTTATTGGGGTAAAATGGGTAGTGTTAATAGGAAGGTGTTTGCCAATTCAGTAACCTAATTTAATGTTAATGGAAACTAACATTACCTCAAATTGTTTAGTCATAATTGTTGTTTAACTGAATCTTGACGTTAGAGGCCTTAAATAGAATGTTTTGATTTGTTCTTTCCCAACATTTTTCAAAAGAAACAGTCCAATTTCTTTGCTGTGATTGATTCCAGAGAACACGGAAGAACTGACATTATTTAACTGTTGATTTATATAGATTCAGTAGAGGAGTAATGTCAGTTTAATTCTTTACCTACTGCAGTGAAATTAGACATTTTGTTTTGAAAGGTTACTGGTGGATGCCAGCAACCATCTTGGAAGAGAACAATACAATCTGTTATAAGGCCTCCATTTGAAAATTGTGTATTTGATACTAGAATATAATAGCAAAATGTAATTTGAAGATAACATGTAGTATTTAAGTGACCAAGTAGTATTGGGTAAAAGTTATTGAATCGTGTTGGGATAACGTGAGAAAATTGTGAAGGATTAAAATATTCCAAGAACTCAAATTACTTCATCAAAACATGTTTAAGTCACATTTTATCAACACAAATTGCACAAGTTTATTGAACATGAATAAATTGTGTTAATTTAACTCAATTGTTTAAGTTGCTGCCAAAGCAAAACATCTGTGTGCAACAAATGTCCACCATTGAATTAAGTAAATCCAACAACATATTTTTTTCAGTGTGTAGTTAAACCTTTACTTAAAAAGCCATCCCTAGACCCAGCTGCTGTCTTAGCTAATTATAGGCCAATCTCCAACTTTCCTTTCATATCAAAAATTCTTGAAAGAGTAGTTGTCAAACAGCTAACAGATCATCTGCAGAGGAATGGCTTATTTGAAGAGTTTCAGTCAGGTTTCAGAGATCATCACAGCACAGAAACAGCTTTACTGAAGGTTACAAATGATCTTCTTATTAGAATATTAGCGCCAAATCACAACAACAGTCGCCTTAAGGTGCTTTATATTGTAAGGTAGACCCTACAATAATACATACAGAGAAAAAACCAACAATCACATGACCCCCTATGAGCAAGTATGTTTGCGACAGTGGGAAGGAAAAAACTCCCTTTTAACAGGAAGAAACCTCCAGCAGAACCAGGCTCAGGGAGGGGCGCCCATCTGCTTCAACCGGTTGGGGTGATAGAAGCAAAGGACATGATTTCAGTGTAAGCTGCCAGTATTATCCAACATGATCTGACAGCAGCTCATTTACAGTTTTATGGAATGTGAGGCTGTTTAGAAAATCTGTAAATGTAACACACAGGGTTTGCGCATATCATATGATTATAGTTTATGATGTTGTGGTGTATCATTGAATTATTGTACAGTTAAATCCTTTCATCTGACTTACTTAAGTGCCCACATGGAGTAGAACCATTGGAAAGTATTTTTGAGTGCATATCCTGATCCTTACATAACTTATTCCCATATTTGTTTGTGTTTTTGTAAAAATTCCATAAAATGTTTTTTACAAAAACATAAAAAAATTCCAAATGAGGCATTCAAAGTCAAAATTAACCCTTTATTCAATTTCATAGAAAACATCTGTTTACAATGTAATCATTGGAAAAGTGCAGAACAGAACGACAAGTCCTTGTGATCACAAGAGAAAATAGTTATAGGAACTCACACTACCAGCAGGAAAGGAGTAGCTCCCATTGCACAGCAATGTTTCCTGTCTTTTTTCACACAGAAAGCAAGTAAAAGTAGGGACTGAAACTATCACTGACTACCAGTCAAATACTGTAAAAAGAAAAAGTATGTTGTGCCATGTAGATATGTAGATTTAACTTGCGACTTCAGCATAAAACAAGCCTGTGTTCTGGCTTAGGTTTATTCAACAGCATGCTCTGAAGTTACAATAAACTGTATGTGTTTCTTTATTAACCAGAGCACAGCAGAGGTCTGCAGGCATGAGATAACTCATGGTTTAAAAGTGTTTTTTGGAATCCAAGACTCAGAAACATTTAATGCCTGTTTTCAGTGAACCTGTTCGTTATCTCCAAATTCCATTTCCTGTTAGAAAAGACTGTAAACAAACATATTGTACTGTAGTGGTTGCGGATGTGTTGAAATGAACATTTACTCTGAACATTTCCAAGTGTATATTCGTCTTATAGTAGTCTAAGCAAAGCCCGTTCATTTTCCCTAATCTCTTCACAAGATGGGGTAGCTAGCGAGGTTGGTGATGCCGCAGAGGTTGCCACGGTTACGTGCCATCAGGATGTATCCCTTGTTGCCCCATTCCTCACCCCAGCTGTGAAGAAAAGCCAAAAGACGGAGTTAAGATGGAACGATGGAGACAATGAAATATCGCCAGGAGTCAAACAGCATTTCAGCTTATCATTTTGACAGATGACATGAAAACAAATCAACAAACAACCAACACTTAATTTTAGTGGACATTTGAGCCACCTGATGCCATTCAGACAAGTGACATGTCCCACCTGTTCTTGACAATCCAGTACTTCTTCCCCTTGGTGTTCACTCCATAGCCTACTGCCAGTACGGCATGATTGACGTCATCTTTGTTACAGTTGGGATCGTAGTAAACACCTGGGTTCACAACAGAGAGAGAGAGAGAAAAAAAGAGTGAGCTGCATTAGTGAACAGTGCATAAACGATGTACCTCGCACACTTTTTAATGTTGAATATAACCAGAAAGCTGTTGATGTGTTATGTTTAATTGTTTTACTAGTTTTACTAGGTGTGAACTCCATGTTTAGTTTATTTAATTCATATTTAATGAAGAAATCCTGACTAAACAGGCCCTTAAATTCTAGGATTTTATTCCACACACTTTCCTTCCCTTATATGAAGTAGGTGCAGATAATAATTTCATCTGACCAGACATATGAGAAGTTCACTGACCATGCTTGTAGAACTGGAAGCTGCTCTGTTGTGCATCGATGCCCACAGACACTGGACCAACTTTGTAGAGTGCAACAGCCAGCGCGCGCTCATTACCCACTGGGATCTCCTTGTAGCCTTTGCACTGGGCTGCCATGCCTGATGCATTGTAGCGGCAGGTCTGATCCTGCAGGCAAGACAAAGGAGGAGAAAATGCTAAAAGCGTTTGTTGCCGATTTTAAAAGTGTCAATTCTTGATATTTAAGATGCTACTTTTCATGTCCTTACCTCACAGTATAATCATATTTAGGTAGAATATCGAATTTTAATCCAATGGTTATTACTGATTAACCGACAATAAAAGAAAGTTAATAATTGCTGTATAAAATCAATAGTCAAAATACTTGCTATGCAAGGTTTTAGTACCTTGTGACTCTTCTGTCACATGTTATATCACATGATGTGTTTGGTGCAATTCCAACTAGCCAAACAATAGAGAGACGGCAGATTTTTATCATTACCGAGCAGATGTACTTCCTTCTCATATTACCAAATGACTAAAGAGGAAACTATGCTCACTCTGTGGGAGAGTTTCCACTTCATCATTTCTGCTGAATCACCTCCCTCTGGTAAGATGTTTGCAGCTACTTTACTGTCAAAATGAAATATTTTCTTCCTCGTTGCATGTTGTTGGTGAAGCGTGTGAAGGGGACAAACGTGACACCCTCACAGCCAAGTGAGAACCTCTTCACCATCTATGCATCTGCAGCTAACAGCTGATTACTGGGTATTATTTATAACAACTAGGTTAAAAGACTTTTTGTGCAAAGCTTCTTTGTAAGAGTGCCTTACCAGAACAACTTCGAGCTTATCTTAAGTACTGGAAGAGGTGGGGCAATCACTCATTTAAAAAACAACAAACACCAACTAAATTATACTTGTTTATTACTTTAAAAACCCCCGCTTGACTGCTTTGGACCATCTTGCTTTTATGTGTTCAAGCACCCAGTGATATTAAAATATAAGTGCTTAGTTTATAGAGGATGTGGCACTCACTACATGAAACGAACTCAAGTGAAAGGCTCAGATTAATAAGCTACTTCAAGTTTAGTTGTGTGTTTGGCAGAGTGGGTTGCTCACCTGTCCAACATATGGGTAGGCCGCTTCAGAGTCAATACCTCCATTTTCATTCACATACTGGAAGGCATTGGTCATGTAGCCTCCTCCACAGCCGTCGTTCTCTGTAACACAGTCCACCAGGTTCTGAGGACTGAGGTCAACGAGCTGCCCGGTCTGCTTGGCCAACTGCCCCTCAAGGGCCCCGGCAGAGCTAAAGGCCCAGCAGGAGCCACAGGAGCCCTGTCAGGGGTCAAAGAAAGACTGGTGAGTAAGAGGTTTAGTTTGATATGTACATACCACTGTGACTGGACTGTTGCTGACAACAGTAAGAGGAAACTAAGCCGACATGGAAGCTATAATCAGCAGAAATGTAAGAAACCCAGACCAGACCAGAGTTGGTAGGAAACAGGAATAAATGTGCACATTGTAAGGAAATATAAACCCAGCTGTTCTGATAGGCATTATTTGTTAAGCAAACCATTTGCAGAGAGCCTGTTTTTTTCCTATAAAATAATCAGTCATCAAGGAATAACAGCATATTTAAACCATATTTATCATATTAAAGAGAATCATTTAAACAGATTAAATCAACATCACAGCAAATGCTGTGTCTTCTCCTGTCTGTCCACCGGGAGGCAGACTGTGACCACATTGACAATGAAAGAAAGCCATTTCTGTTTGCTGATCGAAATTCTGTAACTGCTGTGAATTTGGGTTGTAAATAGAATCAGCTGCTGGGCAGTTTGTGGTGTTCAGTAATGTTGAAACAGTGTTAATGACACACGGTGAGAAATGGTCTTTTTTACAGGTCTGGACTGACACATCCAGCGCTAATGAATCACTGACACCGCCATCGTGTTTGGCTTTCACCCAGGAAACAGGGACTTGCTGTAATATAGATGAACGTTTATGTTGAATTTAAATGAAAAGGTTATTCTTGTTAACATGTGTTGGGTGTAACTAATGCTTCTGTGCCTGAAAAGGAACAGATCCCTTTCCCTGCATGTTATGAACAACCTCCCTGGAGGAGTGCATGATGTAATAACACTAGGTTAATGCTTACAGCTCTGAAACGCTTACATGTCCACATACATTTGGCTTTAAAGTGCGTCTAGAAGTAGAAGGACCCATTTCAATCTTATTCCCTATTCAGACGAACAAATAATAGCTTATTATTTTCTTTTTTTGGCCTTCATTTTGAAATATCTGAGTCTTCACACCTCTAATGCTCCACCTCACTCTGCTGCTTAGAGATGCCCCAATTAAAAACGTTGTAAATCTGAAATCAGATCGCTGAATGTTGTTTGTGGCTTTGAGCTCAGCGATAACAGAAATTTGCCTGAAATGAAGAAAACATCAGAAACAGAATTCAGTCATCATAAAAGGAGCTCAGGATGAAGCAGCAGAGCTGTTAGTATGCAGAGACTGCAACCAGTCTGCTGCATAATTCATGAACCACAAGCACCAAAGCAAGAGCTAAAAAAAAAAAAAAAAAAAAATCCTGTTTATGGCTGTGTGTTCAAATACATCCGCCAGGGGGAGACAACGTAACACACAAGCCCTCAAATTTATGTTTTACTAATTTATATTATCTATCACAGTTACCTATTTTTGACACTCATATAACAATGATTTCTATCATAATTTGTTATCACAATAAAGAAACTGTTGAACAATGTAAAACATTTCCTACAAGTATATTCACCAATTCCACCAGATGAATGTTGTTTACATAAATGGTTGTTTAATTTGCTCTTAACGACCAATTACATCTAATAATGAAGGCCTTTGTTACCAAGTCAATTAACCATGAGAACAGCCTGTTACTTTTAGTGTTGATCTGAGCATTAAGTGGGACTGGTTACGTCTTTAAATGTTTAAATAAACGCTGCAAAGTATTTTTCTGAATCCTTTTTCTTTTTTCGAGGTTACAGTAAAAAAAAAAAAATCTTCACAAATTGTGAATTACATTCAATTTTTTCAAGGCAACAGGCTGCTGAATGTTTTCATTTATACTAGAGATGAATATAAAGGTGTTCACCTACACTTACATAAAACTTTTTAAAACTATTCATTTCTGATTTCAGATGGTTTCATAAACATGTACTTTGACTTTGTGTAAAACAATGTCAGATATTGCCACTGAACACAACATAAAATGTGTAACTGAAATCCCAGTTGATGTCATTATTCTTGCCTCTGCCTTCAACAGTAACAGTTCCCCACAGAAATCACAGAGGTTTTGAGTTTCACTCTTAAAACTTTTCCTGAAAATAGCCCTAGGAACTTTTTCTTAGTTCTCCACAAACTTTTAGACAAACAATCATATGCCAGAGCCCACAGGAATCCTAACTGTAGATTACTCTGCTAAAATCTACAAAAACTTCCTCCAGTAAGAAACCTGCTGTTTCAGATTTGATTTCCAAGAACTGTGACAGAGCAGATTGTCTCTGTCCTCTGTCCTGTTTGGTCTGCCCCGTGTTGCGATATGCTACACTGTACTTGATCACGTTAAATGTTTCCATTACACAAGCTGTGCCCTTGTGCTGCTATCAATTGTGTGTTGACTGACACATTTCATTTGAATGCTATCTCTAAAACACTTGTACTGAATCTATTTATTCACACATTTCTGATTCATGCTTTTTTTTTGTTAAGTGCCTATTTCTTTCTTTATTAAAAGCAGCAGCCACACATGTTTTTTTATGCTCACTTGGTCAGTGAATTGTGGTTGTGAAAAAAAAAAGAAGTTAAAGCCGCACTTTGACAGTTAAAGAGCTGCTTTCTGAAAACCAACACATGCAGCTAATGATACCAAACAACAACATTTCAGCTGATGATATTAATCCACACTGACAGAAACTAGTCAAATATTATTCAGTTCTCACCTGGTTCTTAACTGAAGTCACCATGCCCTTCTTGCGGTAGTCAACAGATTTGGGAATTTTGGAGGGCATGTCATCCATAGCCAGTGTGAAACTGCGCTCCTGGTTCACTGGGATTTGCAGGCCAGTCATCTTCTCAACCACCTCCTCTGAGGTCTGCATGAACAGAAACACAGTTAAGGTATTTTAAATTGTGTTTCACATCGTAGGGATGTTACTGAATGAACATTTGAACAAAGTTGTAGTCGGGGTCATAGGTCATAACATCCAGGCAATGGGATTTTTGAATAATTGAATGAGAGAAAGTGTTCTTGAAAAAGAACCAGAGTGCCGGGGGGAGCTGGAATACAAAAAGATTTTCAAATGTGCATATGACAAACTGCAGACTTCAAGAAACTGCAGGCAAAGGAGTAAAGGAGAGAGGGATATAAAGAGGTCAAAGGGAATTCAAATTTGTGATACATTTGTACTTTTTACTGGCTGCCACAATGGAACTTTTTGCTATATAAAATAAAAAAAATCCCCACTTTGTTATTGTCTGGATTCCCTGGGGCTTTTATTACAGCTGAGTCTAAAAGTAGAAAGATCATTAATGGAAGAAATACAGGCCATCTGTTAATTTCGTTTATTTAATTTAAGTGCTTTCAATCAAAATGGAAAAGCATCCTTCATTTCCCACCACCTGTTATTTCATAAACATGAAATTGGCCATTTGTCAAGAATTCAGATGCGCATACTTGTTCTATCACTAATAAATGAGCTTGAGCCCTGCCATGTTGTGCTTCATTTCTGGAGCAGCCTTTTAAAGCCTCTCCGTGTTGATGAAAAAAAGCCACCATCAGTCACAACCCATGCTGGCATGTCACTGACACCGGCTGATTTAAGGACACCAAACCCAGTTTCACATCAAGGGGCTGCAGCATGCATTAGTGAATAAAAAAAGCAGAGATGACAAACCGACTGCAGCTGCAAAAAGCCAAAACTGCTGAAGAAAACATGAATGTGACATGCAGGAGCTATTTTTTACTGTCAAAATTACCCAGATCTTACTCAAACAAGCAAAATATTTGCTGTTCCAGTTTCTCAAAAAGGTGGATTTGATTGTGTCTAGCGTCATACATGAAAGATGTACCAGAAGAAACAAAATATTTTGTACTTTAGTATATTCAAATCTATGTTGGTGTGTTACACACTGCAAGTGACATGTATAAAAAATAGGGACAGATGGTCTTATAGAGATGTAATGTGCTGGGATCACATACATGTCAAAAACAAGATGTAAAAAAAGTGAACATGGAGTCGTGATTAGGACAGAGATGTGCCAGACTGCATGACGATCCACAACCAATAAGAGCGTCTGGTTTTTCAGAAACAGGCTTCTGGGACGAGCAGTGTGAGCTATGGTATGTCCACTGACTCTTCTTTTTGTCAGGTTTTAGACAAAGTCTAAACCAGTGTCCTTACCGTAATTGTCGGGCTATAAGCCGCTACTTTTTGCACAAGCTTTGAACCCTGCGGCTTTTAGTCAGGTGCGGCTTTTCTATGGATTGTCCATGAGCGGATTTGTTTTGTTTGTTCCGCTGTTGTACGGCACTACGTTGCCTGGCGGAAGGATCGGAGTTCAAGAGTGGTATGTTAGTCACATGTCCATCCGCCAGGCAACGTAGTGCCGTACGAAGTAGCGCGAAAAACAAACTTCAAAGTAGCACTACGCGTTCAGCTGGAGGCGTGGATGATGAGCGGCGATAAACTTGCAAAAAGCAAGTTATGCCCAACTCCACCACTGGATTCTGACAGCGTGGGAAAGTGTGAAAACATCCACGATCACCAACGGATTTTGAAGGGCTGGACTGATGATGGAGAGGAGGCTCTTCAGAAGGTGTTCGACTCTGACACTGACAATGAGGATTTCTTTGGTTTTGAAAGTGACAACGAAAGAAAGGAGCTGAGAGTGGATGATGAAGCCACCCTGAGCCTGTTCGTTTCCGACACTGGAGGAGAGGACTTTGGTGGTTTTAGTGCGCAGGAAGAAGAGAAAGATGGTGGTGAATGACTGACTTTTCTTCTTGTTAAAGCCGTGTCACTGCATCTGAGCCTAAAAGGTAGTCCGAATCTATTTTTCTGGTGTGCTGTAGGTTATTGTTATGTACTACATTTGTTACTCATTTATGAAGCACAGTACATGTTTTGTACTTGTAATTACCACTACTTGTACACATACCCTAAAAGGTTATGCAAATATGTACCCATAACTTGTTTTTCAAAATATTAATAAAAGTGGTGTGTCTCCAAACAGCCATCTCTTTCCTGACAATTCGATTTGTGCATATTCTCTTACATATGATAAGTCAACATTGAAACACCTGCGGCTTTTAGTCAGGTGCGGCTAATGTATGTACAAAACAGGATTTTCCCCTGCTTTTAGCTTGTGCGGCTAATATTCAGGTGCGCTCTGTAGTCCGGGAAATACGGTAATTATGATGCACTTCATGGAATAAAAAGTTTTATCTGGTATTTGACAAGATTGAACTCACCATGTCTCCCAGATGGTTCATCCCCATCTCAAAGGAGTGAATGCCCAGCGCGGCCTCCTCGTTGTGAGCCTCAATCATGCGCATATTCTTCTCCCAAATGGCCCTGCGGATCCCCTCCTCACCCTGAGGGGAACAAAAGTACACGTCACTGTACTTAAGTTAAAAAAGAGCTCCCTGGCTTACACTTACAAAACAATCCACATTTTTAGAAGCTTTAAAAGTATCACAAATAAATATTATAGCAGATGTTATAAAGAAGTCATTATCATTTCGTTGCTTCCATTATTATTAGAAACAACGGTGACCCTCCTAATATGAACAACAAGAGGACTTTTACTTTCTAGGATGATGATGCAGCCTCACTTTTGAACTGGTGTGAATGGTTTTCTTATAAAAAAATCTTTATAAAAAATAAAAGAAACACTTTTTCCAGTCTTAAAGTTTGCTTTCCTTGTTTCTACACTCATGCACGAACACCTGACAGCTGAAAGAAACTAATCTAGGCAAACAGGACAAATTTGCATTATAATTAGCAGATTAAAAAAAAGCTTGTCTGTGTTACAGCCCCATTTCATTAATTAGGTCAATTAAACCAGTGCACATTCACACAACAATCTTCCCTACAGATTATACATATGTGGGTTAAAACATTAGTTTGCCTTTATTCAAATTCCACCACTATGTGTCATCCACGAAAGAGTAATATTATAATATGGAAGTGAGATAGAGCCAAGTGTTTGGTATTGAGAAAATCAAATATGCTCTACTTAGTAGTCTAGGTAATCTCACCAATGATTAGCATAACTATAAGCATTATTTCCATCTTGATATTCATTCCAGTAATGGAAAATGTAAATATGGTAAGGGGACTTTGATTATATTAGATCAGTGATGCCAATTCAAAGAAGGTTGAAAAGCTCTCCTGTGCATAAATACTGATTAAAATCACCATGAGGGGGAGAGAGAGATGTCTTTTCTGCACACTACAGAAACACATGTTATAAAAACTATATACGCACATTCAGTTCATGAATCAAAGCACATGTAACTATACACACTCATGAAAACTAGACATAAACACACACACACATGCCCCAGCTGTGGAGTGCTGACCTCTAGCTTGAGGTGAAGAGCAGAGGGATAACAGATGCTCAGTGAGCATTCATGGAGTAAATCACAGTCCGCTATGGTTTAAGAGCAAACTGCAAACAACCCCTTCTTCACAGCCAGGAAGAGAAACAGAGTATAGGGATTTTTTTGCCGCAGAGAAACCGAGAAAGAGGAGTGGAGGACTTTCCTCTGTTAGAAATTTCTGGCTCTGGTGATATGACACATAAAAAGCTAATGATAAAACTAAATTACAAAATATGCTAGGATTTTTTTCTCCTCTTGTTTCATAATATCATTAAATAATGATTTAAATACCCATAGTTGTTGAATTAGTCTTTTAAACTGAAAAGTGTTGAATTATACTAAACAAAAAAACAAAAATTTAAAGTTTAAAGGAGGATCCAAACATCTACTGGTTATGGATGAGAAAGTTGGACTGACAGAAAATTGCATGTCCTGCTTCAGGTAAGCTTCTGTCTGTTTAATTTTCAGCCAAAACAAAGAAGAAGATCAACCAGTGCTGCCATCAAGTAAGGAGGTAAAATTATCAACAGTTTAAACATAACTGATTCGATCATATAAAACAAAATGTGACTGGGGAAGCATATTTGTTCCCTGTTAATGTTGCTGATGCTTCCTTCTGTGACTCTCTGGCTTTACCTGATCTGCTGTTAGCGTTTCTGCCAAAATAACTGAAACTGGTGGAGCTTCCTTAAAAAGGGCAGCTTAGCCTGCAGACTTACAGAAGCCTGTCTTGGGCTAAGATGTGGAACATGCTGTGTATAAATAAAATATGAGTCTTTGCCACATGTGTATGCAAATGTATTAAACCATGTAAATTATAAATAACTACATGTTGCTGAGACTGGATGAGGTTTTTTTTAAGTCAAACATAGCATTGTGCAGTCATGTCTATTCCTTTTCAAGGAGCAAGTTGCATCAGATAAGGAAAACCAATGATGTTTTGAAACTGTGATATGCACATTTGATGGGAAAGCACATAATGTGCATATTTTTTTATTTCATTATTTCATTTTAGAATTAATTCACCAAAGGCTTCACCAATACTGCTCTCAGTTTTGTTTTCAGGTTTAGTGTTTTATTTGTAGAAGTCCTCTTTCAGGAAAATCAGATTTAAAAAGAAGCATCTGCTTTTTAAAAACAAAATCTTTATATTTCCTACCTTATATTTAAGTTTTCTTTGTGCTATTTATATCTCTTAATTTTATCATTATTTTAACTCTAAAACAATAGTAACACACACTCACCAAGCCATTGTATTCTTTCCTATGTGTGCTCTTCCACTCTTCCCACTGGGCATCCAAAGAGTATTCATCAAAACGGCCCAGCGCAGAGGTAGCCAGCAACAGCACACACACAAGTGGCAACATCCTAAAAGAACAAAAAACACCTTCATGTTTTTATTTATACCAAACCCAAAAGTTTTTTTTATTAACAAAGTTTTATTTTTTACAATAGAGTTTTCATATTTCAAAAGTGTCACAACATTATAATTAGGGTATGTGTACGCATATAAAATATCTCAGTGTTATCTTATGGGTGTCCAAGAGAGGAGTTACTGTCAAAATTCCCATTCAGAAACAGAAACAGTTTACCATATGAACTTGCTGGAGAAGCTTAGGTTTGAATCAGGTCACTTCTTCATTTATAACCTTCCTGTCTGCACTCGACTGTCATAAGGATAAAAGCTAATATATATATCTATCGATATCTATATATGCTTTCCTATAATCCAGTGAGAGCATTGTGTTTCTGCAGGGGTTTACTCTCATGTGGTTGGTTTCATTATCTCAATCATGCCACAGTGACAAAAACAAAATGCTAAGTTGCACTTCTTGGGAAACAAACCTCTATTCCATGTTTTGGTTTGAGACAGGAAACTCTCAGGATAATTCTTATATGATTTTCAACGAATTTCACTTTCGTTTTCAGGGTCAGACCGGACAATGCTGGATATAGTTTGACAGCAAACGTGAATGACAGCTACAGGATGAAGTCTCAAACACAACTGAACTCCACTGAGAAAATGTTTTCACTCTCGCTCTCATCAGTGATTCAAACATTTTAACTGTGGGTTTTTTAAGTCCAGGCAGTGTGAAATTTTTTCTCTGCCTTTGTTTCTTGGGCTTTCTGAGTCCATCTTGTATTTTAATACATTGTGCTTCTAATCTGCATTTGTGGGCTTTGTTTCCAGTAAAGGTCGCTGACCTTGGAGTTTCTCTTAACTAAGAGCAGAAAACAATATTTCCTTTTGTTTTCTTTTCTTTTTCTTTTTGATTCCTGCTTCCTACACTCATGGATTATACACAGCATGGCTTCACCTTTGGGTGAAAATCTATGTTTTAAATAGAGCAATCCCATGATACATGCCAGTAATTCAGCATATGTGCACAATGCTGAGTATGAGTCACAAGACTTCTCCCTGTGGTAGCTTATGTTTTGAAAATAAATTTATATTTTGCATAAAACATTAGCATTCATGACTTTTTTCACATTCCCAGATGTGGTTTTTTTTTTTTTTTTTTTTGCATTGGTATGTCAAACTTTCCAGAACTCAAACTGGCTGCCAGTAAATGTTACGTCTCCCTGCCCCCCTCTTCCAAGAATGACTCTATTAATGTGCAGTTGGGTCAAAATTGTTCTGTAATCTTTTTTAAGGCTGATTACTTTCTTAGCTGCAGAAAAGCTATGCATATATTTGAACCAACATTTATGGAAAAATCTCTTTCAAGGTCTTGAAAATCAGTTCATGTAATTAAGTAAGAGCCATGTCTAAGTTCAGTTCAGCTGAGTTGTTTTTACTTAAATACTAAAATATCAGAAAGCAGCAGTTCTTTCAAACTGATTTAAAGTTTAAAACAATAAAGTTACAACACGCACAAAAGAGCAAAAAAGATTTTGTGTGTTAGGAGTGTTAGGAGATCAGCAGTAAACAAACTTACCTGAAGTCCAAAAGTCAAAAAGCTCAGGGAATTCTTCCGAGTTTGACTTGGTCTTCCTCTGCTGCTGAAGTAGGTCAGTGGGCGAGTTTATATCGGCTGAATTTTGAGGAAGTACAATGGGAGCTCCAGGCCTGGGGAGGAGTTTTCTTCTAACATGGAGGGAAATTACATCTGGTTTCACTGAATAAACCGGATGATGTCAGGTGTCAGGTTACAGAGACATGTCTGAAAACTCCACAGAGGATGTGGCACTGCTGCAGTCTGGGTTAGTGCTTGAAGAACAACAAAGGTGCTTTGAAAAAAAAAAGACCTGGAACTTGGCCTTTCTTTACAAGTCTAACACTGATTATCTTTTATAGCAGAACATTGATTTATATACATGATCATGCTTTGTATTTTGTTCAAGAATCAAAGTGACCTTTTAGTCTGCTTTCAAGTTTACTCTAAATCATGAAGAAGAAGAATAATGCTAGGTTAACATAGATGAATGGATGGGTCTCTGAGTGATTAATTATTGAGCAAAGATATTTTTATTCCAAAAGGAAGGAAGGAAGGAAGGAAGGATGCAGCAAAAAAGGCACATGGAAAAAAACAGTATGGTACAAGTGTGTACAATGTAATAGTTGTCAGCCAATAAACTGGGTTACTCAGTTTGCACTAAAAATAATTTGACGGTGGGCACCAGCAGCGGCTGTTACAAGAAAACATGTCATCTCCTGCACTGCAAATTTAGTACTGCTATTATTTATTTAGCATTTAGTGTGGTCATTATGAGTATCACTGGAACCAAACCAACACGATAAGTCAAAATATTTGCAAAGTTTTTTTTCAGGCCTGTCGGCTGAAGATTTCCAGAGACTCTTCCAGCGCAATTTCTTTTGTCTCTTGTTATGCTGAAATTTTTCTCAGCAGAACATTTTCTCAGAACGTTCTGACACTTGGTGTGGAAAGGCTATTAAGGCTACTATATGTATTTTTTTATGTTCATTGTGTGTAACTGGAAAACAATTTCTCTACTTGAAGAATAAAAACCAAACGTGCTTATTTTAGATTTTAGATTAATTATACAAGAACACAGCATGTGAAACTTGATCATGAGTGGCAGTTTGATAAAAAAACATTCCCACGGCAGAATCCAAATAGGTCTTTGCCATATTTGTATTTGCTCCAATTTCTGTCTGTTTGGTGGTACTTCCTCTTGCTGTTAGTCATGTGTGTATATACATGAATGTGTCTTATGACTCCTATACTCATACTGTTGTCTAGCACATATCTAGACAGTGAATTAAATATAGGAGCATCCCGTGCAGCTGAGATGTCCAGTGATACATGTCCATGTTGCTACAAGTTAATCAGACGTATAATCATGTCTCCATGAACAATAACACATTGTTCAATGGAGAGGCCTTGCTAACACAAGTGCTTGCACTACCATTATCACAACTGCTATTACAAGATTATTCATGCATATCATTACATATCAGTCTATCATGTGTTTGTGATCTGGACAAATATATATTTATGCCACCTTGAACTTGAAACATACCAAGGTTTTGCAGGCAATGAAACTTTAAGATGCTAACATGATATTTTGGTGCACAGCTATGAACAATAAATGACAGGACTATACCTTGTCTTGTATTTATGTAAATTTAAATCTTTATTGGCTCCTTAATTCCCTAATCAGTAGTGGCTATTTTATGCATGTCCTTGCTCAATACAAAACATTGATCCAGCACAACATGAAGTTTCAGCAATTTGAAGTAAATCAGACAAGCATGTATTATGCTTTCCTGCAGCACTGCAAGGAAACAAAGGAAATTAAGATACCAGTTTGAGTTGTTTAAGTCAGACTCCTGTTGTCTCATGTTAGCTTGAGCTTGATGTGTTGCTGAAAAGAGACAATTTGTATGTAGAACCACGAGTGTGGATTTTGCTCCCCATAATTTATCTTGCCATTGCATTACTGAGGGATATCTTCAGGTGCTAAAAAAACTACGAGTGGCCATGAATCCATTTATAAGATGGACAATGACAATGATTTTTCCATCAATATCTAACTAAAACACCTTTTTAAACTCAATAGTATTAAAATCTAATCTAAACTCATTGAATACTGGAAGTAAATGAAGTTCTCTGTAATTCCGATTGCCACTCTGAGATGAAAACATCAAATTTGATGGCGAGTTAGGCCTGTAGAACTAATTTTATTGATAGCGGTAGATGAAGCCATAATTAAGCCACTACAAATACACAAAAATATACTAAATGGCAAAACAAGGTGGGACAATTAAAAAAATAGACATGAATTACCTTGTTATTACTATTGTTATTACTCTTGTTAAAGTTACATGTCATTGTTAGATATCTAGCTAAAAGCTGCTGATAGTGGATTGCAAGTCCACAGTGCACATTTTTTTTTTACATTATTTGGCCTGATGGTGATATACTTTTATATTTTAATCTTTCTTGATAGATTTAAAATATGACTTTTGGTTTAAATAAATGAATTCTCCAAGATTTTTGTAAATTTCTGCGATGTTTAGCATATTTTTTTCATGAGTAGGTTCAGAGCTGTATTCTGTTTTGTTTGAATTAATTATCAAGTGATATTATTCTAACCACTTATGAAAATAGGTCATTGCAAAAGCAAGTTTTGAATACATGACACCAGCATGTATTAGACAAAAAGAAAATGATCCAGAATCCTGCCTTGTGGGACTCCTAAGGTTTAAAAAAGATATTACATGACTGATTTTACCCACTGGGACAGTTTAGTTAGAGGAAAACCATGAATATCAAAAGGCAAAAATTTAAATGAGCAGAGTTTGTTCAGCAGAATCCGACGATTTACAATTTCAAAGGCTTTATGAAAAAATCAATATGCAATCGGAGACGGTATCATACAGTGCACAAATGCAGCTGTCGCTCTCTCCTTTGCTGCTTCAGTTCTCCTCAAGGTCAAGAACAATCTTGGGTGCTGTGCTAAGATTCCTGTTGTGTTAAGATCTCTAGTGTGTTAAGTGCAGTGCAGGCAAGCAGCTCAAGGCAATGGCTTTCATCACTGACAGCTCACTATCTAACTGATCGATATTTTAACTGATGAAACATCTGCTCACTGGATTTCACCAGGCTGGAGAGTGCATCTTAAGCCTTTGTAAGACTCTTCCTTCCTCTTTGGCACTTTAGATAATGAGATTCATGAACGGGCGGTATTTTGATTGATCCACCATGCAGCACTCAACCCCAATCTTAGCATCAGGGAGCATACCATCTTGCAGCAGGTCATAACCTGTGTGTAAATGTATGTATTTGAGCAGATTGATTTATACAGGTATTCCTTACTAAAATGGTTACCTAGCAGTCCGTATAGCTCTGTTTTTTCTTCTTGAGTGCTAAAACAATCTATTAATATCTCCACATGGGGCTGATGCTGAGAATGCTTTTCTGCATTTATGACTTTTTCTCATGTGACCACTTGGCAGCCATTTTTTGTTCTTGTCTGACTCTTTGTTTTGAACAGTGAAAAGTACTCTGAGGCCCAGCTCAGCAGTAAATTCCTCTTGTCTTCCGTTTTTTCTCCTCCTATTAGGTCACATCTGTTTCCCATCTCAGCACATACTCACAACCCACCGCAAAACTGGAAACAGCTTACCTCCCAGAATCCTCTGCAAGTCATATGATCCTGACTCACCCCATCACGGGATAGGGTTGGGTTTTATCATTACAAAAACTGAACTGGCTCTGTAATAGCAAGAAATAGCCTTACATCACAGCGTTTAGGTACTGCAGAGTAAGCTGAGTGACATCTCATTTTCTATATGCATGTATATGGCTCTCAGAGGACAGATTATATGCCCCGAATGCTGTAACTTGTTGAAATCCATTGCATTTGAGCACCATAGAAAATCAGGCTTCATTCAGATTCTTTTCCCCTGGCAATCTAGTGAGAAAGCCCAAGAGGCTTTAAATTCTCATCTGAACTGTGTGCACTTTTCATTGACCAGTTCAGAGATTAGTGCCGCAGACACCAAAGAGGTTTTAAAGGCTTGTTTTGATTCCAACAGATTAGACAGTGTTGTCTTTTTTCATTCCAAGCTCAAATTGTTTATAGCAGGGGGAAAAAACCCATTACGTGTATACTGAGTTGTTGTTGTCTGAGCCATGCATGTCCTGCTTTCTCTATGAAAACACGAGTGTCTGTGTTTTACATTAAAAATGAAGAGGAGATGTTTGTCATGCCCTAAAAGCTGCCATTCAGTTTTGCTGTATAATTCTGTCTAGAAATAAGAGTAGTGGCCTGAAGCCAGGTGCATCTTTGTGTTACTGATGCTATTCTTCTAGAATTGTCAAATTTGTCTAAGGTATTTCTGAAAATTTGTTTCTGATGGATTTTCAGTACCTAGAGTGAAGACAAGACTTCAGGAAGTTACTGCTTCTGGTCACACAAAAAAATCTTTTCATACTTACATTTTTAGAATTCCTCAATTAGTAAACTAGCAAATATTAAAGCTGTTTCACTACTTGTGACTGTATGAAAGCTTCCTGCTATAATAATCCCCATTTCTGTTTCTGAATTTGATCCATTTTATTATGTAAATAAGGCTTTTTATGTCACCAAGAACAGAGGTGAGTGTGATTCTTCTGATCAGAAGAGTCACATACTGGCGTCTATAATAATAATAGGAATAATTTTCCAAGAGCGTTAAATCAAATTTCCCATATTACATGTTGCAAATGAAAGTAGCCAATATGTTTCAGTACAATCTGTATAGCTCATGCAACACACTGAAAGATAATAGTAAAGTAATAGTGGGAACAAATTAGTGCCACCTGGTGGCTTCTTGCGCCTCCTGTCAGAATTTACAGTAAATTTAACATCGTAAAGTGGTCATATAATCATATATACCAAAATGATAAATTTCATATTTTTTCAAGCTCCATTTCTTTTATCATGGCTTATGTCCAATTCAGGCAAAGCTGACACACTGGCACAGCTGATGTGTATCTGAGAGCGTGTCATGAGAGACATTTTCCATTGAATGTCAATTCAGTGTTCAAACAAAGTAAATTCATAAGGTACTTCCAAAAGCAGCACTGAGAGGGATGTGTGCAGCAATGAGCGACACATACAGTATGTGCAATAAAGCAGCCAGGAGCCACTGGGGCTTTGTGCTAATACCATATTACTCCTGAGGATATAATATCCACGATGACCTTCAGTTTCATTTGTACATTTCAGTAACTTGTCTTCATGGGAAAGCAATTATTTTTTACTGTTGAGTAGCTTTTACTATTGTTATTTGTCACTATTTCTTCTAGGATAATCCTTTTTGTTAGTATCAACATTCAAGATGGATATTTGGCAAATTTAGAAACAAAATGACCAATAAATCAAAAAACAAAAAATCTCACAGTTTATAAAACAGAGCTCACACTCGGCCAGCAGTGATGCTGGTTCACTGATGACTGAGTTTAGCACATTTATCTGATCATTTCTGATCTGAACTCTGTTACGCCCTCTCGTCAGCTCATTTGACTGAGTTCATTTCAGAGTATAAAATAAATATTCTCTTCCATGAAATAAATCAGATCAAATTTCAACTTTTTGATTTCAGCTCAGATCGTATGCCAGAATCATTATTTAATATCTATTCTGGTAGAAAATGTTGCTCTTGTTTGCTGCAGTGTTCTAAGAAACTCTAAAATGGTTTTTGGACCTGTTTTTGTAGCTTCGTAATTATATCAAGATAAACTCAGCACTGTTGTCAGAAGAATCAACATGCAATCAGCACAGAATTTGAATAAACTACTGCCTCTGCTGTTCAAATACAAATATGTAGTAACAACCTGTATCATCAGCAAGGTTAAAAAGGTCCCCAAAGAACTTGTGTAGAATGCAAAATGAGGTTGAGCTGACCAACATGTATTCAGTAGGTTAATTAGATGAATTGCCCTAGAGGAGCTCTAGGGGTTGTTTTGGCAGCAAAGTCAGTGTGGAAAAGAAAACAGAACAAACAACAGAAAACAGACAAAAACACACAGTAGAACTACACGATTCACTGAATCACAGATAGATTCCCCGGGGGTGGTTTTTGGCCATGTCTTAAAAAAAATGGTCTTCATAAAACTGTTGTGAAGTTACTGTGGCTGAGGTAGAATTGTATAAACTGATGAAATCCACAACTTTGTTTCATGACAGGTGAATGGATTTAGCCAACTTTGCTCGCCTGATATTGGTTAGAAAGTCACTACCACTGTCCACATGGTGCATTTCACACACACAAAAACAAACAAATTCTGCTAATACAAGAGTTTTAGTCACTACCCACTTACTGGATGCACACAAAATACATATTAATAGTTAACTATTGCAGTAAAGATGCAAGAACAAGAGCACTTTAATTGGGTCAGTGATTCCAATTAATGTGACAAGCAGGTAGCTAGCAGCTGTAGCTACCAGTTACTCAAAGCAACCAGGCAAACAGTTTATTGTGTAAGGCTTAATTTGTGCTCTAGAGTTAGGCACTTTGAGATTAGAGTCTATGGGGAAGGGCTACATTGCACTTCCCCATTGCCTTGAAATAAGAAATTGCAGTTTTGCACTTCTAGACTAATTTTTCATGTTAATGGTTGGCATTTTAAAGCATCATCAATAAGCACAACTCAGTAAAGACTGCAAATCATGGGGCAATGTGGTGATAGGTTTGATAAATAATGGCAGCTTTATACCTGTATGGACCATTAACCCAAAAACAAAGAACAAAAGATCATGGATTTATTTCCTAATGCCATCATTTGAGCTTATAAACAACACTAAGTGGTGAAAGAGCCAATTATAATAAGAAATGTCAAGGATAACAGCTAAATTTAAGGGAAGTTACATTTTGCCAAAAACTTGTAATAAAATATAAACAAAAAGATTTCATCTTATGTCAACTTCTAGAAAACTTTGACTGTCTTAATTTATTCATTCCCCTTTTACAAATTTGAAATCCATATAAAATTCAATAAAAAAATTAATAAAATAAATTGCAGAACAGTGTTTGCTTTATTGTTAAAGCATCACCTCGCTTTGAAGCTTTCCTTTCTGCATCTTCATCATATACCCATGAGTAAATTATCAACGAATCTCACCATAAGCTGGCAGAAAAACAAAGTCATTCACGATTCCTGGCATCTAATCTCTTTACATGGCCTGGTTGCTGTGCATCTGTGCAGTCCGTTGATGCACACATGTGCTCTGATGTTTAAAGGATTAGTATTTATTCTAAGCAGAGAAACCCCCCCATATCACACACACGGAATTGAAAGCCCATTTCACAAACAACCTGCCAGCACACATTCATAATTTTTCCAATGGTTGATCTGTCACGTGCCAATCCATCTCCAAGTTCGCTCTTCAGGGATTAGCAGCCCACACGAGGCTTTAAAGTGCTGCAGTGGCTTACACTTCTGTCCTTTAATTTATATTTTTAGGGTAGGGTTAGGCAAAAATTGCTAATGTGCAGAAATTAAATGTGTTCAAAGCGTCTAGCTTAAGTGACACCCTCTTTATAGTAGTGCCAATATGTTAACCCTGAAGAATGTTTGAGCACTCAGCATTAGTCGGACTCTCAGCTGATGCCTCAACATGGATTAAAATACTAAAAGATCTATTTGTGCTTGTTTACTTTGGTCTGTGAAACAGCATAAGTGTCACCTTTGAAATCAGTTGCTAGTTCATCACAGCTTTAATTTAAAGACAGATTTAAATGAAAGGTTTAGAGAGGTTAATGAAAAAAAAGCATCAAGACTTCAAAAAGATGCATTTTTGAAAAGGTTTCATTGAATATCAGAAAAAGGGGATTTAAAACTCCATTTAAAACGCCACCCTTTGTCAGAGACCGTCTGGAAAAATAAACAGTTTGCTTGTTGAAGGTTTTGAATGTAGATCGTGAACATGTGTAAGGGTAGTGATAAGAAATACGCTGCATTTGCCTTAGCCTTTTTCAAAAAAAGACCCATTTATTATAAAGATGACCCATTAAGGAATAAATAAATGATCCTCACATAGTATCCATGGTTATAAGATGAGACGCAGTCTGTGGATGGCAGCAGGGAGACCAGATGTCGCTGGCAGCCATTATAAAAAGGATAATCACTTGAGAAGCCTTGCTTCCTCTTCAACAACCTGATAGAGGTTCCTGTTGGCTAACTGTGCTGAGGCATTTAATTAAGCATCATATCAGCCAGTCAGCACTGTGGATGAAGCTTTAATAAGCACATGGGTCACCCTCCTAAGGATTTTTAATGTTATTAGTTACTTCATTGATCTTCCAATCCAGTGTGTACCAACAAATCAAACTGAGATGACTGCTCTCATACACAAACAAGCTCGCAACAGAAAGGAAAACAGAGAAGGGCAATCAGGGGTAACCAGCCCTACAAATTATTCTCCTCACATGCAAATGGACACGATGGACGTCAGCTATTTGTTTTTGTCTGGTAAACCACATGCTGTTGAGAATCTGGTCACGTTTCTGCTTAATCATCCAGAACCTGCTCTTGACAAATTACCCTAATATAGAGGACTAGGGGTGAGAGCAAATTGGGTTTATAGGTACAATTCGGCGCCAAGGAACTGATGTACAATTTTCTGTTGATATTTATAATAACGTGCATTTAGAATTGACTGTCTAAAGAGGAATGTGTGTATCTATTGAACAGTCACATGCCTTTCTTTATTAGTGTTGCTGTTATTTGCAGGATTTCCACAGAAGTTTGCCCCGAGGGGCCAAAGGTCAGGCTTCATGATTCCTCTCTCCTAATTAGCTCTACTTTCCATTGCTCATCTCATCTGATGTTGAGCCTTCTTGGGGGTTTTATTCAAATTAAACCCCGGTGAACAGAATACCACCGCCATTCGAAAACACAGATGGATGTGTCTTCATTTGTAGAATGCGAGTTCACCTTCAGGCAACACTGTCCCTTCAATATACCATTATTGATGAGCTGTCTTCTTGGATTACGGCGTCCAAAACAATCTCTAGAATAATAGTTAGCTGAGCGCTCCGGCAATGATGCTCTCATTGTTTTGTCCACATCCTCTCTAGATTGCTTGCGTCTACAAGCTCCCTTCGATTATTTCAACAGCACATATCAAACATTCCTGTATGCTGAGTGTTGTAAGACTTCTCTTAAACCTACCTGGATATGAACTGCTGACTTGTCCATCAAGAGCAGCCACCTGTCTGGCAGATGGTCTGTCTTCTGCTGCAGGGAACTGAGGAAGGATGCCCTGCTCTAATCACTGAGCCGGAGGCCAATGGATGAGGATTAATTAAAATGGAAAGTGAGGTTAAGCCCCAGTCAGACTCCTTTTGGGAGCTAAAACTGAGATCTTCAAGCTTCCTGAAAATCTGCTTACTGTCTGAAAAAACAATTTTAGTGCTTCGAGGAAACTAAAGCACAGACTTTATTCAAAACTTTGATACAGCTGTTCTATTGCTAATAATCTGCTACATAAATTGGTCAGATTATTTCTTGATATGTCTTAATCAGTATGATAAAGTGTCTACACAATGACACCAAGTATACCTTAAAAGTTAAAGGCATCTGTTTCTGTATTTTTGTTTTTTTATGCTTACATAAAAGCAACGTTTATGGCACTAAATTAAAAGCCCAAAGACTATTAAATCAAACTTCAGCTGTTTGTCTTGTGTTCTTTACTGTCAACAAATGAAAGTCTACTGTTATAAATAAGAAAAAGTGTAAAATGTACAGTTTATAGTGGCCTTTAAATGACTTTATAATGAAAAATCAAATAAAAGTTATATTGAGTTCATAAAGTATATGAGCTAACTGTATTTTTTTATTTAGGTACACACACACACACACACACACACACACACACACACACACAAGAGTGATTAGTTGCAGAATTACTACATTTACTACATTTCACACAAAAGTTTAACTGCCCAGATGACCTTATGGTTGCATATCATATCAGTGAAAATTAGCTCCCCACTCCCAGTTTCATTCCTGGTCAGTCTTCTCCTGGCAATGTTTACTTTAGAAAAATCGAGTGTTTCAAAGCGAAACTTTTTAAAAATGAAATCTTTTATAAATTCTGTCCATTTCTGAAGACAGTCTCAGCTCTCTTGGTCTCTCGGATTCCATTTGCTTTTAGTGGGTTTCCTCGTCTGTTTCTATTGCTCCCGAAGGGAGCTCTGACAGGCACACATGGTAAAATCCAGAGGGAAGGTCCCTTTGGATGGGTGACTTTCCATTTCAGCCTGGGATGCATTAACTGTGAAAATTTTTCTGCACCTGTTTGCAACAGCTGAATGCTTGAATAGTTTAGCAACGGCCTTTGAGAAATGTTTGCTCCCATTTGATGGGTGCTTTGAGACTGAAAACCACTGCAGCTGCGACAAACACCCAAAGAATCAGTCATGTTTGAAAACACAGTGTACCAAATGAAAATGAAACATTTAAACAGTTTTATTGAAAATTGATTTAAATGTTCAATTATTATCTTCTTCTTTTTTTTCTTTTTTTTGCAAGAGGGCAAACACAAGTGTATCTATTCTGTAGAAACCACTTCAGTCTGTCAAAGTTTATGTCACACTTACAAAATCACTGAAATGTTTCCATATTTGAGCTTGACTTGGAGTTGGTACTTTAGCATTATGAAAGAATAAAGAATAAAAAGAATTTAAAAAAATGCCTTCTGGCTATGGTTGAGCCAAAAAAATTCTCAAACACAGCATTAGATCTTTCATGTCTATCATCTGACAATGCTGTTATTTGAATAGTAAACTACACGGAGACTATGATGGACTGTAGTCATAGACTAAGAAGTTGAAATAGCCACTGCAATATCACCCACTGCTTTTTATCTCCTTTTTGAAGCCTCAGTGTTAACATTTTGTTTTCTTTCCTTTTTTTTGGAACCAGAGGAGACCGCATCTGTTGACCTGGTCTCATGGCAGTTTGTGATACAGTCATGATCTGAGTTCATGAACTGCCATGAGTCTGGCTTAGAGTTTAGTGTGCACCTGGCACAATTACACAGTGGAATAAAGCACTATGTGAGGGTGAGGATGTAGCATTAAAGGCCAAAACAGCTTCATGTCACAAACAAAAACTCAGGCGTAAGGCTGTTAAACAGAATCTGCAATCCAGTGATGTTCAAGTGCTGTTCACCTGCTATATGATTTTTTTAGGAACTCTTAAAACTGTGCGAAAGGATGCTACAGCTTGAAACCATCAGCCCCTGACTAGGTGCTCATGGTCAGTCTGCAACACAGCGGAGAGGTTGTTCCATGAAATACACATTTAGAATGAATGAATTTTTCATTAAATCTTAAAGAAGTTTAATTAGCTTTTCACTGTTCATTGGTAACTCGATAGTTAAACCCAGATCTGTCCTTTTATCTTTAGCATTTCATGTGCTATTCTTCCGTTCATCAGTTCTGATCCTGGTAACATCTGGTCACATCTTTATTTAATGCTTTCTTGTTCCTGTTGTATATAGATCCTTGCAAATAAATCCATTTAGAAGAAGCTCTCAGTCCTGCATGTTCCTTTTATGCAAAGTATCACAGATACTGAAGTGACCAAAACCGTACCCCTGAGTACTCACTATAAGGGGGTGGCATATTAAGTTATCATCTAAGATTAGCAAGCTTGATTATAAAGATGTATCCATGAATTGTAGAGATATATGTGCACTGCACTGTTGCAGATACCTGCTTATGAGTACTGAGTAACATCAAAGTAAAAAACTAGAATTTCGCTGCACATTTTATCGTGGCAGTCTTTGGAACTGGTTTGTATTTGAAGGTTGGCCACTTGAGAAAATTCTCATCTTCATTTTTCAGCACCAAATTTCTTAATAATTATTAGGTAATTTATAGACGAAACTTAATTGAAGATGTATTTTGATAAGATTTCCAACCTACCGCGTTATTATTGTGTGTTTCTCTATATCTTACAATTGAAAAAATAATTCTTGGCTTTTAATTTGACGTCTGTTTCCCAGTGGGAAATTTGTTACACATGGGAAATATGTGTGTATGTGTATGCATATGTGTGCATTTGTGGGGAGTGGGGAATCCATTAACTTTATTTTGTACAGTCCTTTTATGTTGTATCTCTTTATGACAGAAGGCTTCCATTAAGAACAGCTTTAAATACTTGCTCCTTGAATTGGTTGCATACCACCAGGTCTCACAGTAAGTATAAGTGTGTGTGAGTGCATGATGTGTGTGTATGTGTTTAGAATGTGAGGTCCCTATTAAACAGGTTTTTAGCCTGCGGTATGGAGCATCTCTGTTCTGAACGGAGAGGGAAGGTCAGTCTGCCTCATGCTAATAAACAAGAACTGCACACAGTCAGTCCACTGACTTCTCTGTGTGAGCTTGAAAAATACATCTGTATAATTATGATAATCTAGGTTTTGAAAGATTATGACCTCACAGGAAAACTGAACTGAAGTGAACTGAAGTGAGAAGTTAAAAGGATGTCATTAAGGCCATTAAAACCTTTTTTTTTTTCTCAGATTACACTTGAAAACATCATTAATAAGTGTTTATGGTAGCTGTCATGTATACTGGTGTTTGTGGGAGAGACAGTAGGGGCTTTCCTTGTCTTTAATATCCAGCTGTTTCTTTAATCTGAAGATTTAGCTGTCCCATACATATCTGCACATTTCTCCCTACAAGCTTTGATAGTAATGTACTGTCCTGGAAGCGTGCCAGGCCTCACTCAGAGTAGAGGATAAAAAAAAGGAAAAAAAAAATCACAAATCCCCTCAGAGCTGACAGCTTGGGGATTTTTCCACCCATATTATTATTATTTGCACATCTCTATCACGCTGGATGTGTTCTAACAGTTACTTTTGTGACAGAAAGCTAGTTTTATTCACATCAACCTGTTGTGAGTACAGCTGTGGTCTTAGTAAAGCACTGTATTGTTTTTTTCTTTTTTTAATTTCAATGAAAGTAAGAAGTCTTAAATTGTATTTCCATGTATTTTAACTGGTTAAAAGCAGAAACACCAAATAAATGAATAACTAATACTGTTGAGCTGTCAAGGTCCCAGGTTCTGATGCAAAGAGAGTCAGGCAGGTATTTTAATAGGCTCCACTCCCCACTTGAAACCCTACAGAGGATAAAGTAGGTATAACTAATTGTATGGTGCATAAAAACTTAATACACTGCAACACTGTTAGTGAAGAGCCTGACAGGACTGGAGACAAGAACTGTCAGATGATCAAATAGACCATAAAACTTTCCTTGACCACTTTTTCAAATAACTGAACCTAAACAAATCTCCTTGAAATGAAAAGTGTTTACATTAGCCAAAATTCCAAATCCAATTTGTCCTCCAAGCCAACAATAAATACAGATATAGGTTAAACTGTACAGAGAGAGGTATATGCTTATATAGGTAATGTGCATCAATATCCATGTACCATGGTAGCACTGAAATATAGATATCAGCTTTGCATTGTGTTACACCCAAATTATTTAATTAAGAAAACACTTTGAAGTAGTTCAGTATGCATGCATAGTAACTTCACTCTGCCAGGTCCTCGGGGATATTTTGTTGATTTGTCTGTAATGTTGAGACTAAAAAGGGTCTAAGTATAACCCAGCAGAACACCCTAACTTAATAAAAACATTCTGATAATCAATTTTAACCCATGACACTCTCAGAAGGCTAAAATTTCTCTATTACAGAAATGTGACTGCATTTTCGGTTTTCCTATCTTGTTTTTTATGTTCTTTTTAGCACTTCAGACTCATGACAAAACTTTGACCATGTAGATATGAGCAGGTACAAGTTTAGGGTAAATGTAGTACTCTTGGTTTCAAGACTTAACTTATTTCGTCATTACATTGAGTTTCAATCTGAATCAGATGACCTCATATACAAAATATATCATTATAGTGATATATTAATTTCTATTTATAGATGTATTTTTGAGTCGTTGTTATAGACAGGGAGCAGTAGCGCACGTAAAGGTTGAGGACCAATAGACTCATTCTTCGTTACGTGCGGATTTGCAGCTCCGACGCATGGCACCGCTCCAGCCTTAAATCTGTGTGACTTTTGCTCCGTGAGCTGAGCAGAGGGATGGAGATGCGGAGAGCGCAGCATCAGTAGCACCGCGGTTTGAGCGCAGGTGCTTCTCCACAGAATCAACCACTCACAACAACACAGACAGAGACACAGCCGACCTAAATTACTTTAGTAGCGCAATTATTGGAAAACTCCCGGAGGTATTCGGCAGTTGGAAAAGGAAATTAATGAAGAAGGAGGGCGAAGTAAATTGCGCGACTCTAGCGTGACAGATGTTGGAAAAGTCTGGCTGAATGTAGACCAACCGAAAAGGGAGAGGAGGGAGAGGGAAACCGTCCTTAACAGAGATGAGTACGCCTTTCTGTGGGAGATGGGCAGTGAGAGTTTAAGCGCTGAAGGCTTTAATGCGATGATTCAGGTGAGTTTCTTTATTTTCCTACAAACTACTTTGTAGGGTTCCATGAACCAGTCATAACAGAAATAGGCCACACTATATTTATTTAAAGCACGAGTTGAGCTTAGGTTTGGTCTTCATCTTAGGGTAGGTGACTCTAAAACGAGCCAGTGTTTACTTTATATTTTATTTTTATGTGGAATCGCTAAAGTTCGCATTCTTACCACTAGTCGCAGTTCTGTGAGAACTTAAACAAAATTGAAAAAAAAAAAATGAACCAAACATTTATATTATTTATGTATTTGTAGCCTACACCGTGTTTCTATAACATTTAGTCCAAACCAAGTCTGTAGAATTGCAAAACAGATAGTAAAAATATCATAACAGTTATAATGTGAAGAACTTTTGTGCCATTTATTGTGAGTTGTCTGGAGATTGCCAGGGCTGAGTTTAAACACTGACCTATATTCATGCTATTATTCCTTTTTTTCCTGTATGCGTTTATTTATTTTATTACTTGAAACCACAAAGATAAACATACCTTTAATGTCACTTTAATGTTCAGCCAAGTTTTTTCTAGAGGTCTGCTTGTTTCTTGTTGTTGTTGTTTGTGTTGTGGAGTTAGAGTGTCCATGGGAACAGTAATCCTCAGGATAGTTTGTTCCATAAACCTAAAAAAGGGCCACAGCAGACTTTGTTTTAACAGCGTTTAGGCAGGATTACTGACAGCTGTAACTGCAGCCTCATTTCCCCTGGGGCAGTGCAAGTCCCTCCGTTTGTCTTTATACTCTATACTACTTTGTAGTATACGCCACAGTATTTTCAGTACTGTCGCTGAAAGATATGTTTGTCAGTTTGCTATTATTAAAGATATGATCATCACCTCACCTGTAGTCAGGATCCACATTTCAGTGAAGGTACAGATATGAACTCAGACCAGCAGCCAACTCTTTGTCCCCCCCTCCTGTCATAATGAGGACACACATCATATCGGTTGTGGCTCAGGAGGAGCAGATCACCATCAAGGGAGAACCAAGGATTTGACACTTGGGATTCTGCCAAATGGCAATTTAATCAGAGGGCATTTTATGCACAGGAAGTATGTCAGTCTCCTTGTTAGAAACTGATTTATCTGGACTGTTATATTGGGCAGCCACTCCAGACCTCAGTTGATTGGAGCCTTAGGCAAAGAAGTACAAGACAAGTTTTTAATTGTTTTTCACTTTTATTGCACAGCTTCAGTGGCAGATATATGCAGCTGGGTCTTGAGGTATGTTGGTTAGACAGTGACTTTGCATGCTAATGTTGTGGTGAGTTTATACATTTATCTGTATTATTGCTTGCATGATATCATAAAGAATGAAATTTTTCTCCTTTGTTTTAATGTTAAAAAAACTTTGATGATGAATATTAAGGGCTTTTTTGTACTGCGGGAAACTCAGAACCTTTGAATTTAAATTTCAGATCCCACTTTAGGTCAAAGTAGGTAAAATTAAGTGGAGTATAATCAGCTTTGGTCTGCTTTCTATATGCTCCCAGGTAGAATCCAGACATTCATTTTATACCTGCCAAAGAAATGATCTTGAAGAGCTTGGCCAGATAAATAGTGTAGTTGGCTCTTTGGTGGAAAGAAATATCATCACCCCTTCAGTTATATATATATATATATGTGACTCACATGAAGACTGAAATTATTATAAATTTAAATTAAAACATACTTTCTCTTCAACTGTCAACACTGTCAACCATCCCACTTGTTTTCTGAGGTAGAGATTTTAGACAACGTTTTGCTTAATTAGAGTGTGCTGTCTACACGATTAAAAAAACATGTTTAGCTGTTATTTGGCAGCATGAACCTAAAACATTTGTGGAAATAAATATTCTGTAGAAAGAGAAAAAATCTTTACAAAGAAAAAGCAAGCTGTTGTATAATATTAGGTTTGTATTAATCCTAACACACTGTTTGGGTCAAATTTGACACATTTTGACATAGTCAAAAAATAGTCTAATTGTTTACTGTTGTATTGCTCTTATACATTTTTTCTACATTTTCCTTGTTTTTGAGCAGATTTGACCCATATCTTTTTAGATGGATTTTAGATCTATCAGTGTGGGTCAAATCGAATAAATGATGGTTTTAGGGGATCTTTGAAACTGTAACACTGTATATTGTTATGCGACATTGGTGACAGAGGACAAGAGAGACCTTTACACTGTAACAAGAGCATCACATCACCTATAGCCCTTTATTATTTCCTCACATATCGCACAGAGACAGGCACTGACTGATCATGGGGTAATCTGAAAAACAGTGAAACAGTAAAACAACATATATAGGAACAGAAATCATACAGAGGTCAGAGGGTGATTTGAGACATGGTGCCTTGACATGAGATCTGGAATAGATAGACAGACAGACAGACTATTTACACATTAAAACTAATCTGTAGTTCAAAAACTCTTTTACGCACGTATTATGAGGGAATCCTTGGCTTTACATACTGTAAAGGCACAGATTAAATTGGGCACTTTTGTAAATTTTGATTTGATTTATTATATAGCACAACTTTTGCTCATGTATTTATGGAACTTGTGTTTTCCTAACTTGTATGGTTAATTACAAGCAAACTTTTTTGTTCAGCATCCGTGAAGACAGCTTAAAAAGAATACTTTACAATACTTCAAAATGACACACATTTCCATATAAACCCATCACATGAGGAAAAAAAGAGACATGTAGGTGGGAGATTACTTCACTGCAGCTTTGACTTCTTTCCAACAGCAGCTTCTTAATACCAGGCTCCGCCAAAGAGCTGTCTGGGAGAAGGTATATTTTAGCCTGGAACAATGCATCCACATTTCCCCAGCCGCAGTTTCAATCTTAACAGCTATGAGATTAACATCACAGTTCCATTTAGTACTTCTGCCCCCCCCTTTCCTTTTTGTGCAAAAGCTAAATCTCTTAATTTTCACATAAGGCCATGTGCGGTTTGCCTTTTCATCAGTCTTAACTTATCCTGGTTTTGGAGGGATTGCACATGAAAACGACTCGTGTACTGTATCCAGGGCAGAATCTGCACAGCACATTTGAACTCACAGTACACAACACTCACTATTCAGGCCACATAGTCATTTGAAGTCCTTTTGTAGATGAACAGAAACATCAGATGTTTACTGCCACTGGAGGAATGTAGTCAGGGCTTGAGTAAAGACTTGAAAGCCACTGGCCCATTGCTTGTGTTAGCAGCAGTCTTGTGTTGTTTGGCCATGAAAAAGAAAAAAATATGTAATAGAGGATTTCTTTCATGCTACATGTTTTTCTAGGTTGTGTTTCCATTTTCATGATGCATGCGTCCTTTCCGGTTTATTCTATTATTTTATTCATCTGTAAGCCATTAACCCATTTCACATGCGAAGACTAACCCAACGTCCAACAAAGAGTAAAGCATAGGCACTTCCTAAGCTTTTCTATGGTAAGCGTCCCGGATTGTTTCCTTCAGGGTAAGATATTGTGAGGGCAAGGAAAGAGAAAATCAAAAGGGGCATGTTACAGTATGTTACTCTTATTCTGTTTGTGTATTTTTATGACTCTGATGTTTTTTTGATCTACTTAATTCTACTGGTTGTCAGTCAGTGAGTGTGCTTAATTTTATCATCAAGTAGTTGTTGAGTCATACACTGGGGCCATTCAAAGCACCTCACTTCAGAAAAAATAATGTATAGTGTGGTGGTAACACAGTTGCTAGTTTAATTCCAGACAAGGACATAAATCCCCTTTGGGTGTTGCAGCAGGAAGGTCATCCAACCTAAAACTCTGCCAAATCAAACATGCAGAGCTGAAAGTTAGCATGCTTCAAACCATTGTTGTGGTTACTGGAAGCTCGATATGTCATATACAGATTGAAACCACAGTAGGTCTCAAGCTTCTCGATCAAGCTGTTTTGTTGTCATTCACACAACTACTTTCATCAGTTTTTGTATGTATAACTGCGTGCAATTTCATGAATGTCTACAAGGACATGCTGTTCAAAAGCACTTCCTCATTTGTATTATTCATTGAATCAAGTCTACAAAGGCACACAGAAAACAGTCTGTGAAGAGATAAAGAGAATCCAGTTTGATGCAGTTAGTATAAATAAGGCTGTGACCTCAGGGCTTTTGCTCCCCCTTTTAGTGCAGACATTGTGAACACGTATAAAGGGTTTAGGCTTTAGAATTTGGGCTACATTAAACATGAACTAGTTTTTCTGAAGCAAACTCAACTTCTTAGTAACCTACCCTATCTTTATTCGCTTTATCCGCTATTGAAAATATCACTTCCTGTCCGCTAGGAAGATTTAAAAAAGCAAACGTCTTCAGGCCATTAACCGGGTCCTTTTTCTGACCCCATTTAGCCATAGTCATAAAGGCTGGACAATATTTGCTCTAGGTCAAAAAATAAACAAATAGAGAACTAGATGGAGTGGCCAATCAGAAATTTTCAAAGAAATAATTAAAAGTAATTAATACAGTATTGTGAACTGGAGTAGTCAAAAGCTTATGTCCTTCTTGTCACATTCATGGCTACTGCTGGGCCTCACATTGGTGTAATTGATTGCTTCTCAATGTAAAAATACAAAACTATGTATATTAGACCTAAAATTTCCCTCTTTCAGAAAAAGAAAAAGCCGTATTGTTTAATGCTGTTACTCCATCAAGACGTCTTCACTGTGTTTTGGTGGAAGATCTAATGACAGAGCGTGTTGTACGCTGTTCAAATCACCAAGCTCTTTAAAAGAATACTGTCTCGAATTTAGCAGTGCAGTTCTTATCAGAACTTTATCAGACAATTTGGGTCATTCCATCTCAAATCTATGCGGGTCTTCTACTCGACCATCTCCAATTTGCATAAAAATGTTATGGTCCAAAGTTTTTTCTTCTCAGTCAATTTGTATTTTTTCTTACTTTTGTTCTCTTTGGACAGATTTAGGACAAAAATTATGCAGAAGTTGGATGGCAAAATTCTACCATGTTCATAAATATTCATTATGTCCAATTCGTCATTGACGATGACGAAGAGTCCCACTCAAGGCACTGATAATAAACCCCCATTTTATGAAATTAATAAGAAAGGGGACTTGACCAAGTTTTTTTTTCTTTCCCTTTTTTCTGGTGAGATGGGACTAAGTCACTTTCTGAATAGCATTGATTTGTTTCCGTTTGCTTTTGTGTTGCTAAGACTGTCTAGGCAGGCTTGTGGTAGTAGCCTTGGCTGCTATCAGATTAGCATTAGCATTAGGTCTTCTAAAAAAGAAAAGCTCAACCTGCATAAAAGGGAAGATTATGGAGTTGGTGGATTTCTGTGAAGTAAAAGTTCATTCTGTCTTTGGTGTTTGTAGTGATTTTATAATTTGGCTTATTTTAGATTAAAAAATATATATATATATCGGGAAATGTGATCAGAAATGTCTTTTTAAGACATTTTTTAAGGACTTTTAAATTTCATTTGTTTTCTAGTTTTCAGTTCTCAATTTTCTCAATTTAGGCCTTTTAGCTATTTTACCTCTTAATTGTTTTCCTTTCCCAGATTCCTCCAGATCATTCTTTTCTCCTACTGTTACTTATTTCTACTATTTTCTCTTCCCTTTGGTTCTTTTCACCGTACTTTTCAGTATTTCTTTATTTCATACTTTATATTTCTTCTTTTTACCTCACACATTAGTTTTCTCTTTAATGTTTAATGTGTTAAAGTGTATTTTTTTTTATAATTTTCTTTGCACGTTACTTTTGCTGGTAATCTTTAATTCATTGGAATTGTGTAGGATCCAGGTAGTTCTCCTGTCTTTTGTCTTTCATCACTATAGAAACATAATTTATCAATAAGCAGTTTAAGACCCATTCTGCTGTTCTGATTGCAGCTATATTCTGCACTCGGTATGTAAGTTGTCCTGAATTATTGAGTTTTTCATCTATGATCTGTTGCAGGTTAAGAGCCCTCAGCTCCCTATTAATGTGTGACCTCCCATTATCTCTTTGTTGTATAATGATGGATCCAGTGCATCATATCAGTTAGCTGAGATGACCTCATTTGTCACATCACATAGGGTGCTGCGCTGAATCTAATTCCCTTCCCTCATTTATTTGTGCTATTATTAATATTGCAGACGGTGCACTTTGCATGACGTTGCACAGAGTCTTAACTCTCTCCTTGTCGGAATGAGGAATTACAGCAAAGTGCTTTACCCAACACACAGTCTGGAACAAGGCTGATGTGAGTGAATCTGTCACTGTGACCCAGTTCCACCACACATTAAATTGGTAATCACACCAATATTCAATCACACCATACTTAATGTGTCTGTTCTTTGTTCCGTCTTTTTTTCTCTTGGCAAAATCAATGATAGTGACATGCATACACCAAGAGATAATAGAAACAGAAAAAATACACAACTCTTGAAGACAGAGGCACAGAGACACACGCTAATTATTTATAACCAAGAGCTTTTAAAATTTGGACACTGTTATGATGGGCGATAATGGAGTTTGTTCTTGAGAAAAATCTTTACCATGTTAAAATTAGCTTCATAAATCAATCAGTGATCTTTGGCAAACAATTTATACAGTCCTATTTGTCCCAAGCAAAAGCTTATAACCATACTGAGATATTTTCTTCTTTGTCTCAGTTGGATGTGTCAATTTCAAACATGCAACCAGGCAAGAACAATCCTCCTTTGCTATACTCATATATTCACAGGTCTTTGCTTTCCTCCCAGCATTTTAGAAGGTGATCAGATTAGAAATGTCTTGCATGTGCTCCACACAGTTTGTAAAATGTTGGCAATGAATGCAGAGATTGCGTAATGTAGACATGAATTATGTGAAGATTAGATTCTACCATCACAAACTGGATTACGTAACAACACCTGGCACCTGATATGTAACTGCCTATTATTGTTTCATTCATTAAAATTTGCATAACATATCTTAAGTCCCGCAAATTATATATATATATATAGATATATATATAGATATAGATATAGATATAGATATATAGATAGATAGTAGCTACATGATTGTAGTATTAATCGTAATTTTAAACCTAAAGAACTATGAGAAAATATGAACCATATTTCATTTTGCATCTGTTATGTATATCTTTAACATTTCCGTTGGAGCTGTTTATAAACCCACGTGTTGCTCTTCGACTCTCCGATAGGCTGCTAACTGCAGCCAATAAATAATCGTGTAAGGTTTCTCCTATTTGGACAGTATTCATAAACCAGTTGTGCGGCCAACAGCAACTTTAGTTTCTTTAGAAGATACACAATGCTGTTGAGTTTATATACAATTTACAAAGCTACTGAGGCAAGCTTGCTAATGTTTAGCTGATGTAAAATACATCCATTGGCATATATTTTATGGCCATTATAAGCTTGTTTACGAGCATCATTATAAATACACAAAGACATTAAACAGAATTTTTTTATGGAGCACCAAATTTAAGTCTTTTAATATCAAACATTTTTTAAGCCTTTTTATAACTTTTTGTTTTTAAGACCAAGGAGAAAAAAGTAATAAAATGAAACATGTATGTACTTGAATAATACCGTACAAATTCATAGTATAGCGTGGCCTAGATGCAAGAACTCAGAGCGTTATGCTGGGTTAACATTATGCAATTTTGTGATGTACTCGATGAATGATGACAATGTAAAAGAATAGTGTCAATATTGTGTTTGTGGCTCTGTTATACTGTAAGAAAGTTCAGTATTGGATGGCATAACTGTGTTGTACAGTACACAGTGCTTTACTTTAAATTCAGAACAGTAAGGCATGCTAATCTGTTTGCCCTATTTTAAAATGCATTGTGTTTTCATGTAACCTTTAGATAAAACACAAAGTTAGTGTACCTCAGGTTGTTTCGCAAAATGTTTCACAACATGAAAAAACATAACTTCACATTATATCAGATCCAATATCAATTTTAAAAAATTAGGGCATTACATGTAAGTCCTTTGCTAAGTATAACTGCTCTTCTTTCTCCCCATCTTGTCTTTCTTACATTTTTCTCAACGACGTTATCCTGTACTCTTTTCTGTCCTTGGAAAATGCATTAGTGTGCCTTCAGATAGCAGACACATTGTGTGACAAACTGCACACTGCACAAACAGTTAGTGACATTTTTTGAGCTTATAAAAATATTGCATTTGAAATTGCTTGCCACTTAAAAAATGTTTCTGCCTTTGTGCTAGCTTCTCTTCTGTAGGTGCTGAAGTATTACAACCACAACTTATAAATATCCAAAAAAAAAAAAAATCCAAAACCACAGTTCCAGATCATCCCTCTGCATTTTAACCCCTGAGTACAGCACTATAAATGATGCATAAATTATGGTTTTGCTTCTTTCATCTCTTTGTATACAAGTGATCAATTCACCTTGTCTTTTGCCTTTTATGTGTTATATATTTATGTGTTAAAAAATTCTCAGAGATTTCATTGGAGAAGAAAACTGAGTTAAATTTATACAGCACATTTAAAAGTAGAGTGTTTTGTATGCTCCAGTCGTGGGACAGTATACAAACAAATAATAGAGGAACTATATTGTGGGCTGCAATTCATTTCTTATCATCCAACAGTTTGTGTGCACTAAGCTTGATGTCTGGGAGTAGTGTATGACGTCTCACAGTGTCCATTTAATTTATAGGATTGCTAAAATCTCAGAGTGTAGGCGTATTTAGAATACTAAAGAATCCTGTCACCCAGCTAAAAACCTTTTTAATTTCCTCCTTCTCACTAAGAAGCATTAAGAAAAGAACATCCATGTTCCAGAATAGCATCCTGAAACTTTACATCACTGTGAGACACTAAACTCAGTACAGCAGGCTAATCAGCAGGTTTAAACAACTGCACAATAAGGCACACAAAGGACTTCAACAAATGTTAATGCTTTTAAACTAGGCCTTTTTACCAAATTGCCTTTCGTTATATTTTGCAGGATAGATTTTGCAAGTTTATTATTTAAAATTAGCTCAGTTCAGAAGTTTAAAAAAAATAAATCTTGAGTTTTTTCACACTTGGGGCCATTTTTTCCATCAAGTGTGCAATGTGTTTCGGCTACAAGATTCTGCATTTTCTACATCTGAACACCAGATCGATAGATCTCTGCAATATTTTTAGTCCATCATACTCTTTGGCAACCTTGGGATCAAGATTTTTTATAAATTCAAATTATTTTGAATCTTTGTTTTTGTTGGTTTCAACAAGATTTCACTTATTAGCATAAGTTAGTGACCAAATGTGTGACCCTGCTCTCAATGGGGTAAAACTATAGTCGGTACTTTTGCAACTGTAGCTCCTATTGTGATTCAGTTTTTCTCTGAGCTTTTACACTTGTATTTCAGATATTTTCTTTATAGATGTGCCTCCTGACATGAGCTTGTTTACAAAGATGCACCCAAAGGGGAAAGACCAGGAGACTTGTGTTTTCTTTCTATGCACTGAACAGCTGTTCTGCCAGTAAACCCTTTAATATTTGCTGCTTGCATGCAGGTCTCAGGGGCCGTCACATTGTAGCAGGTGCCAGAAACCCTTAAAAAAAAATGGAAACGCACAGCTCCACCATCTCCCCCATCAAACATGCTTTTAACAACTTGAGTGCACACACCCACACAGAGAAGACACAAATTCATGCTCTGTGATCCCTGCACTGTTGTTCTGTTCCAGTCTTTTTAATTGGGGATTTGAGCCAGGCTCTTGTCTTTCTCACTGTGACAAGCTAAAAATAGCCCTTTGACAAGTGTCAGAAAACTCAACCGGGCTCAGACTGTGCATTCTGTGTCAGATGGGGCTGCTTGGCGCAGGGATTCAAGCTTGGGGCATCGAAATTCAGTGGAGTGGATACTGCCAAACTGTCATCCTGTGGCCCATGTGAGCTCATGTTCCTGTTCCATGCACCTGTTGCTAAAAGAACTTTTCTTTTCATCTCAGTAATTGGATTCTGTCTGTCACAATTCTTCACATTTTGCTTGAAGTCCTTTGGTGACAAAGCGATCGAACATTAAAGAACTCAGCTAAGGTGGAACTTTAAAGGGCTGAGTTTCAGAAAGACGTCCCTCAAAGCTAATGAAACCACAGTGCAGGCTACAAGAGAAGTTCAGGTTAATTGAGAGTCATTGCCTCTTTCTTCCTCGTGGCAGTGTTTTAGCAAAGTAATGATGCAAATTGCTTTTCAGTGAGTAAATACATGGATCATGTTAGGTTTGATGAATAAGAGGAACAGCAAAAATTTCTCATTTAAGCTGTGTTTCACATTTCTGGCATCAGCATAAACAAACAACATCCATACTCATGAAGCCATCTCAGTGACTTTAGTAGTCACAGCAATCATTAATGGTATGCTACTTTTAATTTAAATCATTATAATCTTAATTCCTGTGGACGAACACAGCAACTTCGGACAGTGAAGAAATGACTGAACCTGCAGCAACACTAGGGCAAAGAAGAAAGTCCAAATGTTAACATGGGTTGGAAACTAACCACAGACTGATGTAAGGTGATAAGAGCCCGAGCTGAGAGGCTTGATGAGTTATGTCTGATGAAAGAACAGAGAAAGGGAAAACTGAACAGAGTATGGAAGGTGAATTATGTCGAACAATTATGCGACAGTTGGAGCCCATCCAAAATACTCTGCCAAAGAATTGTCTGATGAGATGTTACATCACTGATATTGTTTGCATTTTGGCAATGTGAGGGGTTATTAGGTAAGAGCTGGCATCTTCTTGGCTTTAGGCGAGTGGATATTTTTGACTCATGCATAAAAAGGTTTTTGCAGGGTCATCAAATGGCAGCTTCATATTGGTCAATCAGAGTCTGCAGTATCTTGCCAGACTCTGGCAACATAAGCAAATCCCAGGAACTGGATGGAACAAGTTCTCACAGTGATCAAACAGCATGCTTACTAAACAGAATTAAACTGAAATGAACCTGAAGTGACTTCTTAGAAATGACTGCAGGGTATTTCTAAGAAAAATATATAATAAAGAAATACAAATATACATATATAATTGAATTAACCAGAAATAATAAAACACTTAGAAAGACTGAAAAGAAATACAGGAAACGTTTTATTATTAACAACTCATTGTGATTCAAAAATGAAACAAAATATAATAAAAATAAGTTATTTGCAGAGTGTGATTTTCAATAAATGATTTTTTAAATCTATTAATTTAAATTGGTAGCTTGTTTTGGAAAAAAATGTATCCATGAAAATAACTGCAACTATAGTAGGCAAGACTATTAAACCTGTTTTTGTATTCCCAAAGGTAACCACAGATTTGTATTTATTTATTTTATTAAATGGATTAATTTAACCCATAGTCTCCTCATCTTCAGTCTTCTTTTCTAATTCCCCCTGTAGGAGGTCTTCTGCAGTGTGTTGACCCTCGTTTGCCTGCATAACTGCAAACAGTACTGTAGTAAAATATGATGATCTGCTAAACTCTTTTCATCTTCATCTCATTCAGTTAGCTGTGTAGCTTTTGGACTGTAATGACCTATTGTTTCTTAGTGGCATATTGTAAAGCCACACATGGATCAAGGTAGATTTGGAACACAACCAGAATATCCCCCCATGCATGCAGCAGCAGCTGTACTGTCAAAGAAGCCCAGTCACTGACAGGGAAAGTCATTTGCACAAAAAACAAAATTGAAAGTTGCAGCACTAAGAAATGCTGAGGTAATATTTAAAAAAATAGATACCTCTGTATATATTCAAATTTTTAAAAACAGTAAAGCTTTTAGTATTTTTATTTTTGTGTATTTGTGTTTATCTTGACAGCTTAGCGTCTTAAACCAATAAAAACCATGCTGTAGTCAATTACTGTGCATGTGTGAGCAACTACAGAGTAACACATATTTAAATGCAGGGAGTTCTCCTGGAAATACAGATATAATGTCTGATTTATTTTCATTTGTGAAGGTTACAAAATTTAAGGGGGTACTCAGTTTTCCATTTGTGCCAGTCTTTGACAAATGCACTGACAGTGCACTTTTTGTGTATGTTTTTCATTCTAATGAGAAATTGTATTATTAATAGAAACAACAAGTGTTTCAGTATGATAGAAAATAGTTAAAACAATTAACACTGTAACATGACACTCATGTGACCACAATCCACACAGGGTGAGAAATAACAAATTCATTTATTTCCCACTTTCTAATTTGATGGATGGGTCAGTCCTGGGTATAACTCTGGAGTCGTGACCTTTGGCTGGACTGTATCTTTATGGTGTGCAGATAGACACAGGGGAGGTGTGAAACCAATTGCTGATTGGCTGGAAGGTCTCGGCAACTGACAGGGTACAGGCCTGGGATATCTCCCAGCTGTCAGTCTCTGTCTCTCACAACTTAGCTCGGGGGGGGGGGGGGGTATCAGCATATTTAACTTGTGAACCCCATCAATGGACAAAGTAAACCAATGCAGTTTTGTAAAATACTATATTTGCTACTCATGGTCCATTTCTTTAGGTTTTTTTTTTTATTTTTTTTATTTTTTACAGTTTTTAAAGAATATAAATTTAATACCATGTTATGTATTTTTTGCCATTTTTAATAGTTGAAGAACTTGAGCTTGAGATCACATATACTACATAAAATTAGCATAACAATTAACCTGCAGAAACAAAATAATAATAATAGTAATAATAACAATAATAATAATAATAGTTCACAAACACCAGTAATAAAACGTAGCATTTTACAGCCGATTTGACTTTAGCTGTGGTCAGTAAAAACTGGGAAATCACCAACTATGCCTGGCTGACGTCCAACATTTATTGGTATCTTTCTTGTGTGACTGCACTCTAATATATTGGTCTAAAAGGAGCCCTGTGAGTCTAAGAGCACAAGTGTTGGGTTTGTGAGTCAGCGCTCCCAGCCTGCCAGTATAAGAGCTGTTTGCATGAAGAACAAGGATGAGACAAAGACTGTAGAGCTCTGGGACTGTTGGCAACTCAGGCACTCAGAGGAGAGGCTGCAGCGAGGGTGGGTCCACACTCTGGAAACTGTTTGATGGTGAAGAGTAAGCTGCAGCTGCTGCAGGTCAGACACAGTTTGGCTTTAGTATTTTGAGGATTATTTTTGTATTGTATCTTTTTTTTTATATGAAAGGAAATATCCTGTGTGAGAGCAGTTCAACTTCTGGACTTGGAGGTTTTCATGCAGCTGTGGAAAAGTGTTAAGAATTAAGATTTGTTTCTTTTAACGTCTGTTAGGTAAGATTTGTTCTTCATATTTTAGCAGGTCTTAGTGGTAGTTGTTGGAGAAGAGATGCATAATTTATATTAGATTCTACATTCATCATTTTCTTAAATTCAACTGGCAAGCCAGACAGCAGCATTATGTAATTTACTGATATTTCACTTTGCAGCATTTTACAGACAGCAGGGCTCTTTTTTGACTCTGTTCCCTAAAGTTTGGAGGTTGCTTTTACTTATCACTCAGTTTCTTCACTGATTATTTTAGAATATGTTCATACAAGATTTATGCTGTAATATTTTCCTACTTAATTTGTACCAACAATGGAGGCTGCTTTGTGTTATCATGTCTTCTAAACATCTATATGAAAATATGTTTATCATTATAGTGCTTTACTCTAAAGCAACACCGTAGAGCAAATTAAGGTACAATTTAAACAAAAGATATTTGTGCACAAGTCTTGATGGATTCAATAGCTCTAACACTGACTGCATTAATATTCTGTTCATAGTTGTGAGTAATTAGAACAGATTGGCTATAAAAATAGGCACTTTCTGTTGTTCACTTCCTTATGTAAAAATGCTGTTGCAATGCACCTACTGACAAGCAGAATTAATTATGCAATATACTGATTGCAGGACTCAAAATTCACACAATCTTGAATTCTTGATTTCTTTCACTTTGGCAGTGATTGGTTTAACACACTGGTCAAATGGTTGTCTTCCCCTCATGTGAGGTGCACACTGGTGCCTCAGACACTATTCTGTGTGTTGCCAGATGCTACAAAATGAATCATTTAACTCACAGGACTGGGTTGCCTTCTGAGAAAGCTGTGTTTGTGGTGGTTTTTAATCCATTTGGTTTGTCCTGCTAGGAACACTAAGCTGATTAAATAGATGGGGTTAATAGATCTTACAACTAATAAATGTTGAAACTTACTCAGCCTGTTGTGGAGTTGCCATTTTTTCACTTAGTTAACCTTGGTTTTTCTGATTTTCTTTTATCCTCAGGTGACACAAAAGGGCATGTTGTTGACAGAAAATCATCAGTGGACTTAAGCTTGACTCCAACTTGACTGCCACTGGTTATGAAAATCTGCACTTCAAAACTAAAACGGTATGTTTTGATTAAAATGTAAGCTTGTGAGGGCAGTGAATTCAATACAAATACATTTTGCTTACACTCTGTCTTAGAAACATTAAGCTCCTATAGAGAAAAACATCTTTATAAATGTTTTTAAAAAAGGTAATTATGTGCATCTCTTTTCAGGCCGGGCGTAAGATGTTTGTGGAGTCAGTCGTCCGATGGGGCTTGTGGAGCATCCTGCTCCAGTTTGGACTGGGCGTATCTGCAGGAGGCTGTACTCCAGGCTGTCTGTGTCGACCTGAGCCCAAAGAAGTGATCTGCTCTGGAAAACACTTAAATTCAGTGCCAGGGGCCTTGCCCAGTGATGCCAGACGTTTGGATTTATCCCGCAACAGGATTAAGACTGTGGGACGCCGCCAATTTTCTGGCCTTGTGAAACTTCAAGAGTTGGACCTCAGTGATAATATAATCTCCATGATTGAGGTAGAGGCTTTCCTGGGCCTACAGAATCTCAGGACACTTCGGCTTAAGAATAACCGCCTCAAGATCATCCCAGTTGGGGTGTTTTCTGGCCTGTCCAGTCTAAAATTTCTGGATTTGAGCCAAAATGAGATTTTGGTCTTTCTGGACTATACCTTTAAAGAAATGGTAAATCTGCAGACACTGGAAGCTAGTGAAAATGACTTGGTCTTCATCTCCCAGCGTGCTTTCTTTGGTCTGCAGAATCTACAGGAGCTCAACTTAGACCGTAGCAACCTGACCTCAATTCCCACTGAGGCATTGTCCCAGCTCCAGAGCCTGACACGTCTACGAATGCTACGCCTCACCATTTCTACACTTCCCAACAATGCTTTCCGTAAACTGCAACACCTGCGCAGCCTCCTGATCACAAACTGGCCAGCACTGGACACTATAGCTGGCAACAGCCTAATTGGTCTAAATTTGACCTCGCTTGTTATCAGTAGCTGTAACCTAAGTACAGTTCCTTATTCTGCACTTCGTCACCTGGTGTATCTGCGCTTCCTGGACCTGTCCTATAACCCCATCACTGTTATCCAAGGTAACCTGCTTGGGGATCTCTTGAGACTTCAGGAGTTACACTTAGCAGGTGGCAGCCTACTACGAATAGAGCCGGGAGCCTTCAGGGGACTAGCCTATTTTCGCATGCTTAATGTGACATCCAATCAGCTCACTACTTTGGAAGAGAGCGCCTTCCATTCTGTTGGGAACCTTCAGGTGCTGCGGTTAGATGGGAATCCCCTAGCATGTGACTGCCGGCTTCTCTGGGTGTTTCGTCGCAGAGTGCGCTTGAACTTCGATGGACATCAGCCCACTTGCTCCTCTCCTGATACAGTAAGACAGCGTGAATTCAAAGACTTCTTAGAGAAGGAACTTCCAAGGGTTTTTACCTGCCGCCCTGCTCGCATCATGCACCGTAGGCCGCAAGAGGAAAGAGTAGAGGAGGGCACTACTGTTCTCTTTTCCTGCAAGGCTGATGGGGATCCATCACCATCTATCACCTGGATCTCATCCCATAAAAATGTGATTTCTCCAACAGGAAGAATCAGAGTTTTACCAAATGGAACTTTAGAAGTGCGTTTTGCCCAAGTTCAGGATAGTGGCACGTATCAGTGCCTGGCAAGTAATGCAGCTGGCAATGACAGTCTGACTGTCAGCTTGTATGTGAAGGGGCTCCCACGCAACCGAAACATGTCTTTCGTCACAGAGGAGGGCTTGGTAGAACCTTCAAATACCCAAGCTGCAAACTCCTCAGCTCAAATGGCTAAGCCATACCCATTCGATGCAAAGACCTTGATCATTGCAACCACCATGGGCTTCCTGTCGTTCCTTAGCTCAGTTGCCATCTGTTTTGTCTTCATGTTTTTCTGGAGCCAGAGCAAAGGTCAAATTAAACACACTGCAACTATTGACTTTGTTCCTCGGTCTTCCATGGGTGGAGGGGGAGGGGATGGAGGTGATGGTGGCAGATTTACCATGAAACTCATTTAAAGCTGAGTTAGAATTAAAAGGAGCGTTTATATAGAATTTGAGTCCTTCTGTATCACTGGTGATTTCCACTGAGACACTCAAAAACCAACACTACTATTTAAACACCCCCTAAGAAGGCAAATCGGAGCCAGTGTGATGCACTTGTGCCAGTCCTCTTCTAATTTTAGAGTTGAAAGTTCCATCTCAGCACCAACATGGCTGTGTTATCTAACTAATGAATATCTTATGATCCAGGGATGGGATAATGTTAGCAGATTGTAGGTGGAGCTGTCTGCTGGTTGCTGTGCATTTATTTTCAAAGACTTGTACATGGAAAAAGCAATTCCTTTTTTTCTTTTTTGAAGCATGTATTTACTAAACAGTTATAAATCTCATAGGTTTATGTAGTGACTGAGACCACAGTTAGAATTTCACAACTATCATATTTAAAAAGTACCAGGTGCTTGTTTAATCATCTTTATTGTACTAATGTGCTAACTTTTGTTTTCTTTTGCCAACACAATATAAGCCAAGCTAATTCTGGTTAATTCTGCTTAACAATTGAGGTAAAAGACTGTCAATTCAGCATTGGTTGTAAGACTTTAACATGTACATATATAGCCATAAAGCTTTTGATACATGCAATAAATTATTGGAGTAGAGTAGCCAAATAATTTCTTATTCTTAATTCAATTGTTACATTTTGGACATTAGAACTTTTTAGAACGTTTCAAGGTTGCTGCTTTGGAATTGATAGCTAACCCTAATGTACATAGGAATGTATCCTTTCCCTTTTCAAACAACACATTTTTCAGGTCTGTCAGTCTTTTTACAGATGTAGTTAGCATGTGATTGCATTTGATGAATCTTTGTTCAATCAAAAATTGCATTGATTTTGCTTTTTATATAAATATATACAGCAGGAAAAAATTTAGCTTTTTATATATATATATATATATATATATATATATATATATATTTCTTTTGTAGCCATCCCACCCCACCCTCACCCCTTAAAGACACACACACACACAAGCTAAAAAAACATGTGCCTCAGTAACATTCTCACCATTGACAGAGAGAATGCTCACCTGATCATTTTCATCTTGTAAATATTTAGGTCAAGGGCGTTTGTGTGTGCACTGTTCATTCTGTCATTTTATCTAGTTCTGCAGATTAGTGTCACTCAAATAATGCACTCTTTTTGTGTGTAAACTGAACCGTGTAGATGCACTACGCACAAAGCTTTATTATGCCATGAGAGAAGGATGTAGGTCTAAGGATGCAGCATCCACATGTTTGTCTATTATTTGATATCTTGTAAAAATGACTTTTCAGTGATATGTCATTAAAAGCCTACATTTAATTCTGGTGTGTATCCATGTACGATGATTTATTTGCAATGTTATTGAATTAGAGTGTTTAAAAAGCATCTTATCTCTGCCAGCAGATCTTTACCTGAAATTATTCTATTGTTGAAAAAATTGGCAGCTTTTAGCTTTTTTTACATAACGAAAGCGGTAAGTCTATTGTGAGAAATGGGTGTTTCAGTTTGATACAAAACGTAGCCTTGTTGCCTCACTGTAAGACCGCAAAGCTACAGCTGGCACTCAGCCACACAGATGTACATTTGTGTTTTTCTTTTCTGTGAAGTTGAATGATTATGTGTACAGAAGAATGCTGGTATGACTGCCTTTTATTTATTTATTTATTTTACATTTTTTTCCAGAGCCACGTGTACCACATACAAAATTACAAATAATCTATTTAGTTAGACATTTACTGTCTTTTTCCTTCCTCCTTACCTGCATACATAATTTTTAATGCTGACTCTCTGTTCACAACACAATATTGTCCCTGAGTGTGAGATAAATGTTAAATAATGAACCCTCGTTTCACCTTAGCACTCTTCAGAGACTTGCAGTAAATTCACTGGACAGAAAATAATTTTGTTTGTCTAATGCAGTTGCCCAGAATAACCCAGAAAAATGGAGGACAAAAAATGATAATCACGTGTATGAGCAGAGATTTAAACCCTTTTGGATTACCTCTGCATGTCTCAATCTGTTATATAGGTCTGTCTGGCGGGTGCTATCCTCCAGCCCAGCTTGGCCCGTCATATTATCTATTTTAATACAACTATGTGCTCCCATTGGACAGAAAGCCAAAAAGGCAGATTAAAGTGGTGTTTATAAGTCACTCCCCTCATGACTGGCATGCTCACACCACTGAGAACACCGTTCTTAGTTCGTTTCAGACTCCTCTATTTTTAATGTAACTATGGAAACATTTCTTTACAACATAAGGTGCATTTTAAATTTATGACGTTGGTATTTATTTGACACTACCCTTAGTGACACGGGAACAGGCTTAACACCCAGACCATCTAAACTACAACCAACTAACAAAAGTCTCAAAGCAGAGTACTGGTTTTTTATTATTATTGTTCTTTATTTTTATCTTCAAAGAGTGAAAAGTCAAGCTCCATTAATTTAGAAAACACTTTTATCATGATGTTTTGTTGGGGCTGATATTCTTAACTATTTCAGTTTTGATTTAAAATTGGCTTTGTACCCTTAACTGCTGTAATTTTCTCGTTTTATCAGGTGTGACTCAGTTTCAATTGTCCTAGTGTGGACATAAACGGTCTCTGCAGCCCTTTAGATAAAAGACCCTCAGAAAAGAAAAGAAAGAGAAAGAAAGAAAAGACCTCGCTGGCAGTATTACTCTAACTAAATTGAACATGATGCTACATTTTCAAACAGAAAAAGGTGGCTTAAGGCAGATAGCAGGCTTTTTTGATATGAATGAATTTCTAATATGATTACTCCTTATGATGATTGCATACTAGAAAAAATAGTAAAACTACATTGTATAACAAAATGCTGTTACCACAACCAGATATTTTACTGCAAGATTTGCTATTTCATTAGAAAATGAACAACAAAGCTTTATATGTAATACTGACATGCTCAATATGAATATTTTTTCAGGCTTTCTACACACGTTTCTTTAAAGAACTTTTAAAACATTGAGTGAGTAGCAGTCAAAACGCAGGCATCAGCTCTGTTTATTGATGTTTTGTCCATGTAACTCATAGCTTTTTTATGCTGCTGAAGTAAATTACTGTGCTGACTGTTTAGTCACAATTACTAACTCTGTTTGATCACTAAACTCTTAGATGTTCTTTTATTTTATGTTCTATCCTGGTCTTATCCCAGCGCAACACAGTTGAAAAATGTTGGTGGCACTATGAAAATAAAGTCAAGTGAGGGAATCACCAAAGCTTTCAGGCCTAATCCTCTTTAGGGCATCAAGACTTGTACCAAATCTCATCACAATCCATTCAATATTTTAGATTTCTCGCCACACTGGACTGACTGACATTACTGTGCTGTGGTGTGCAGGATTTTTATTTCACCTGCTCAAAGAACTAATGAGCAATGCTATCAGTAATAATACATTACAGAATTTTATGTCACTTTATTACTGTGATATGAAATAACCAAACAAGACTGAAAGTATTCAGTATTGCCTGTTTCCACTGTTATTCTGCAGTTACTCCTACTGCAGAATAGAATAACAAGCATACTGTTATTTACATCACTAATCTTTAAGTGTTTCGTAACACTCTCTAAATAACCATTTTGCATCATTTAGCTTGAGAATCTTTGAACTAAAAGGGAAGAATTAAATTAATTACAAAGAAGACATAGGCACATGCACATACTCACACAAGGTATTTGCTAATTTAATACTAATTTACATGAAACTTTAAGTTTTTCAGATCAAGTTTTAATATGCTTACTTTTAAAGCCCGATCATTATACCTATGTAAACAAGTGCTTAACTAGATTCATTTTAGTTGGTGAGTTTTATTTAATGGTAATAAAATATCTTTCAATAATTTTCATTTTATTTTAATTAAAAAAGATTTTAAATAATTAATAAGTTATTAAAATGTCACAGTCAGAAATCATTGTTATTTACCACGACTACAAACTGTGTTGTTAACTGGTTGCTTCACACATTAATGGACTGGGACCCTTTGATGCAGATGACAGTGTTTGAAATATCTATGTGACAGTTTTAGGCTTGTTGTCTGTCCAACCATGGAGAAAACAAAATGAGCAAGCAAATTAATCATACTATCTGTTAAAGGTTAATTCATTATCATTAAATATCAGATTTATCTTGCTTCTGTAAATTGTGTTAACTGTAAACTGCAATTTGACAGAAAGACGGTCTTAAAACTGACAGGACAGCCTTGTTGTAATCCTTAGTTTTAAGTAATTCCCAAAAGGTTGATTCTGTTCAGCGTTTTCAATGAGAGAAACGTTTCCTCACTCTTCCAAGTGACTTCTTCAGTATTAGTTTGAATTAATGAAACCAAGACTAAAAACCCTGCTTTTGGCGCCATCTGGAGGTTGAACATTATACACCCAAATAAACGAGTACATGCATTATTTCATTGTTAAGCGAGGAGATTTGTTTAACAAACACATAAGGGTTTATTGTGTTAAATTGCTATTTGATCAGTAAGGAGTGAAAGCATAAAGAGTGGGAAACCAGTTAGCTAACTGTAATCTAGATACAGTGCATTACTGATACCAAAGCGGAACGCATGCCTCAAACAGACATTTTTTTCCCTCCATGTCATACATGAATTGAGCCTCTGGATTTGCAAATATGTCTAGATTTGAATTGGTTTGTGGCATTTTCATGCAAAGCAAGATGATGTTGCCTAATTTGTATTATCTAGTTAAAGACTTCTTCCATGAATCCAGATCAAGACTGAGATCTGGATCAATTCCATAAAGTAATCACTTTGAGCTTGGGCCAAGCCCTACCTTTAGTAAATATTTCATGCAAATTTAACCTTAACTATTAACCTTAATCTTACAAAAATTGCTGGTGGATCCATTAAGGATAATAATAAGTAAACATACAGACCAAACACAGTACCGTACAATGCAAAATATGTTGCCATTTGATGGTAAGCTGTTGTGGCCTGAGTGTCCTAAGTTACGTATGTTGTGTACAGTCTATCTGAAATCTCCATATGCTTTTAATAACCATAAACATAAAAATAATAAATAAGTAACTAATCCACATATGGATCAGAATATATCCCCCATGTGCCCCTGTGTGAATTCAATAAAAAAGCCAATTATGAATGAGTGTGTAGTTGATCTTCCATTAACAAGTGAGGGTGACTCTCTGACTAAGCTCAAAGGCCTTGATTATAAGGGGTTACACAAGGAGACAGTAAAGGCCTTTGAAAGAAGTTAAAAATGGTAAATTGCCCCCCTAGTGGGCGGGATTTCAGAGGCTTGTTTCTTCCAGGATCCACCTGTGTGCCTCATAACGTGCTTTCTCAGTGAGGGAAACACAGGAATGCCTCTAATTTGTTTCTCAATGTGCTATCCTGCTGATTTCCCTCCAAGGAGCTCACTGCTCATAGAAATTTCTCACAGAAGCCCAGATGAAGGTTTAGATAGTGCCTACAGAGAACGATTTTATGAAAATGGAAGCATCTGTTTAGTTGCCTACACTAAGAGGCATTCACCATTAAGAGTGGTTCAGTTTTTCAAATTTGAGTCAATTAGCTTCCGTAATGCAAGCGCAGCAGAGTAAACCTGCTGATTCATTCTTATTCAGGCACTCAGGCAATTTATGGAGACATATTGATTAGATATTACAGTGAGGAAGTTGCTGAAATATCATCATTGGTTGATGGTAAAACTTGATATTTTTTCTGTTAAACTTCCAATCCCAGACATTTGGGGTCTCTCTGATGGTTGCTATGGGTTTCTGGGTATCTTGGGTAAAATATATCAATAGTGTCAAGGTTCGAGTTTTTGAGGAGGAGACAAACGACTGCATGGTCCTCAGTAGATGTCAAAATAGTGGTTTTTATTATACACATCTACATGTGGGGAAGATGAGCATCATAAACCTTTCAAAGCTGATCTCCCCCGAACAACCATGTCACAAGGCTTTTATTGCAATGATGACGTCAAATCACATGATAAGTATCAGTCAGTTGTCAGAACTCAAGAAGTTCTTCTTATATGGCCTCCAGATGTTTCCACTCAGTCCAGAACTCAGAGAAAACCAGTGTGTGCGGTGTGTATATCTATTCGTTTCGATTGTGAGTGTGTGTATGTCAAACAGGGAGCATGTCCTGAGACGCCCTCACAGTTCTCCATAAGTGTGTGCGTATCCTACATGACTATGTAGGTGCGTGTAGTGTGGACTTAAATGTGTGTACTCTGTGTAAGTGTATTCAATTGTTGTCCAAAACCAAATATGGGGTTGTCTTTAGTCGGCCTCAGTTTTGACAGCATTACATTGGAATGTGTGGGGAGTGTGTAGTGCATGTATCTGCAGACCTCTTATTATTGCTCAGTTTAACATAGATATAAATCAAAGATTATTCTGTCAACTGATTCGACAATGCTAAATGATTGATTAATGATAGTTCTGACTATAAACTGTCACCATAAGAATACAAAATAAAATATCTCTTGTCCACACTAGGCTTTTAAAGAAAACTCATTAAGTGAAAATGCTGACTCTTTTGCAGAATTATCAACCTCAAGGAAATCCTCTGCAGACATGTAATGATCATGTTACAATGCCTATAGGTGCATAATAGACTGGAATTAAAATTAGGTTGCTTATGATTAAGGACGTTTGAATAATTTAGTTTGCCATATATTTAATTGGCATTAGAACATTTTCAAGGCTGTACGATGACACAAATGTGCATTATACCTTTAAGAGATACCGTGTACGATTCAAAATATCTATGAAAATCATTTTTTATCAGCAACAGGTATAATGTGTAATGCCTACACGCGCCAGCTGTAAAGCAAAAGCGACGTGTTTGCGCTCGTTTTTGCACTCCGAGTTTTCATTCCAGCGCCCCTGCTGAAAGGCTGCGCTCCCCCCTGTGCCTTTTGTTTCTGAGGTGGAGCCTGATACCCCGACTTTGCCAAACTGAATTGCCGGCGAAACAGACGGACAAGACAGGACCGGAACCAGCAGTCGTTCTCACGGCTCTGGGACGTGGCATATCTGGGGGGTCAGGCGGCTGCAAGGAAGAAGAAGGGTTTGGGGGAGCGCTTCGTACGGTTTAGTTAATTTCACAATCGACTTCACGCTACAGAGTGACGGGAAAGATGAATTATTTCGTACTGCTGTCGCTTTTCGCCACGGTTATCGTCGGAAAGTCACCTCGGCTGAAATTTGTTCTGCGTGGTAAGTAACTGCTGTAACCTTCATATATCGTGATGTTCTAATACATGCAGCAAATTATTTTTAGGAGTCAAGAATGTTTTGTGTTCTTATTTTGTGTACGGAATGAATGAGTGAATACTTGCACTGCTGGAGAGATGGACGGATGAGTGGATGGAGGGATGAGCAGATGTGAGTTATGTCATGGGGTAATGCACCCGTTTTTCAGTACTTCCTATTATCTTTTGTTTTCCTTTAATTGAAAAAAAAAAAAACCCTGCACACATAAAGCCAATAAAAACAGGGCTACCTCTGGATTAATCTCTGAAAACACCCCCTCCCCCCCGATGTCCAAGTAGTAAATTACGCGCTCCGCCGTTCAGGCCCTGCACACATGTCCCCGGGCTATAATAAGACGAGCACCAAGAAGAAAGCGATTTTTTTTCCTGTATAAATCTCAGTTTTAACAACTGTTAATCTAATGTAGGCCTACTGAAATCAGTTTCTTTGTGTTACCATTTTTTCAGGTTTCTCCGTGAGCACGGTCTGTCCAATCTGTATAAATTGGATATAATTTGTGCAACTCGTGCCTTTCTATCCGTCTTTTTGCCAACTTGTGTGTTCCGTTTATCTCAGAGCATTACAAGTTAGCGGTGTGTTCGTGTCTAGTTTGCATAGACTCTTATTGTAGTGGCTGTCCCTCCATATCTTCACATCTTCCAGACGCACAGAGCGGAATAAAACCACAAGTGCTTAAAAGCAATATTTTACTCTGCCAAGAGGGGGAACATGGCGCCTTTCCCCCCCTAACGCACGTCAAGGCTGTACCCTTTAAACACCCGTCTGCCGCCGCCGAAAAACATCATTACTGTGAAATATGACTCTTTGGAGGTTGGCACAGTCACTGTGCCTCCCGCGTCCTTGCGGAGCTGCAATGCGGGACACGGCAGCTGCTTCACACTGCAGAGGAAGGGTCCTATTCAGTGAAAAAGAGAACTGCTTTAGTGTAGCAGACAAAATAAATAAATATATCCTATATGTGTACACATGTACAGAAAAGCCAAGATGAGGACAGGGAGTGTGGAGCAACGAATGGAAAATTCCAACCCGCCTCCTTGTTATCTATTCCACTCACGCCTTTTTACACCTCACACAGTCCTCTAATATATTCAACAATCAATAGAGATGGGTGCTGTGTGTCAAGGTATTGGTATCTCTAACCCTCCCCGCGGATGTACAAAACGCACAAGATGACGGCCTGGACGTGCGTGTCATATCAATCAAATTCATTGTTACGCAATTTCAGGGTTAGCAATGAACGCCTATCCTTAGGACACACAAATCCAGAGACACACACAATTACACATGGAACACTGTCAGAGGAAATCCATCAAAGGCGCAGTCTGAAGCTTCAGCACCTCGGACAGCTCCGAGGTGCTCTAATGGTGAAAATATTCTCATTTTGTAGGCGTTTGCCAAATGAGGACATTAAACAGGGTTTCATACCTTCACAGAGTTGTTTGAAGGTTATAATCTTTCTTTTTCTTCTTTTTTTTTATAGATTAAAATAGTATTTCCTTTAGTGGTTAAGATAGGAGCTGGTGCTTTTGATTACGATATTATAGAAGCAAGGGTTGGAATTACTTTGCATTCATTTGGTATAGACTACACCTTTGTCCAAGTCCATTACAATAAGTGCATTCAAGCTAAGCACAGCAAGCTTTCATCCAAACTGTAAATATCTCCCCCCCCCCCCCCCCCCCCCCCCCCCCCCAAATGACAAAGAGGATGCAGGTACAATACATTTGAATTTTATGGTGGTCATAATTTTAAGTTGTGGTTTTTAGAGTCTTGACCCTAATTAATTTAATTTGGCTACACATTTTCGATATCCATATCTCAGTATGAATCAAAGCAATGCTACTGCCCAATAAAATACAGCACCCAGAAGGATCTTTAGGCCGAAGAATGGTAAATAAATGGTAAATGGCCTGCATTTGAATAGCGCTTTTCTAGTCCCTAAGGACCCCAAAGCGCTTCACACTACATTCAGTCATTCACCCATTCACACACACATCCACACACTCTTAAGTAAAGTTAAGAAACACCTCTTTAGAACAGTCACTAAAATCAGTCAGTCGATATGTTCTCCATTGTTCTCTTTCTCTTTTTTGTGTGGATGTGTGGACTACCAAGGATGATACAGAGAATTAAACGACTAATAAATCATCATATCCAGTGCAATTATAGTATAACTTACATGTTTTTTTGCAGAGTGCTGTAAGATGTTAATATGCCAACTGTGTGAAAAATAATTGGATTGCTTTTTTACTTAAGAGTGGTCTTTCTGACTAGCTGATGATTCTAAATTGAGGAGTCACTCTATGTTTTCCTCTGTTTTTAACAACAACTACTAACAAGTTAAAATGATCAAATTAAAGGCCAATTTAACCAAAGCAGCTGGCTGAAATATGCCAAAAAACAAAGCAGAGGGAAATTGCAGAGTAGCATGATAATGCTTTGTGAGCTGTACATAAAAACTACAGTTTATTAGGTAGACCTTGCTCGTACAGGGTTGGACACTGTTTTCTCTAAGCATAGATTCAACAAGGTGTTGGAAACATTCCTGGACATGCAAAGGAACAATAGGAAGGCTGTTGCCTTTAAATGATTCTAAATAGATTGTAAGGGGTCCAAGGTGCACCAAGAACATATGCTCAAGAAAGTGACACCACCATCAGCAGCCTCAAATGTTAATATTAGACAGGATGATGGTGGTTGTGGTGTAATGGTACTTTTAAGGTTTCATGTTGTTTATGCCAAATTCTGACCCTGTCATGGTCCTGCATCATTGCCTATTATTTTGAACTAATTTACTGTGTCATTTCTGTTTATTGATAAATATGTTCTGTTTCATTCTTAGTTTGCTTATTGTTGAAGTTTCCATCTTGTGTATTTCTTTGTTCTTTTGAGCCTCAAACCATTATTTCCAAATTATATTAGAGTTTATTTTTTGTCCTCAGTATTTCTTGTAACATCTTGTCATCTCCCCTATGTTTGGTTATGGTTCTCACTTTCTGTTTTATTTTGGTTGTTCCTTGTTTCTAGTGTCTTTTGTTGGGTTAATTCCCCTCATGTCTCATTGTCTTTCATTATTAACACCTGCGTCTCATAACCCAGCTGTGTTCACTTTCCTTAACTGCTCTCTTTTTGCTCATTTTTTGTCTGCACTTAACCTGCACTTGTGTGCTCCCTGTAAACTCTGGATTCTATTTTCCCTTGCAGATTTTGTATTTTTTTTGGACTTTTTCAACTACCTTATCAAATGTCACTATTTGGGTCCCAATTCCACACTTCATGATAGCTGTTAGTTTAACTTCCTGTTACCTTCCTGCATTCTGACCATCCTCCTCTGACATTAAAAAGGAATCTTTGTCCAGAGAACTGCAGCTCACTGGATATTTTCTTCTTTTTTGGACCTTTCTCTATAAACCCTAGAGATGGTTGTGTGGGAAAGTCCCAGTAGATCAGAATTTTCTTAGATATTTAGACCAGCGCATCTGGGATAAACAAAAATGCCATGTTCTTCCCAATTATGATGCTCAGCTTCAGCAGGCATCGTGGCCATGTGCATTGAGTCACTGCCATGTGATTGGCTGATTGGATTATGAGCAGTGAACAGGTGTACCCACTCATTAGTGTGTAATGCATTAGTGAGTGTACAGCACATTACACATAGAGATTTAAGCCAGATATTTATGTAGAATAGTCATAACAGCAGCTTTAATATCATATCAGTAAAGCAGAAACCATCAATATTCACCCACTGTTTTGTTTGCACTTTTTTGTTTAATTGGGGAAAAACTGTTCTGTTCTCCTCACTTCCTTAAGGGACTGAAACATAATAAGGATTTGGAATAAGGTTAACAATAGTTGTTGTTTTTTTTAAAGCAAGCTTAAGCCATGCTTTCCTTTATATTGTGTGTACATACCTAATGAGTGACAGTCACATTTGGCAATTACATAAAATGCATATATTGGCAAAGTAGGACAAACAGAGAAATCAAGAGAGAGGAAGACAGCCAGCAGCAAAAGAGAGTGAACACAGAAAGATAATTTTAAAGAAATACCCTGAGAGAGAGGAACAGCTCCTCCTCTCAAATATAATTTGACATGTACAGCATCTTAAATATCAGACAATTTCCCAGAAGTTCAGCGATCTTTTGTGTTGACCTTTCTCTTGGAGACTTAAACACATCAATACAAAATACTCTTGAACTATGAGTCTTATGGATATTCTCTTGTCATGTTAATAATGTGAGACGTTGAGATCCACCTTTTAAAAAAAACTGAATTAAAAGCTTTTATGCAAGTAAAAACAAACAAACAAACAAACAAAAAGCAGCAAACAGAAAAGCTTCAAAAGATCCCTTACCTTGACTCTGCTGCTATCTGTCTTGCTAATTTTAAGACGCTGTTAAATAAACAACTGTGTTCTACTCTTCTTTAATGTGCACATTTTAGTGCAAATAGAACTTAGCTTCTTTAAAAGTGACTCACTAATATGAAAAAAAAAAGTATTACATGCTCCTCCAAGAAGTTAAGTCTTCAGCCACTGAGTTTAATGAAGCTTTTTTTAAGCAACCAGCTAAAAAGGTTGTTTTTCTTAGTTCCTGGAAAGCTGACCTTTTGAAAATTCACGACTTCCAACCAGTAGTAATGATTAAGTGTCTGAGTAAAGAAAAAGGAAAGATACACACTGACACAGAACAGCAGAGAACATTTAGGAGCTCAGATTACACCCAGATGTGTCTGGCTCTTTGAAAAATTCTGTGGAGACATGGAAAAAGATGCTGTTAATATGAATGCACAATATGTTCCTACGCTCTGCTTTTGCTCTCGAGGCAGGCCACAGACACTCATATTCAAAAATGTTTTCTAATAAAGGATAGGTGGGGGAGGAGACTACCTGTAGTATAATTATGTTAACCCCTTAATGTCTAGTGTATCGTGTTTAATACATTAGTTTTGGTGGGCTTTTGAGACGTCTGCATCATTAGTGTAATTAAAAAAATTGTACAATACAATTTTATTCAATAAACAGAAAAAAAGAAGCTAAGTGTAGTGAATATGGTGCAAATTCATGTTCTCAATTATTATATACTTTGTATATTTGCCTTCCAAAGAACTTTTTGTGTGACAATATCTCCATCAAATGTTATAACACAACCCACGAATAAGGTGCAAGTACCCTGTACTTACATGCATTTTCCAGGCAAAAACTCAGGTTTTTGCAGGAAACAGTGAAACAATTACACTGTAAAACCTACAATAAAGGCGCAAATACCCTACTTGCATGCAATTTGCGAGCAACAAGGTGCAAGTAACCTGTACTTATGTGCGATTTGCAGGCCACAAATCAGGTTTTTGCAAGACACAATGAAACAAGTACACTGTAAGTACCCTGTTCTTTCTGGGGTGTGGGACGTGTTCGAGAGCGACTAAGGTGCATGAAATTTGCAGGCAACAAGGCGCTAGTACAACGTACTTATGTGTAATTTGCAGGCAACAATTGAGGTTTTTGCAGGATACAATTACGCTGTAAGTAACATGCATTTTCTGGGGTTCAGGCCTTACTACGGAGTCACTTAATCTTGTCTAATTTCCAGGTATTTTACAGGGAAAGAGTGTGAGGTTGAGCATTTTTATAAATCTTACTTTATGTGCATTTTTTGTGATTTTGCCTGCAGCTTGGTTGGCAGTGATGAAGCCCAAATTGGGCAGGCCGCTGTTACCGTTGCTCTTAGTTTAATTCTGCAAGTACATAGTTAGATTTCACACCTATCTCTGAGGGCCATGCATCTTTAGACTGTCTAGATTAGGAGAAAAAAAAAGGTGAAGGTCAGATTGAGTGCAGAGATGTAGACACGTAACCAGGGTAAAAGTCATTATACAGAAATAGGAGAGGGATGTTAGTATCCCAGATGCGACCTCGTCTGACCATGGGAAGTGGAATGACAAGAGGTTGTGACCAGCCCGTCCACCAACAAGGGAAGGCCAAGTCTTAACCACGGCCTCTCCCCAAAGTTTTTACCAATTAGATGAACCCACAATTCAATATATAATCCTGTGTAATGATAAGTTAGGTTTTCACTTTCAGGAAGTCGGCTACAGCTAACTGCTTGTAGACTGTGGTTTTCTGCCAGAGGGGGAATCCATGTACATGTTTAAGTATTTATCTGCTTGAGGCAAATAAATACTTAAAGACTGAATTGAGACTACCTCCCACTTTTATCTCAGAAAAAAAAAGAATCCTCAACAAGAGATGCAAATTGTACTTTAAATTATTTTAAATATCATAGCAGCCTAAGTAACTACTGCTTAAGTAATTTTCTGCATAATTTCACTATTCAACTGACTTCATATATTACCTATAAAACAGTAATAATCACTTTTCTCCATTTACTATTGGAAATTATACTTTGTTACGTACAGTCAAACTTTGGAGAGCATAGGCATCATCTGAGCATATAAACAATACTTACACTCAGAACAACCATGGAATTCACAAGTATTTTTCTTTTCAACTTGGAAAATGTCTTTTACTTTGTGACTAAATGTCCAAATCTTTCCTCTGACTGTCAGCATATTTTTGCAGAATCTCCCCAATTAGTAGAAAAGCAGACCAAAACTTTCTCAAGTGATTCCCAACTGTACGGACAAAAACTTAAGATTAAAAATAAATCTTTTTCATTATCATTTGGAGACCCAAAAAGTACAATGTGCAAGGCTAAATCATATATTTTATTTTGGCTTTTACAAACAAGCCATTACTACTACACTTACTGGCCACTTCATTAGGTTTACCTTGCTAGTACCTTGCTGGGCCCCCTTTTTCCTTCAGAACTGCCTTAATGATTCGTAGTATAGTTTTAACATGGAAACATTCCTCAGATATTTGTTCACCATATTGACATGATGGTATTACACAATTGCTGCAGACTTGTCATCTCCACATCCATGATGCAAATATCCAATTCCACTACATCCAAAAGGTGCTTTATTGGATTGGACTTGGTGGATGTCATTTAAATTCAATTCAATTCAATTTTATTTATACAACACAAATCACAACAACAGTCACCTCAAGGCGCTTTATATTGAAAGATTTAAATATAACACCATAATTCTTAGCGCTTCACATAATATGAACCCAATAAGATAGTGTGGATAGTATGTGGTTTAAACTGGGACTTAAGCCTTGTTATTAGATGGAACATAACATGTAATAATAAATATTGCATATTCTTATGATAATATTTAAAATATATATGTATATTTTTGTACATCAATCCAATACAGCAAAGAGAAGATTAACACATTCAGATCTGTGAGGGTCACTGGATTTGTGACTGGTTAAATCCATAAAACAGATCCAGCCTGTGTAAATATTATTTGTCATATGGTATTAAAAAAAAACACTTCAAAAACCTTAGAAACACTGCTCTGATGTATTGTAATGCATGATTATATATAAGGTCCAATTACTTATTTATTTTTTTAATCAAGCAAAGACGTGCCCACAGTTTTAGCACTGTACTCTCAGGGGAAACATTTTAGACCATTAGCTAAGGAAAACCACACTTAACTGAAAACTGATAAAGCTACTGTTCTGTTTTATGGTATATTCAGATTATGCCACGTAATAATCAGGAGGAAAACAACTCTGAGAGATTAATTATTGTTTTAGATCTTCTACACTCTTTATTCTTGTGGGGTGCAAAGTGACCTTCAACAACAATGGCTACGCTGCTAATAGGAAATGACATCATCTGACTGGTGGCTTTCATAAAAAACAAAATAAAATAATAAAATTGTTGTGCTGAGTAGAGAAAGCTGGGTTTACTGAAACAGTGTCTCAGATGTGGACCAAAGGTTCCTAATTTTACATTTTTGGAAGTCCCCATATTAGAGAAGAGGATTAGGGCCACTGCATGTGGTAAAGCTGTATTTGGGTGAACACCTTTCAATTTTATTCTGATTTTTTTTTTTTAAATGTTTGCTGTTGTCCAATCCAAGAAGCTTAACTGTTTTTTCCTCTTTCGAAAAAAGAGTGAAGTAACATAGCCTTAGGAACCCGTTTTGCTTCTGTTAACTGCTAAAGCAAATATTCATACAAATCTATTGTGTTTATTCAAATCTGCACGCTCTTATGTCTGCCTTAAGACTATCACTGTGAAACTATACTCTAGTTTCTCTATAGCCCACTTCTTTGTATGTTTCTCACTTCCTTGTGAAGTACCAGGCTCATCAAGTAGATTACTGCCAATAAAAGCGGCCGCTGTTTCCATAGAAACTTGCCAGCAACCTGTATTGCTACCACTCACCACTACTGCATCCTGGTTCCTGCTATCAAACTCGATGTCTTTTTCACTTCAGGGATAAAAAGAACATCTAGTCTCTCAGAAGCATTTATGGGGGCATGATAGTTTTTGATGTAAAGCTTTCAGAGGTTTTTCTGAAGTATCTTTTAAGCAAATAAAATGTTGAAATATCTCCTGGAGCAAAGACTAATCAAAATGAAAAAGGATGGCTGCATGAGATGTTTTATACTCTAATATTTTGGTTCCATAGCATTCACTATCAGACACAGCTTTTAAGAACTCCGGAAAATCATTTGGTGCCATTCTTTATTTAAATTTGTCTTTTAACTAGTGGGTGCGGTTTTAATCTATTTCTAAACACAGGCACAGTTGCAGTGTAGGTAAGTGTGAGTCTGATTGGATCTGTGATTCAGAGATGCCCAAATGTACTTTTGATTCAACCAACAATCTGTGATAGGATTTGCCCACATGATTATTCTGGAGATTTCTGTGCTCCCACCAGATGCCCTTTTCCTCTGACACATAAGCAGGGTTGACTCACTGTTTAATGGAAAACCACAAAGGGCAGTACTACTGGATCAAGTGCTTTGATAAATCAAAGCATTCTTAGACAGTACTTTCTAAACTACTTTCTTGAGCTTTTGTTGCTGTTTTTGACCTTACAATAATACATTTTTCTATTGATTTCTTATGAATTGGAAACAGCTTTTAAAGTATGATTTGAAAAATCTACATCTCCTTACTTCTCTTTTTTATTCTTAATTATTTTGTAGTAGCTGTGGTATTTTAATAGTTCACAGGTAAAAAGACACACATAAGGAGGAAGGTCCAGAATTAAAAGTTGAATGTTTTCACACAAAAATCCAAGAAAAACATGAAATCAACCTTATAAGAGTTCTGCAAAGAAAACAGAAAGGGGAAGAAACTTTGAATGTGGCGTGGGTGTTTGTGCCAGATGGGTTGGTTTGACTTTTTCAGAAACTGCTGATACAGTTGAACCTTATTTCTCTAGGGGTTTACAGAGAATGGTGTGAGGGAGAAAATACCCAGTGAGCAGCAGTTTTATGGTGTTGTCTTGCTGTTGTCAGAGGAGAATGGTTAGACTGCTCAAAGCTGAAAGGAAGGTAACATTAACTCAAGTAACCACTCGTTACAGCCAAGGTATACAGACGAACATAGTTAAATACACAATAAAGCAGAGTGACACTGGGTTCCCTGTTCTCAGCTAAACCCAAAAACTGAGGCAACAAATTTGACAGGCTCAGTAGAATTAGATGTTATTTCAAATTTGCCTATTACCCGACTATTGTCTATCCCTTTATGACCACAGTGTGCCCATATACGCTATGATGAATTAAGGCCTTCCTTTGAAGGTAAAAGGAAATACAACGGGTAAACAAGAGGTGCACAAAACTGTACTACTGAATAATAACCAAGCATTAACCAAGCAAGAAAGGAGAGGAAATGATGGACAGCAGTAATAAGAATTCAAAAGCTTGACAAATATGTTTATAGCAGTAGGAACGGATTTTATTAAAAACTGAAATGTTTGCTGCTGTCATTGTTTTTTTGTTTTTTTTTAATCTTTTACCACAGGGAGCATTTTAATTGTACATGTTAAAACATAAATTTTCATAACAAAAACAACAATGTACTCTGACAAAGCTCTCATTTGTTGGCTCATCCCTTTTATTTGTCCCTCAGAGCCCTCCAGGTTCCATTTCAACAGACCAGAGAACTATATCAGCATGTACCACCAGGAAGGGAGTGACACCCTTTATGTAGGCGGCAAGGCAATGCTCTACATGTTGACGTTCACATACAGAGGGGTTCGCGACCTGCAGGTACTGTTTGCTTTTAGCTGATTTTTCTGACTTATACCCAGGTGATTAAATAAAGTGGTTCTTTTAGGATGGTGTATTATTATGTATATTTTATTTATCTATTTTATTTTAGATATGGAACTGTAAAGTAAATATAAATGATAAGACAAACTGCCACATAAATACTTCCAAACCTTGACCCTGTCCACCACCTTCATAAGCAACTTCAGCAACTGAGTTTGGACGTGATGTCATTAAAAGTTGTATGACTCACAGCAGAATATTGATCTAAGTAGAGATTTAATTAGGGAGACTGATTCTAAATACCTCTATCCAGACCTTTAAGCCAAATGAAGAATCATTTTTTTTCCACAGCCAAAAATTAGAGACATTCTGCACCAGTTAGTGGGCAGCCTCCAGGTGTGAACAGGGAAGTCAATGTTAGCACAGACCTGCCAGTCTACTCTGGATAGAATAGGAGTGAGCTATTAAAATTTGTTTAGTCACTTTGGAACATTTTCTTTACACATCTACTCTAGCAGATAGTGAGCTTAACTTTGCATAAAGACTCAAGAAGTGGAAAACAGGGGTGTCTGACCTTTTTTATGATAAATTCTTAATGGACAACTGTGTATTTATTCTTAAAATCCCTGGTTTCAATTTTTTGGAATGAATGAAGGTCTAATTAATGAACTGCTTTACCAAAGTTGTCAGGAGGTGGACATTATTGCATGGTATTATTTTATAAGGTAGCATATGAGATTTGTTGAAGAAATCTGTTTGTGGTACTAGTAAGCATTACATGATGTGTTTATTGTGTTTCTTGGAAAATGAACTGTATTTGGCACTGGGAATTAAATGTAACCAGAATTCCTATACCTGCTGAAAATAGACACCCTGTAAATGCATTTTAATTCACAAAAGTCTCTTGCTTTTGAAAGTATGGCTAACCCTCTTACTGTTTGATATGAGCTGTGGGATGAAAACAAATATAGCTGCTATCCTGCTGTGAGGACGACACAGAGAGCCAAAGAGGGCAGAGAGAGAGAGAGATCACTAGTCTGCTGCTGGCCCATTAAAGCAAATCTAGTCAAGACCAAGGCAGTTAGGTCAGGCATACATTCATTTCTTTCTATGAGGATAGAAAACATAATTCACTGAGCTAATAAGGTGAGGATACTGTAGGCACGAGATTACACTGTGTGCACTACAGCATAAACACTGACTAGCCAAGCAAATTGAAATTGACTGTAAACTCAAATAGTTTGCTAAAAATAAATATGTCCTACTTTTTGGAATGATCGAAGGCTTATTTGGTGGTTGTGACTCAGAGAGAGGTGATGTATTTGGCAATTAGGAGATGCTTTCAAGTGAAATGGTGTGTTTCTACGTTTATTTTCACAGTAAGTGACAGTTTGACAGGATGAGTTACATGCAGTGCAGCTTAGAGGAGTTGTCATGTCAGTGTGTGGAGAGAGAGAAGAGAGGACCCAAATGCAGGCTGGTGAAGGATGCGGACGGTGTTTATTACAAACACGAGAAAAACAGAACATAAGACACTGAGTGAGTGAGTGAGTGGTGAGTGAGTGAGTGAGTGAGATGAGCTGACCTGGAAGCACGCAAGAGATTGACGATGACAAGACAATGAACAGAGGGAAACTGAGGGCTTAAATACACTGATGATAAAAAACAGGTGAGAACACAGCTGAACTAAGTCTGACTAATAACACAGGAAGCAGAAATGAACATAATGCACACAGACAAAAACCTAACACAATAAAACAGGAAACAGGGATGGAAAACTAAATGGTGACAAAGAGTATAGACAGAAGAAAATAAATGCCTAAGAGCATTATACATCAAATCTTAATATCACTGACACAGAATGAAACAGTGAGGGATTGTTTATTGAGATTCAACACTTGTAGAGTCAGACATTTGTGGTAAAAGGTCAAAAAACCCAGTTATTTACTTTGCAATGAAGAACCAAAGCTTGTTTGACAGATACAATGCACAAGCATTTTTTTCAAAAGGATAATTTTGCTATGCAACTTAACACTGCTCATTCGTGGAAGGACTGTCCCAGGTAAGAGTGGAGGAATTACACTACACAGTCGACCTCCGCACTATTCCTGGATTCTTCTGTAGAGCGTAACTCCAAATTAGTCAGGGAATATTCAACAATCACCATGCATACCGGGAGTTGACTGTTGGTCATTTGTCCAATAAGGTTAGTATGACTTACAATGTACAGTAAGTGTAGCGATTGTAAATTGTTTAAATTAATGCATATAAAATATGCACTGGTATCGTTTTAGATGGTCCACAACTTGCCAATTCAAAGCAGAGAATTGAGCTAAAACATTTTCATTGTTGTAAAACAGTGTACTTTACCCTGAGAATGTTCCTTTCAAATTCATGGCCATTTCTGTAGGGCTGTTGAAGGATATTCTGTGAAAATGTGGAAGCAAGGTAAGGAAGACGAGGACTCCAAAGTGAAGCTGTCAAGTAATAAAGTGACTCTTGAAGGCACTGAAAAGCCGTAGTGTCATATAATATTGTGTGTATTGTATTTTAGAAGCTCCAGCCAGCTCAGTGCATGCTGAAACAGAGAATATTGAAGTAAGTTGGCACAAACTAAACAATCACTCCTCCCACAGATCCCAGCGGTATCGGATCAGACTGCAATTGATACCTGCAAGGCAAAGGCTGCACCACTCGAGGTAGAAAGTCCTCTTCACCGTCAGCACCTCCATCACTTCAGCAACACCCCTCATCCATAATTGATATCATCCTCTTTCTTATACCATCATCATTATTATCATCCGCAGCAAGGTTTGTGTCCAATGTCAGAATGTTCACGTCTGACTTTTCAATTCAATTATTCACATAAAGCTTATGTTAAATCTTAAGAACTTAAGACACCAAATAATTCAAATGAGCATTGTAAAAACATGCACTAACAAACAACAGCATAGAAAATGATAATCCATGCAGATGAGATAAAATTACACAGGAGACACTGTCACCTCGATAAACAAACACTGTGCAGCTGAGTGAGCAGTGGATAATTACATTGAATAATTTGTGACTCCACAGAGAAAATGAGAGAAAAGCAGTATTAAAACAAAAAAGTGGCAAGATAAATCTTCAGTTGAGAGTTTAAATACTCTGAGAATAAGACACAATACGTTCCATTAAATACTGAGGGTCAAAATCTGCATTTGTTAAGTAAAGGAAATAAGGGGATTATAAACCTTAAGTTGAATACTTACACCACCTACACCTACCAGCTTTCATTATGCAGGCAATGTAAAGGTCAACGTATAGTTTTGGGACTATGATGCCACAAGAGTCCATGTGCTGTACAAAGAAATAATTCAATTCCTGCTGCATGGAAGCACTATAATACCAGAGCAGACAGAGGAAGTCTCTCAATTCAATATTTTATGGAACAATAATTAAATAAGTTGTGAATTCAGTTCAATGCAGTTGTGTTTATGAAGTATACATTCACAACACCACTTATGAGCAACCACTTGTGAGTGGTGAGAAGTAAGCTGCCATGCAGTGGTGGTGTGCAAATGTTAAGATGCTGAAAAGGAGGAATAGAAAAGAAATGCTCAGTATTCACTGGAAGTCACCAGAAGCCTACAGTAGCATAACTAAGGCCCCAGTCAAAGAGGTCTAGAGAGAGGCACCCACCAGCTCGGTGAAAACCCATTGCAACTGGTTGCAGGAGGTAACTGGCAGTCTCTGTGAAATCAACTGCTAAAGCCCCATTCACACAGGCCTATAAACCAATCAGTGACCCACTTTAAGCAATCACTAGGGAAAAGCGTGTATTACATAGGTGGTTGGTGATTGGTTGGTAGGGGTTGCTGGCAGTTGCTAGTTTAAAACTTGTCACAACGAGATATAAATTGTTGCACCAAAAATGTCCTTGCACTAGCTTTGTGCAGTAGCAGATTGCTGCAGATGCCCTTACTATAGATGGGAGAAGTTTACATGTCTGCAAACACTGCCAAATTACTCACCAGGTTCCAGTGAAACTGTGAAAAGTGTGACTCAAGCTAGAGATCTACTGGCTTCAAAAAGTTTTTGAAACGTGTTGGTTGCAGTGGCAAGGCACACTGTTAAGTTTGAAGGCAAATGTGCTCCACTTCTGATTTCTGTAGTGAAGCTGTAAGTGAAACTTAAAGAAGCTTCACTATAGCCCAGAAAATAAATGGCCAATATTTACAGACGAGTCAGTGTTTTCCATGCAAACCATTTGTGACCCCAGCAATCTGCTAACAACCAAAGAAATCACAACAAGCGCTTTGGTTCAGCACCTCTTACATTCTTTCCCTAGATGAGATAAATAGAAGGTAAATTACAAATTCTATAGTGATTACTCTGTGCAAAAATGCACTTCTGAATGTATCTGATGGTAACATTTAGTCAGCCTAGAATTCTACTAAAGCAAAAAATTACCCTTCATATCACAAGGCAAAAACCGATAACAAAAAGATGTAGCTGAAGTTATGGCACAGAAGAAAGGGCAACCAGAGCTAAAGCTTACAGAAAGTCTGATAATGACAGATGGTGGAGAATGAAATACCCTGAGTCATGCAGCAAAACCTTGTCCCATGAAGGACAAGAGGCCAAATTTTCAGTAATTCACAACCACTGAGTGTGTGAAAAACAAGTGAGATGAAGGTTGAAAGTTATCCGTAGGTAGCAGACTGAGTGTAATTTCACAGACTGATTGCATATCCGAGAAGGTTTTAAAGAGTCTGTCCACTTCAACATCAGTCATCAGCACAGTCATTTTACAAAAGCTATGCACAATAAATACACACAACAACAGAAACAAACCATATTGAACACAACAAGAAGAAACTAAAACTCTTTTTTGACACTGTTCTGAATGGGACAGCTACAAAGAAATTTTCTGCATGTTGAAATGTTCTGATTTTAAACTTGAATCTACCAAACCCAAGGACAGCCACTCATTCCATAAAGTAGTTTAATGATGTGGTTTGTGCCTCTGGAGGAGCTTTGTTAGTTCTGAAGAAATGACTCACTTCCCATCAGTTAGTATAGCATGGCTTGGGGACTCTGATATGTGAAGAATGGTTGGTAGTTTACTCAAAAGTACCTCTTGCTTGCTTCTTGAGGAACAAAAATTTGCTTGTTCCTCCGCCAGATAGCTTATAGCATTTCAGGCATGTAACTTGACATTTAAACTCACTTACTTTGACTTCACTCCTGCATTTTAGCCTGAACAACTGAAAATCACTGCCGAAAGTAGAACAGAAGAATAGAAACTTGCATACGCTCAGTGAAAACCAAACATAAATAAATAAATAAATGTCAGCCCACACTATTGCCTACCCAACCACCTACATATCCACCTACTCACACTCACACAAGCTCTGGCCCCAGTCTTTGGATTTTGCGATGCACCTTCACTGTCTCCAGAGACCCATTTGGATTTGTGATAGATTGCTTACGAAAAAAATACACATCTCATTTTTTATTAAACGCACATTCCAACAAACATCTATTAATTGTGAGGATACTAGGAATATATTTTCATCTTCCATCTAGCAGTGGATTTGGGATAGGAGTCTGTTTTTTGTGCTTAGTAAATAAGTCATGCATATGGAATATTGCAGTGATGTACTGCAGGTTTAAGCCTCCTGAGTGCTGTCTGCCAAAAATGTTTGGCGCATGAATGGCTTCCAATTTTTCTTAAATCTCTTTTGGTAATCCACTCTTTCTCTCATAATCTGCCGTGTGTTGTGCTCTTGCTTTGTCTCTCAAGCCCTCTATTCCACATTGGGCTCTTTCCCTGTTTGCTTTTTCAGTCCCTTGGTGTGTTTTTTTGTTGTCTTTCTCCCTTTGTGCTGTACCTTTCTCTCTAATCTCTTTTTCACATACTCTCCTCTGTTTTCCCTTTCTCATTTTAATCTGTAATCCCTCTACCTATCTGCACTTCTTCCCATTTTCATCTTGCTTCTGAATCATTTTCTGCCTTTGTCTATGTCTGTTTATCTCACTCATGTGCCTTTTTCTCTAACAGCTGGAGTGTGATAATTTCATCACAGTCATTCAGAAAGTAAATGACACATTCATAGTATGTGGGACAAATGCTGGAAACCCCAGGTGCTGGATGCTGGTAAGAGATTTCTTTAAGTACGTGTGCTTCCCTTTGTAGTGATGTGAGTGCTTCACTTAGAGTCTAAGTAATCCATGGATCAATTGTAATTAGAATTTATTTATCTTCTTTCTTATTTCCTTAGTTGGTTAGATAAGGGCTGGGAGTTTTTCTTTCCACAGAGGGCATTTTCACTTCGTGATGAATATGTTACCCCATGGCTAAGTTGAAATGTTCTAAACTCTGTGTTGTAGTAGAAAGATAAGTGGGTGCTGGGTGTAATACATTTAGACACAAAATGAAATGAATAGAGTTTAAAAGCTACACCTCCACTGGGCTTGATTGTCTTTGCCTTCTTTCTGCAGGTTAATGACACAGTGCTGACTGATGTACAGGGTGCTGGGCAGATATCTTCAGCCTCTCACATATCACCGCAATTCCCTTCCCATAGGGCCATCAGCTTGCCTGCAGGTAACACAAAAAAGACCTGCAGTAGTGTAAGTTCATGTGTATATGATAGAAAAGAATACTGTTTTGATACTAGCAAATGAAGGCACTGCAATAAAATATGCCTGACAAAGCAGACTCAGTAGACCCAACAGATCTCAGCTATAGGCAACATACAGCATACTGGCGTCCAATGTGGCTTAAGTGTTCAAACCAAAGGAGAGTTTGTGGTAGTTTTTGATGGTTTGATCTGAAGAGAATGACCCTCATCCACACCAGCAACAAAAAGAATATAATTTACAACTATAAGAATATTAGTACAGTGGTGGTAGCTATTAACTACACTAACAACTAAATCCACAATCCAAACTTAGCCCTCAATTAGGATTTGTTGCTTCATTTCGTTCTGTCTTTTATTTAGTTAAATCACAGTAAAGTCTTGGGATTCACTTAACACAGTTTACTATGATGAGCTTGGTTCAACTGCATCAACATAGAGAATATAGGCAAAGGCTACAGGAAGCGCAGGTGTTATATACTCCATGTGTCTTACTATGATACTACAATCCCACCTATATTTTAAAGAGCAAAACTACATGTGACATTTGTGAATTACTGAGCCCATAAGAGCATGTGACTTGAGAATGGTGCAAAGGTAACAAAAATAATTTATATAGCTGTAAAATAAAATACATCTTCAAATTTTGAAGGCAGTCAATCAAATATACTGGCGTTTAGTTTAGTTATGTAAAAAAATCTATCCTGTTCAATTCATTTTACTGTCAGTATTGATGTTAGAACTGGACATCAAACTAGCATCTTATGAAAGCAATCAAAGCTCAAAATTAATTGTGCTACAGCGAAGCCTGTAATCACAATGAGACTGAATGATGATTACAGGTGTGATGGTTACCAACAGTGAAATACAGAAAAACTCATCTGCAAGCAGCAATAAGAGGGCAGGGGGTTCAACAGGGTTCAGTCACCATGGCAACTCATGTGATCTTGTTAAACGTGTGTCTGCAAGCACGTGATAAGAAAGAAAATGCATTTTTGTGTTCATTGCAGCGCTTCCCAAGAAATCTCGAATGTCAGGGAACAGTGCTGCATCTGTGGACCAAGTTTGGTACCAACAAACAGTTGCTGAAATTTGATCTCACTTTCTGTCTGGTAGTTTTGCTGCCAAATTTCATTGGCAGTAGGAAACAAATGGCTTTGAAAATCTTGAATCCATCTTATAATTTCACTGAGGGTTGGCCTAAAGATAATACAATCCAATTTTAATAAAGATCTGAAGAATAAATGTGACCTGTTAATAATTATTGACATCCGGCAGCTATTCATGAAAATTCGATATAGCTTACATCACAAGTTGACCTTGGGATTAATTATTTGGCCTTTGGGCATCTTGAGGCTTCTGGTTTTGAGAATAGAATAGAATAGAATAGAATAGCCCTTTATTGTCATTGTACATGTACAACGAGATTGTGGGTTGTTTTGGGTTTGGTTTTGTTTTTTAAACGTAGAATAGCCTGGCTGTGGCTGTGGCTGACAACTGATTTTAGAAATGCCTTTAAAACAACCACGACCACTAAGTGCTGTACAGAAGAATAAATGAAAGATGTATTTAAAAAACAAAAAAACAATGACATACCAGCTCACATGAGGTATAAATTCAACTAACAAAATGAATAAAAGGCATAAAACATGAGCAGAACAGCAAAAACCATAATAAAAGGTTAAAACAACTATGGGTGCGCAACTTCACTGCTTATCCCCAGTGATCATTCTTTTGGGATAATAAAAGAAGAAACTGGTAGTAATGATGAATTAATGTTATTGTTTTTTGTTTTTTTTCTCAAATCTCACTCGGTTCATTTTTGTACGAGGGACTCTTACTTTCTATGGCAAAGTGACAGCTTTGCCAAAGATCTTATTTTAGAACAAAGCCACCTTCAAATCTTTATATTAACTTTGCTCATTTGCGACAGGAGCAGCAGTGTGACACTTGTGTGCCTCTGACTCCCAGGAGCCATCTGTCTCTTATTATCAACCTCTATTCATGTAATGCAAATGAGTGAATGCTTTTATCTGAAGTACCTCACAGTGTTTTAAAGAGTCAGTGCTTTACAGGACTGATGTGTTTGCAGATTTTAAAAGCCAATGTGTTACTTTTCTAGAGCACATGGTGTCTGGATTAAATCTGAGTCTTCTGTTCAGTTTGCGCCATCAAAATGACGTAAATGCAAATAGGTTTGAAACTATTATTGTACTTTAAGAATGAATAATTACCATCTGGGTTAATTCCTTATTGTTCACATTTTAAATAGTTTCTTCAGCATAACACTTTTGAACAAAAATAAATCATGACTCATTTCTAATGACTCCAATCTAACAAGTACAGACCCACTTGTGCAACCACATAATGTATTATATAAAGCTTACTGTGCAATTTATCATTGTCACCATGTGCCAGTCATTAATAAAATGCTATATGTGGACAGGAGCCATAGGCCAGTATATTGGTTTTGAGGTTATAAAAGTAAAACTAATTAGCCAGCCTTAGAATATATGTCATCCATTAATTAAAGAATTAATGATAAATCAATAAAGGAAGTAATGAAAGTAATGATTTATTAATTTAATGCCTCCAGCACTTAAAGCTGTTAAATGTTTTTTGTATGTTTTTATCCATCACAGTTGAGCAACATAAGTCATTTCAATCAATTTTATATAGTTAAAAGTAACGCTTAGTGGAAGGCAGTTGAATGAACATGGCATTCACCACATCAATCACTTAATGAGTTTACTTACACAATAATACCTATAGCATTTAGGTGCACGTAAAAGAGGACACAAACACTAAAGCATTGATGTAAAGTGCTGCATCTGACACCCTGAAAAGCTCATGTCTTCTTGCTACCACCAACTATGCTCAAAAGGTTTCAAAATTGTTTGAAAATGGAGAGTTTAATGTGTATTCCTGTGCCTTAATAGATCATGCACATAATTAAACATCCACAGACCAGTGAGTGTCTGTTATGTGAGTGAATTTATTTATTTATTGTTTTTCTCCAATTATCTCATCTCTGTTCATAGCAGCGATGATGGATTTCTACATACCCTCTTGAGTGGCAATCCCAGTTCATATTTGGTGAAAATGCAGATCTGCTAATGAACTGTAATGCTCTTAATTTGTATTTCTCCTAAATCAAAGGCAAATTTCGGTGATATAATTCACCCGTTTCATGAGACTGATTTACAAGACCTAAATGCCCCGCTTCATTCCCCAACAAATAGAGCTCCTGGTTGTGCGGTTATTTGGGATCACATTAACATAATAGAGATGTTTCTAATTAAACTAACATTTTATTGGTCATACTGCCTGATGAGAGACACTATTTGTTAAACCGCACTCTTCAGAGGGGTTGTTTGAAGAAACACTCAAATCAGTGAGAGGTCGCACTGCAGGATGCTCTTTCAGATTGGGATCGATTGTGGAAGCAACGAGCCGGCCCTTTGCTTGAGCTGAGCAGCATTCAAATAAAGATCAATCCTAATTAAGATGTTAGTGCCATGATTTCAAATGCTCCCCTCTGCATTGCTATGGAGACGGAGCTCTAACTGGGGTTTGGTGATTGGTAGCTGCTCATCAGTGCAGTGAGCTATTCTGGCTTGATGTCTTCTTTGCTCTGGCTTTTCTTTCTCTCCCCTGGTTTTTTTTTAAAATTCTGTCTTTGTCCCCTGATCCTCTTTTTTTTCTCGACTCCCCTGCTTTCTGTTTAATGTTCTCTTCTCTGTATCTTTCTCAGTCACTCTTTTTCTTGTGTCACTCCAATCTCTCTTCCTCTCCCCTTGAGCCTTGTACAAATCCATCAAGCTCGCAGTATGCCTTCTATTTTTTTTACCCACTGTTCACCCTCTATTTTCTTGTCCATTTTTCTTCCTCGCCATCTTAGATGGGAGTCTGTATTCTGCTATGTCGTCGGTAGAAGGTCATTCCGGCTCGATACGGCGTACGTTTGGCTCCCAGAAACTCCTGAAGACAGAGAACGTTTGGCTGTTAAGTGAGTAGGAGGAGGGAAGTCACGCAGAAACCGTACAGGTTTAGACTAATGCATATGGAGATGGTGGGTGGTTCTGTCTGTAAATCATCTACTATTATTCCCTTGGGAAAAAACATGTAGGTGTATTCACTCTCAGAAATCTAACTACTGTGATTAACCGTTTACACAGCTACTGATTCTCCCAATTCTTTTTTTTCACTAATAAAATATGTTATTATGTAAAATAATCAAGTGTTGCTTATCTGCCTCATTATCAGATCCACAGTTTGCTGGAGCATCTATAATCCCCTCCTCAGAAAAATACAAGGAGGAAATCTACTTTTTCTTCAGTGAATTCAACAAGACAGCCAGAGTGGACGAGGAGCCATACAGGGCTCGCATAGGCCGAATATGCATGGTAAACATCCTGCTCGTTTTTGGAAATTTTCTGCTCTCCTATGTGATTCCTGACTGACTCACTCAATTGATTGTTAAATGAATTTCAAAATAAATAATCCTTAATGAAATTATTGATGGTTAAAGAAAAACATTGAGGCTTTCATTGATTACCGTTGCAATTAGGAGTTAGGAAAGTGTGTCAAACTAGAACATCATAATAAGTCCTGACCAGTCTCTCTTTACTGAGCAGAAACTTTAACTCAAAGGCTCAAAGACTCCTGCCAAGTGCTTAGTAATTCATAATTAAGTCATATCCTTCCACAGACAGCTTTAGAATATTGTGGAGGTGACTTTTAGGAGAGCTAGTCCACCCTTCTCCATCAGTTGGTGTGCATGTTCAGTTACAATAAACAGCATTAATGTGTTTGCTGACTGCTTGTTCAGTGGCTCTGTCTTGTGTCCCACTTTGCCGAATGCACATAATTCAGTTAAAAGAAATCTGTTAGAGGGCAAGTTTTAAAAAGCTAGATTTGATGTGCCCACCTGTGTACTGTGTACTATAGGTTACAGGACCATCCTGTATATTCAAGCAAAATTACTCTTTCCCAAACTGACAGAGAGAAGAGAAAAGGATTGCTGGTGGCCTGGATTAGAGGACAATATCTTTGCAGAGGACACTTTAATTTTGTTCTGGTTTCAGACCAAAATTCAAAGGAAAAAAATCACCTTCAGGACATTGTTATGACCGTCTTTATTTATATTTCAAGGTTGATGAAGGGGGTGTCAAAAATCTGATGGCAGACTCTTGGACCACCTTCTTGAAGGCACGGGTGATGTGCGGTGCAGGAAACACTCAGCAACAGTACAACAACTTGAAGCAGGCAGTAGTACTGACTGCTCAGGATAAAAGGGCTGGGGTTCTGTATGGCCTCTTTTCCAATGCATGGTAAGTATGAATTACCCGATCCTGCTTTTTTCTCATTCCAGATCTGGCATATCCCTCACTGTGAGGAAGAGATGGGAATTTATCTTTCAAGTGCAAAGAAATATTAAGCTCAATTTTCCCATCTTATAAAATAAAATGTAACAATTGAATCCACTGTAGAATAACATCAAAGGAGATAGCAGAAGTGAAATAGTTACATAACGTGGTGTTGATAAGAACCCTATGTTAGCATATGTAACTTAAAATCTTAACTAACAAGTGTTATATCAAACCAACATCCTTCTGGCTTCTTATATAAGCTCGCTGATTGAACATAGAGTGAAAATGAAAGAGCTCTTGAGAGACAGCACTGGATCTTTTTTATTCTTGCCAGCTCACTTTGACCACAGTTTACAGTTAAGTAATAAATAAATAAATAAATAAACATACAAATAGAAGCTGCTGGTGTAGCAGCATGAAGTAATCCAAACTGCTGTCGCTCTGATGTTAGCTTATGGATCAGCTTATTGTCACCGATATTTGATCCAGCTTTTTTGGTCAGTATCGGACCAGTCATAATCATCATCAGCATCATCATCTCCTTCATCTTTGTGATTGTCTTCATCATCTTCTCCTCCTCCTCTGCCTCCTTCTCCTCACTGCTTTCTTTAGGGTTTGCCACAGCAGATCATCTGCCTCCATCTCACCCATCCCTAGCATCCTCTGTCACACCACTCCTTTGCATGTCCTCCTTTATTACATCCATACATCCATGAAAAGAGGAAGATCGTGTGATCACGTACTGATCAAGCTTTTAGGAAAATAAAAATGAAAATAAAATAAAAATGAAGGGAAAATAAAATGAAGCAGATGTATAACATAACAAAGTAACCTACATTTCTCCACCCACACAGTACACACCACATACCACACATTTGCAAGAAATGTTCTTGCCAGAGAACATTTTCTTTCCTTTTAACTTCAACAGAAAATTTGTGTTGGATTCCAAGTCCGTTAAATAGTTTTCGGTAAATGCATATTCCATTCCAGAGATATCAGTTGCCATACACAAAACAATATCATAAACCGCTGGAGGCATACATTAATTGTTGCTCATATTAAATTTAGTGCAAAGGAAATTCCAAAATAATGCACACAAGTTTGCAAACTGTAACGTATATGGATCCATATATCAGCTAAACATGAACAATATGTAGTGACTGCCCTTATTTAAAGTATTATAGACATTTTACAACCTTAATTATAAAAAGTGTAGTTGTATAGGCTTGCTCAGTGTAAATGTGATAAGCATTTAATCAAATCGTTAATTGACAAATGCCCTGTATTAGATTAAACACTCTAATGAAATACAAAGCTCTTTGTGAGGATTGGGCTATAATACTGAACAACCGATCTATACAGGGAGTGCAGAATTATTAGGCAAATGAGTATTTTGTCCACATCATCCTCTTCATGCATGTTGTCTTACTCCAAGCTGTATAGGCTCGAAAGCCTACTACCAATTAAGCATATTAGGTGATGTGTATCTCTGTAATGAGAAGGGGTGTGGTCTAATGACATCAACACCCTATATTAGGTGTGCATAATTATTAGGCAACTTCCTTTCCTTTGGCAAAATGGGTCAAAAGAAGGACTTGACAGGCTCAGAAAAGTCAAAAATAGTGAGATATCTTGCAGAGGGATGCAGCAGTCTCAAAATTGCAAATCTTCTGAAGCGTGATCATCGAACAATCAAGCGTTTCATTCAAAATAGTCAACAGGGTCGCAAGAAGCGTGTGGAAAAACCAAGGCGCAAAATAACTGCCCATGAACTGAGAAAAGTCAAGCGTGCAGCTGCCAAGATGCCACTTGCCACCAGTTTGGCCATATTTCAGAGCTGCAACATCACTGGAGTGCCCAAAAGCACAAGGTGTGCAATACTCAGAGACATGGCCAAGGTAAGAAAGGCTGAAAGACGACCACCACTGAACAAGACACACAAGCTGAAACGTCAAGACTGGGCCAAGAAATATCTCAGGACTGGTTTTTCTAAGGTTTTATGGACTGATGAAATGAGAGTGAGTCTTGATGGGCCAGATGGATGGGCCCGTGGCTGGATTGGTAAAGGGCAGAGAGCTCCAGTCCGACTCAGACGCCAGCAAGGTGGAGGTGGAGTACTGGTTTGGGCTGGTATCATCAAAGATGAGCTTGTGGGGCCTTTTCAGGTTGAGGATGGAGTCAAGCTCAACTCCCAGTCCTACTGCCAGTTTCTGGAAGACACCTTCTTCAAGCAGTGGTACAGGAAGAAGTCTGGATCCTTCAAGAAAAACACGATTTCCATGCAGGACAATGCTCCATCACACGCGTCCAAGTACTCCACAGCGTGGCTGGCAAGAAAGGGTATAAAAGAAGAAAAACTAATGACATGGCCACCTTGTTCACCTGATCTGAACCCCATTGAGAACCTGTGGTCCATCATCAAATGTGAGATTTACAAGGAGGGAAAACAGTACACCTCTCTGAACAGTGTCTGGGAGGCTGTGGTTGCTGCTGCACGCAATGTTGATGGTGAACAGATCAAAACACTGACAGAATCCATGGATGGCAGGCTTTTGAGTGTCCTTGCAAAGAAAGGTGGCTATGTTGGTCGCTGATTTGTTTTTGTTTTGTTTTTGAATGTCAGAAATGTATATTTGTGAACGTGGAGATGTTATATTGGTTTCACTGGTAAAAATAAATAATTGAAATGGGTATATATTTGTTTTTTGTTAAGTTGCCTAATAATTATGCACAGTAATAGTCACCTGCACACACAGATATCCCCCTAAAATAGCTAAAACTAAAAACAAACTACAAACTACTTTCAAAAACATTCAGCTTTGATATTAATGAGTTTTTTGGGTTCATTGAGAACATGGTTGTTGTTCAATAATAAAATTATTCCTCAAAAATACAACTTGCCTAATAATTCTGCACTCCCTGTACAGCCATGAGCTAGGTGCAAACACAAATACCCTCTTTTGTTCCAGGTTTAATTACAACATCAACACAATAATTTGGTAACAAACACAAACTTAAGTTTAAGCTCAACCCAAGTCTGCGCTGAATGTGTGTATATTTGTATAGCCGTGATTAAAGCTCACTTACAGCAATATTTAAAACAAAAGAGTTAGAGTTGGAAGGTATTATAGGGGAGCAGTTACTGACTATGTGGTAGTGACAAATATTATCAAATTCAGTGAATGTGGATTCACTGAAGACAAAGGAGACAAAGGAGAAAAGTCGGAAAACATAAACTGTAGCAATTTTAAGTCTTTGTACAATTAATATAATTACTTGAAATGTTGTATCTATAATACATTGACCTCAGACACAGACTCAAACTTCTTGTCTTCTACTTAAAAGCCATTTTCCATGCCTTTATTGTGGTTGTAATTACTCCTTCCTTGCTTTTGTTCAGGGGCAGAACAGTGATCTGTGCCTACTCCATTGAAGATACTGAACAGGCCTTCTCCACATCTAAGCTGAAGGGCTACAGCGGTCAACTCACTGGCACACGCCCTGGGACTGTAAGTAAAACCTAACAACCATCAATCCTGCTATTTTTTTAATTAAAGCCCAGTGCAAAAAATGTAATGAGTTAATTCATATTTTTAAATATAATTCAGGTGTTATTTATAAAGGAATGACTCAATACAAAATAAATTATTTGGAGTCCATCAGAATAGAGTTCGTCACTTTTTCCCTTAGTGTCTCCGCAAAACCCCCGGAGCAGCGGAGAATCAAAACAATGTGAAAACTCTTGGGGTGATGAGATACCACCCAGAAATTGAGGATGTGATCCGGCCTGTTGGTGTGGCTCCACTTGACCTGCCCTCAGATGACCAAATCACACATACAGTGGCGGACATCGTACGGGCAGTTAACGATGAACACTACAGCGTTCTTTACCTTGGAACAGGTGTGTGTCTGAGTGTGTGTTTATGTACAAGCACATGTGCTTGTGTGTTGTTATGTGTGTTGTTAGCTTACAATGTCTCTTGTCATGCTAAAGGGTTTTGTTAGCTATCTGAAAGCAACTAATGAGTAGCTATTTTCTGTTCTTTAGCTGCACTGTCCCCACATCAGTAGTATTTACATTTACCTCTGCAGTCCTTTCCTTAAGAATTGTTTTTCTTTACAATATAATATTCTGCGCTTCACTTCAAATACTGCTTCTGATGAGCAGCATTTGCATATTAGCCACTCTCTACTGTCCCGGTTCAACATGCAACACTAGATTAGAAACGAAAAACAAACACAGACTAAAATATGATTTAAAAAAAATTACCGCTAAGATATTCTTAAATTCTCAATACAAGCTGTGAATATTAAATGTGAAAAACTGACAAACTGTCAAAATATTTTCTTCTCAAAATCTAGTCAAACAATCCATAGCCTTCACAAGACTATTTCTATTTGATCAAAGCAGCAATTCTGAGCTGCTGCTTCCCATAGCAGTTACTGGAAAAATTGTGTTGTGCCTAAGGGAGATCACTATGGCAACCATCACAAGTCATATGCTCGTGTGTCCATGAGTGTCTCACCACTCAAGTTCACCAAAGATGAGTGAGTGTCATCTTTCAAAGTGCAAATTGTGACTGCTGCAGTGTATATGTGCTTGTCATTCATAAAGCTTTTCTGGTGGTATTAAAAAAGGCAGATTGATTTCCTCTCACTATGAGCTCTACAAACTGTGCCAGTAATAGGAGGGAAAGGATGGTGAGCTATGAGCAGCAATGGGTCTCTATGGTGGCCTAAAAAGAAAGTAGAGCAGTTTGAGTCACACTGGTATCTGAGGCTGTGGGAACACATTGTACTGACAAAATATTTCCTGTTTCTTGTTTTTACTTTCAGGGACAGTAATTGGCATGCAGAACAGAGCTTGTGTTATCCATTACAACACAGGTTATATGTTACAGTTCAGCTTTTACAATTTTCAGATTCCCTTTGTGATCACTTCTGAATTGTCGTTTAAGAGCGTTCATTTTCCCTTCTGTTTAATATTGCATCACCTCCACCTCAGAGTGCTGGATAAATATTCATTCTGTGTATCCCGTCAAGCTCATCAGTCTGCATAAATTATTTCATAAATGCTCTTGTATCTGTGTAAATGATGGTGAGAAGCTGCCTTCTTAAAATAATTCAGTCTTTAGTGAGTGAAGAAGACAGGCAGCTCATGCATAGTTGGGTAGTTGCATTGTTACAGTCTTAATTTAATAAAAGGGGTACAAGTGATGAGCGCATGTCCACCTCGAAACCACAGACAATGGAATCATAGAGAGGCATTTTCTTCAGACATTAGTCTTTCTTGGTAAAAACCCTGGTAAGTCTTATTTAACTTATTCTGCCTCATTTACCTTGCTTTAATTTAATTATGTGCAAAGTTCTTCTTAAATGAAAAAATCATTTAAATTAAAAATATCTTACAAAGCTGAGCTTAAAAAACAAAAAGAAAAGCAAAGCAATAATTAGTAGGCAGGACAAAAAACACCACGAGTGCTGCAATGTTCAATATAATTACTCCCAGTAAGGAGTGAGCGGAAGACCAGCTGAAGCTGGCATTTACACTTTGTTGTACACTTTGTTAGTTTGCTTTAAATCTGTTATGTTGTATTTGCTATTGTTTGGACAAATTCATTTAGTTTGATAAGAATGCTGCAATTCAAAGTCCAAAGCAGACCAAACAACCACTTTGATTCAATCTAAAATGACATGACTGAGAACACAGACATATGCTAAAGTATTTAGAAAAAGGATCGTCTGATGAAAAGTTTTTGTTTTTTGTTTTTTTTAATTATACAAAGAGAAATTGTACAGAAGCAATCAAAAGAAAACATTGCAACAACAGCAACAAAATAACAACCAGTTAGGTTGTTGGCAATAGGTCAGAAACAAAAATTAGGGTTTAAAAGACCATGGGAATTAAAGTGAAGAGAGGGAGGGATTTAGCACTCCCACTCACACTTAAAGGCTCAAGTAGAACGACAAGACTCTTGTTGCTGTTATGCAAAACACCAATTTGATGGCAGTTTCTATGGAAGTGGAAAACATCACTTACTCAACTTCCTCTCATCTAATTTCTGCACCAACCTCTTGTTTATTCTAGTCACAGCTCTTTGCCAAAGTGATGTATTTGAAGGCTAATTGAACTCCCTTTAACATGTAGACCTAGAACAAGCTGACAGGGTGGTGCCCAACTCCTAATTAGCTAAATAGTGCACTGTATATTTTGCTTTTTAAACCCATGTAACTAGTCTCAGTGGGACTACACTATAAGATATAAACTGACAAAACACAACAGTTTTTGACAGAGTGAGTTTCTTAGTCTTTTGATCTCTAGCCAACAAATATTTCAACAAAATTTATGCATATAATAACTGGCTACTTCAATAACTGTAACAGGATATTTTCTGCAAGCTGCTGCAAATCTGCTTTCATACAGCAGAGTTATTGTAGTGCTAGAGTGGTATAGATAATGTACCCAAATCTCAGCCAGGGGTTGAGTTTGATAATGTACAGTAGGTGCTGGGTTTTCACAAGGACGAAAATTACTTGGAATAGACAAAATGTTGTCTCTAGCTCCTGTGTGTGGATTTGGATGCCGTTTTAGTAGTAACCTAATTGATGGAATTTAAAAAATGTATCCCACAGTCTTAGCTACATGTAGAGAAGAAACCAAGAGCCAGGGCTGCATTTAAGATAAAAGTCAAAGTCTTGGCCAAGGGCAGCTGCAGCCTGATCCCAATCTGAATGAAACAAAGCTAAGGTGGCGGGAAACTGACTCTTTGAAAGTTGCTGAGGCATCAGGCGTAAAAGGAGAGATCAAATAACCCCTTCAGCAGAAAAACTGTCTCAACATAGCTGTGTGGAGAGTAAAACAGAATGCAGAATGCGGAGGAGTCAAGCAAAAGCTGTTTACTAAACCAAAAATTGTAACTTAATCTAAGACACAGAAGAACAAAATACTCAGTCAATATGAAAATAGACACGAAGTCAGACAGAGAAATGTAGGAAGCGGAACTAAAACAAAACATGATAGAAAACTAACACTCTGAACCGAAAACAAGGCAAAAGAAACTAATAAAGGCACGAACACTAACACCTTAGAAGGAAACACATTAAGGCCAGAGTTTAAATGTGAAAACTGACACAAAGAAATTCTGTCGAATCCACTGTAAGATTCAATAGCACCGTTTTAAGACACACTGGGACAGTTATCACTGTCACCTCACAGCAGGAAAGTTCACAGTTCAAACTAAGCTGCCAGCTGGGACCTTTCTGTGCAGAGTTCGATGTTCTCCCTGTGCCTTTCTGGGTTCTCTCTAGGTACTCCAGCTTCCTCCCATAATCCACAGACATGCATGTAAGGTTAATTGGTGATAATAATAATAATGGATACTTTATTGATCCCCATGGGGAAATTACTTGTTTTTCTCTGCATTTGACCCATTCACTCAGTGAAGCAGTGGGCAGCCACCAATGCAGCGCCCGGGGAGCAGTGTGTAGGGACGGTACCTTGCTCAGGGGTACCTCAGGGTAGCCGTTAAGTGGATTCGAACCGCCGACCTTCCGATCATGGGGCGACCACTTTACCTACTGAGCTATCCCTGCCCAATAGTGATTCTAAATTAGCTGAAGGTGTGAATGTGAGAATGAATGGTTGTCTCTCTCTCTCTCTGTGATGGACACTTCCACTTCTCCAATTCAGGGTGGAAAAGAGGGCTGAAAACTATTCCAGCTCCAATAGGGCGAGAGGTAGGATACATCCTAAACAGGTTGCCAGTCTGTCACAGGGCTAACACAGAGAGATAGATCATTCCCGATCATTCACACTCATATTCACACCTATTGGGAATTTAGAATCACCAATTAATCCAAAAACACGTGGAGAGTTGGTGGTTTTGAACCCAGGATGTTCTTGCTGTGAGGCAACAACTACTGTTCCACCATGATGCCCGAATTGCATAATTGATTCAGAAAAATGATGAATGAACACGGGTTTCACTCTCCAAGCCCAGTGTTTTAAAGTATTCTCTCTGTACCTTTTCTGCTCATGTAAGCAGACAATAAAAGTTAGCAGTTTTGGATGAGTTTTAAATGAGGGAATTCAAAGATGTTAATGTTTAAGAAAGACTGTAGTTATGGCAAGGGAAGCTTATGATGGATGTGATTACTACCCCAAGAATCATTTGTTCACAAAGAACTCTCTTTGTTTTATCCTGCCTAAAAACCGTAGAAGTTTCTTCAATATGAAAAACATTCCTGAGATATTCTGATATCTATAAAGACATATAGACTCAGTGTTATTCATGTATACAAAGGGGAGAGAAGGAAAAGTGAGCTGCAATTGGCCCCTGAAGTTCAATAGCCCAAAAAAGCAACAAAGGAAAAATAGATCGCAACCTTTGAGAGGCAGTGGAAAAAGTGGAGCATTTAGCCTTTGTTACAGGGGACTACTTGAAATGGAGCAAAGCTAAAGGACAGTAGTGAAAGATTTGTTTTCCTGCTTTACCTCAGTGACATAGTGAACACTACAAGATGCAGAACTGCCTGGACCATTTCAGTCATCGAGGTGATATAGCAGAAATCTCCCTTGAGGGATGGAAGAAATGTCATCTGTTTCAAGATGACTTTATGTTATTTTCTGTTAAGACAGTGGCACACGATGTGTCAGTAACTTAAAGGTAAGACACAGACCAATGAGCTATCTGACTAGAAAAACAATCTGGGGAAGTGAATGTACTGAATGTATTGTAACTTAGAGAGAAGAGAGTTCAATCTTGTTACCAAAAACAGGCCCATTTTAATTATCGTTATCATACCTGGAAAGCTTTTATATAATAGGTGCACATAACTGCAAAGTTTTAAAAGGGTACTGGGATAAGAATTTACAGTAAATGAGTATGATGTGTCAGCAAACCTCATCTGAAAAAGCTAAATATAACAAGAAAAAAACTGATTTACTCAACAGATGCCACTGAGTTCAGCACTGTCACCCTTTTCCCCCTCAGAATATCTTGCGGCTGTCTTTGTGCTGATATACACTGTTTAGATAAAGGAGCTGAAAATAGCATTTGACGGGATTAAAGAACCACATAAGAATAAATTAGATAAAATATGAAATGTTATCTTTGACAACAGGGGATAAAAGATTTGAAGTTTATGAAAAAGAGACGAGGCAGTTTGAGGACAAAGGAAGTCCAAGCGGCAGCAAGAACCTGCCTGTCTAATTATAAATGAGAAAGAGCCTCACAGAAGGAGCATTCAGGATGTGAGAAAAAAAATAAGGTATCACAGTAATCACATTTTCACAGTAGGGAGAAAAAACATTGAGAGAGGAAAAAAAGATGCAACAAAAGAATAAAACAAGTTTGAACTGTTTTGTTTTCTGGCATCAACAAAGGCCCATCGAAGTGCATGTACTGCACTGAGGGTAGAACATTTACATTTCAATTTTTATGAAACAGTTTGCAGCAAAAAAAGAACTAAAAACAAGGAAAATATGCAGAAGAGATTATGAAAAACTTGGCTGTTTAGTAGTGTAACCTGATTGTACAAATCAAAGTGGCTCAAAGCTAGAATAGTGACTTGTCAGTTTTCAAACTCAAGCTGAATGCAAAGCAACATTATTAACCAACATAAATTAGCAAAGCTAAAGAATGGTGTACTAAATCCTCCAAATAGGGCTTACTTCCTTCGCTCTAAGTGACAGTTGGATCAAGTATTTACATGGACGATGTGCTGTGAACATGACTTTGCTCATTTGTGCAGCAATAAAAATCCCCTTTCCATGTTGGAAACACAAATGCAGACAATCCAAAAGAAGAGAGAGCAGCTAACAGTTAGTAGCAAGGATACAGTTAATGAAATACAAAAAACACATTCAGTGCATTTTCACTCGAGCTCTGTGTTATTGTACGCAGCAGTAATGAGAAAAACAGATGTTTAGTAGAAGTAAGTTGTTTTGCAGCAAATTCGGTGGCTCATAGTAATAGAACAATAATAAATCGAGGCTTGCAGAAGCATTTTCACACTAAAAGCTCAAATTTGAAAGTTGCTTAAAAGTATGACTTCTTGTCTCATTCTTGAACTCATTAAACTTGCAGTAATTATTATTATATATTGGAGGATTAATCTTCCGACAGCCACTGGCTGTTTTTAATCCATGTTCTTTTTGATGTTGGAATACTATCTGGCATGAGGATTGCTGAGTGGTAGTTTCATAGAGGATGAGATATGCATGATGAGATATGCAAGAATAAAGTTGAAATAATGCAAGTCTTCAAACAAAATGTTGACATGTGGCCCTTTTAAGACCTTATTAATGCCAAATGGCATTGTGTTCTACTGATGCATGTTGATGTAATGTGTTTAATTAATAAGGACAGACCATTTGGAACCTGATTTGTGCAAACCCGGGGCAATAAATTGAGATTTACCATAAGTCTGTGTTATGGCCAAAATGTTTCAGCTCAGTTTGCAAGAAATGTACTTTTAATGCGAAACTGCATCCTTTGCTTTTGAACATTTAGTATCCAGAGGGGATACTAAATGTTCTCGGTTACTAAAAGCTGTGACATTTTTATGAAGAACAAAACAAAGTGCCTAAGTTATGAAACCGATCCAAAATTCATTCAGAATCCAAACCTCTGGGTTGATTTCCCCTGCTGCCCATAGAACTCAGACATTTAAGGTTACATCACCATTGGTAACATGACTTCCTGTCTTACGTTATTTTTCCAGGTAATCATTTTGCACAGTTCAACTAAAGAAAAGCTATTTTTGAGCTGAAATTCTTATCTGCCATTTTGTATTTGGACCACCTATCTGTCATAAAACCTCAACAGAAGCATAACAGGGGCTGGAACTCAGTTTTAACAAAGAAATTGAAAAAGAAAATACCACAAAGAATGTGTGGCTTTTTCATATATAATCGTTTCCTCTTTTCTCCTTTGTCTTATACAGAACAAGGCAAAATTCTCAAAGTTCTTCATACCAGTGAGGATGTCTTCATCATATCTCAATACTCTCTGTTTCACAATGAAGGCCCTGTTCTAAACATGGCTATTGATACCCAAAAGGTATGAGTAATTATGTTGATTTGTGTGGTAGAATGTGATTTTAGCTACATTTGTCATTATAAATATGCATTAGGGCTTGGGCTATGCTAGGAACGGCCACAGCCTGTGAAACATTCAAAGAAAATTAATTGTACTAGAGCTGGTTATCCTTGCCACAGCACACAAGCTACTTCATTAGGTACACCTCTCTAGTAGTAATTTAGAAATTACATGATTTACAGTCCCCAGTATGTTAAGATGGATCTAGTTTCTCTTTGAAATTGCATTTAAGGGTTTTTGTTTGTTTGTTTGTTTGTTTGTTTGTTTTTTCAGAGAATCATGGTAAATGTGAATACTTTACACATTATGAGTAGTGGGCGGGGCATCCTGTTTGCCTTCAGAACTAACTTGATCAACAAGTAACTGAAAATATTCTTCAAAGATTTTGGTCCATATTGACATGATCACACAGCTGCTGCAGATTTGTCAGCTGCAAATGTCCTGTACTGAATTGAGATCTGGTGACTTTGGAGTCCATTTGAATACAGTGAACTCATGGTCATGTTCAATAAACCACTTTTTTAACTTTTTAAAATTGTGCATTATCCTTCTGGATATGGCCATCGGACGATGGGTACGCTATGATCATACAGGGATGAACATAGTTAGCAACAATAAACATGTAGCCTGTGGCATTCAAACAATGCAGTTAGTACTAAGGTACTCAACGTGTGCAAAGGAAATATCCAACACACCATTAAACCCCAACCAGCAGGGACCATTTTTACAAGCCAGGGTGGAAACATGCTTTCATAAAGTTTATGCCAAATTATGAGCCTGCTTTTTAAATGTTGCAGAAGAAATTGAGACTCGTCAGACTAGGTAATTTTTTTCCAATCTTCTATTGACCAATTCTGGCGAGTCCATGTGAAATGTACCCTCAGTTTTCTATTCTAAGCTGGCAGGAGTTCCAGCTTCCCTGAATAAGTTTCCCACATGTCAATTGCCTTTTTTTTCATTTTCTAAGCATAATTAATCTACAAATACATTCTCTATTTGCTATCTTATTGTAATTTGATATAATTGAGGCTTAAATTGTTAATATTAAATAGTCATTTGTCCTTAGTTTGTCCCATGAAATTATGTTAATTTGGGTATTAGTTTCATTGTCAATCAAGATGACTACTTGCAGTGGTTTAAGTATAAAGATAGCTCTGTCTGCTATTTATGGCTTTAATATTGATGCTACTATATTGCATCATCCTCCAAAGGGACACCTGTATGTTGCTACAGCGATGGAGGTCCAGCGACTGCCTCTGGCTGACTGCAGTCGCTATGGTGACACCTGCAGAGAGTGCATCCTTTCCCGGGATCCATACTGTGGCTGGGACAAGTCCAGGAGGAAGTGCGTCGCCATCCCACCCGCGTACAATTCCTCAACTGGGTATGATTAGATGTGATGTTACTGCTATTGTTGGTTTTTATTTGAGCAGACAACAGGCTTTCATTAGCAATCTTAACAACACAGCATCAATTCCAGCAGAAAAATTACATTTCATATATTTTGATTGACAGTAAAAATGGCTGCAAATACAAAGTAGCTTCAGTTTCGGGGGGGCATGACATGCTACTGCTACTTCCACTGTTTGACATGATTAATAAGTTTTCACTTGGTTTAATACATGTTGTTTATTTTCAGTTAGAAAAAAAATTACAAGTTAATTGTATAGAGTTTTAAACCTTTAACTCCTTTGTCCTTCCTCTGCCACATTTTGGAGTCATTTGTCTGCATGTTTTAATTTTTAACAATGCAGTGGCTCATAAACCATTTGTGGCACTAATAAGAAATTTGTCCTCTGTCTTATTTTCCAACAGGGGAATCATTCAGAATTTGGACGGTTCAAACTCCTCAGTTTGTGAGGAAGCTGCTGGTGAGCCTTTATCAACTTTCTCCCACTTTCTCTCCATCTTAATTAAACCAAAATAGGAACCTTTCTGAGCAGCTACAGTAAAAAAGATGATTATCATATAATTGAGCAGATTCCAAAAACCCAAAGGGACAGATTTTTTTTAGCATATTATAGCTTGCCCTGTTTCAGAGTTCAAATCCAGTTATGACCTCATAAAATGATTGCAGTTTGTAGTCTCTCAAGAGAAAGCGATCTACTCAAGTGATCTGACCTTAGCATTGCATTTATTCCAAGTTGTGCCACTGGTGTCAAATGACCTTCCTATAAACACAGTAAGAGGTTGATCTATTTTCTTGAAAAACAGTATACAAAGATTATGAGAAGCAAACGCCTTTAAACTCATATCAGGATTAATCTAAGAAACAGCAGTAATGCAAACCAGTGCCAAATCTCATAGCACGCTACTGCCTGCCAGGCTTTCTCGCCTCAAAGGGCATGCTGTTTACAGTGATAATATTCAAAATGCAGATCTAGTTTCTGGTCTTAAGACAAAGCAGCCTTGCTTCCTTCATCTTTATGAGTAGGTTGAAAAATTCAGATGAGGGGGTTTGTTATCATTTTCAGTGACTTCTTGGACAGTTGGTTACATTATAATTGTTTTAACTGTGAATTGTGTAGTGGAAAACAGTAAGAAATATTGAATATGGAATTATACAAGTCAACAAGAAAAAATTAGAAAATAGTGAATATTGAAATCTGATAACCACCAGAAGCTGGATGATGTTATGTGAGTAATGTGAGTTCTATATTTGGTATTTTCCAGTACTTATTGGTCTTGAATATGATGTGTATTTCAAGATCTTTTGGTTTTTACTTCTGTTGAACCAGTCGCATTTTATTCTGCTTACTGTAACTGAACTTTTGCAAAGTTATTATTAGATGAACTCACCAGAGGCCTCAGCCCAAAAATGATCTGTGGGTCCATTTTGAATACTTGAAGAGACAGGAAATAATATAGAATTAGCCTTGGGCTCCAAAATTATAATAATATTGTGCTGTGTAAAAGTTCCCAATCAAATTTGCACTTGATTTTAAATAATTATAAACAAACAGGAGGCATAATGAATATGCAGACTTCAGATTTTTGGGTGCCTGAACATTTGACAATTGTCAGATTTTTTTTTACTGTTGTTGCTTTTTTATTCTGCCTCAGCAACAATTTATAAAACAATGCTAAAGGTTCAGAGCTGGAAATATGAAAGATGAAAAAGCGTTACGTGGGTTCGGTTACCAGGTGTCCACGGAGAGATCTTCACTCAGCATTTACAGCTGTAATGTTAAATTGTGAATTTCAGGTATAAAATTCCTTATCTCTCTTCCTTGACAGCTCTGAAGCTGCGTCGAACTTCCCCTAGAGAAGTATTCGTGCAGTCTAACACATCAGTCTTTCTCCCTTGCCCTGTGCACTCCTTCCATGCCACTTATCGCTGGGAAAAGGACAACTGCATTAAGAACTACCCCTGCATTTTTTCTGGAGACTTCTGTGTCCTGGGGCCAGTTGTTGACACACCCCTAAAGGAAGGTGTCTTTCGCTGCATGGCTACCGAAGACGGATTCAAGGTGGAGGTCATTTCCTTCAGGCTGGTAAACGATGGGAGGCTTCTGGCTGCCTCCCTTGCCTTCACCTTGGGGCCATCACTCCTGCTCGCCATGGCTACCCTGTGGCTTCATTAACTGCAGCTAAAACTAATGCTAACTCCTCATCCTTACTGGCTCCCAATGACAGGAAAGACAAGGAGCCATTGCTCAGAGATGAGGTTCGCAGAGCATTAAAGTGCACAGTTGCGTTGTACAGCGGCAATTTGCCGTTTTCTATTTCGGTTTTTAGAGAGGGTCCAGAAAATATCAGTGAATACGGGGTTTATTCTATATTTTTTAGAATAAAACAAAATAGCCGCAGCTTTAGCTGTCTTAATCAGATCAAAAATAGAAGACGGATACAATGCCATTTAAAATAAAGTGATTAGGAGTTAGTGTCCATGAACTCACATGTTTTGCAAGTTTAAACGTAATTCAACCATAAAGTGCTTTGCGAACCTTTCCTCTCTGACAAATAAAGATAAACATATCTTATAAGTTTGGCAAAAAACACCAATACCAGGCCACTTCTTTCTACCATTTATCTACTTATTTTGAAATTGATTGATTGTGCTTATTTGTGAATGTGTAAACCTTTAATACTGCTCTTGCATCTAATCATTCATCTTGTTATACTTGTAATGAGCTATACATTGGTATAGCTCATTAGTACTTAGAAAAATGTCTGGTATTGAGATTTCAAAAGCCTTAACACTTCTGGGACATAACTCCTAAGCACAATTTTGCAGTTGAGGCAGAATACTGCAGACTCAGTTGGACTTGGCGCTATAATTAGTGCAGCTGAGTCTAACAGCATTGCTGGGAGGAAGTGTCAGCTTTTTGACAGGAAGTAGGCGGGTGAGCACGAGCTCACCCTCGAACATCACTGTGTCTCTGCACCTCCTCTTCTGACAAAGCAGTTCTTGCATCTTTTAAGAAGATTTTATCAGACATTATTACGCCTTGTTCACAGCTTTGTCCATTTTTTGGTTTGTTTTCTTTTGATGCCCTAAACATCAGAATGTGAGAAGTATCACAACATTGTTTCTAGCATACAAGGGTTACTTTGTGAGAACTGCAAAGCAAACTGCAATTTACAAGCTTTTAACCGAAAAATCTTAAATCTTAAATATAAGTATTCAGTAAAGACATTAATCTCTGCAAAGCTGCATAAATAACTAAAAGCTGTGTGAAAGTTATGTTAACAATCATCATTGAGCTGGTTTTGGGTATGCTGTCTGGAGGTCATTAGTCTCCTGTGTCCATTAGGTTTTTGGAAACAGAGCTATTTCTTCTAAAGTCAAGCTAATGTGCTGCACATTAAATACAACATCTTCCAGCCTGGCAATGTGTAAAGATGTGAACAAGGTGTTACAGTATTGCAACTTTAAGAATGACATACTTACATTATCATAGGGGCAGATGAAGCTAAAAGGAAAGCATAACAGAGTTGCATTCAGTTGTTTTTCAGCAGAAATAAAGGCTTGTACTTAGATGTGAGATATATGTTCTATATTTTATTGTTCTGCAAATGCTGATTTCTACCATTGCTGCCTACATATGTGATAATTTGTCTTGATGGTTTGGGTTTTTATACCATAGTTAGAATGTGAAATGTGACCATTGATTGCTTTACCTCTTTCCAAGGGACATCAGAGCAAACAGACAAGACAACTGTTATTTTTCCACACTTGTATGCTGTGAAACAAAAGGCTTATTGGACATATTCAAAAAGTATTCTTTACTAATGTACAGCAGCAACCACTACCAGGGGTGAGAACAATGGGCTTAGAACAAAACGTCTCACTTGAAATGCACCTAGTGCATCGTCTTTTAATTTTTTCTGATAACATTGGGGTGGAATTATAAGGAAAACAAATTAAAGCCAAATGCAAAATGAATGATTTGTCAATGTAGCTGCAGTTGAGCGGTACTGAAGTGCCCAAAACTATGCCCAACCTTATGAATACTGATCAGCTGACTAAAGAAGTAGACTTGTGTGGTAATGAATTATGCAGTGGATTAGCATGTCCTCCAGAGCTCTGAGAATTATCATTCACTAATGGTACATAAATCTAGCCATGCCGAGCTTTCCACAGTGGCAGAAATGTCATTAATAGCTAATTAGACAATAGAGCTGGCTTGTCATGTCCTGTATTAAAGAACTCATTTTATATCATGAGGGATAGGGCCAGCAGACATGTTCCCAAATGTGAAAATTGTGAGACAGACTTACATTTCTCACTTTTCTTGGTTGTGTGTTGCTGCTCAGGGATCTGCTTATTTTATGCCTTGCACTGATGCAGCCTATTGACTGTGCTAAAAAGGAAAAAAAACAATTGAAAAAAAACAAAGCTGTGTTGAGCCTCATCCGCCTGGCACTTACCGCTTCCTCTTATGCTTATTTGTGAAGTCCCGTGCTCCATACCATGCATAATGTTTCCTGTCAGACAAACCCTGAGCACATGTACAACATCGGTCTTCCTCTCAGCCAAACAACATACACAGATATACTGCAGGTCTAACATGCATATTAGTTGTGTCTCTGTGTTAACACCAGGTTTGGAATATAACACCAGCCACCAGCCTGGTAAACTGTTAGTAGAGGCTGTTAACAACTTTTATCCTGCCAGAGAATTTTGGCATCAAACTAACTCGGCATACAAAGATGTGTTAAAATAATTTCCTCGATAACCTTATCTATATTTCGACTAATAAGTACTGTATGGGTCGATGTAATTTCATCCAGATAGTTGTTTTGCAGGACACTTTAAGAAGAATTGCCTATTCTGTCCAGTTCTAACAAGCCAAATGATCCTGATATCTTAAGCTTCATCACTGCGCCCCTTGTCCATACAATCTACTTACTGAAAGCAACAGATAAAGAAAAGCTTTAGTCATTTGTTCTGATGCTTAAGAATCAGTTTATATTCTCAAATTTACCTTACCTTATGGATAATTGCTTTCCTTTACAAGTAGCATAGACTGACGTAGCATTACATTGCTACTAGAGCATGGCATATGGTTCATGTCACTGTGAGAGCGAAGAAGTGGTTAATTTTAAGATGAATGTGAAGATCTAAGGTGGCAGATATCATTTTCAGAGGAAGTTGTGGATGAAAAGTGTCAAATTAAACTTCTGAAAAATCGTTATGAGAATGAAAATTTTTTAATCTTCTTAGTGAAGACTGGTTTATGTGTAACTGCTAGCTCTTTTACTGTTAAAATCTACTTTGTTAAATGTATTCTTCTTTTATTCGTATTGTTGTAGTCAGGTGCAAACCTTGTATACAAGCTTTTGATCCTGCAGTGATATTTTTCCTCATAGTTTGCTAGGTAAATTGTAACAACAGTTTCTAAACGTGCATAATAACTCAAAAATAAATACAGTACTGCAGTAGATGCATTCACAATAGTTACTTACCTAACCAATGACTTCTTCTGATAGACTGGTGACTACAATTGTGACTACATAGGAATTCAGTATATATAATCATTGCATCTGAGAATAGGATAAAAAGAAAAAAGTCAAGAGATTGTTGACCACACTTTTATGTTCAAGTCTGAGAGGTTGTTAAGTCTCTCATTCTCAGCCTTTAGTTTTTCTAGAGTATACTAGACTGCTCACAACTTTGCTTTTGTATGGATTTGGGACACAGGGTTCTCTTACCTAGCAGGAGTGATTACCTTGTTACGCTGTGTTAAATATGGTTAGTGATTTGTTGTTCAATGGAGCTGATTCCCCTCTTCAGGCTTCCTTTATTCAAATATCCACAATGAAGGTAGTACAGCATTTAAACCCAAATAGCATCTTGAGACGACATCTGCAGTTTATTTTAGGTCTTGCTTTAATATGGATGCTCATACAAATGCTGAAATTAGGTTATTTCACACTCATAACTGTCATTGGAGCCAGTTTGATCAAGGCTAATATCCTTCAAATCAAGCACTTGATTTGCGTCAGGAAACCATTTTTGGTTAGATCATGCTGTTTGCTGTAAATGAGCGAGGCGGGTCGCTGTTTTGTCTGCTCTGGGGTTTTGAGTACACTGTACTGTACATGATGTGTGCCCATGATTCTGTGTCTTAATATATCTAATTTTAAAAGTAACATGCCAAACTCTATTATATAAAAAAGAGATTTATATTGGTGCCATGCCAGTCTACATAACGTCATCTCATAACATGTATTTTTAAATAAATGATATCTATAGTACAATAGATATTCATGTAACAAATCCATATTTGACATGTGTTTCCCTGAACATGTGTGGTGAACATTAATAAAATATAAGTATAAATAAATGATGTATTGTTTTTATTCGAAAGCAACAAGTATAAATATAAATAATTGATGTAGGAAGCATAATAATTATTTTTACATATATTTTATACATTTCTTTTACAAAGGTCTTAATTGTTTTATGCTACCATTACTACTTATTTGATAGATGTTTGCATTTTGTTCAAGTTCATTCAAAATCTACTTGTTGTTTACACCACATTTTACAGTTCACAAGAGGTTGCCACTCATTTGGATTTGCCTGTCAAGACAAGCAGGTTTTGTCATCTGTTGCCCAATATTTGGCATATTGACAAGAGTATTACAAAGGCTTTACAGCCCTAAAGGATTCATAAAACCAGTCTATAGTATTTATTTCCTTCTTTGTTTTTTGTTTCCATGCCGTTTAATTTTATTAGGTTGCTTCCATGTACCTTCAAAGCATTCAGCTAAAATCCTTAAATCAACAAAACAATAATCTGCAGGTCAAACCTGACTTCGGCAGTAATCAGCAATGAAACAGGTCATTTCTCCCATAAAAACCTCAAGTGCTTCATTGTTTGTGTGGGCTGGTATTTAGGTGAGTCAGGAAGTAAAGTATTTGACGGAAAAGAGCACAGAGGCTTTGTTTTGATTTCTCATAACTTCATTTCCTCATCACAGTGGGCCATTATGTAAACAAACAATGAACAGTGAGGCGATGTTGCGCTGCATTAACACCTTGGCATGTGCATGATAGGCACACATAAATAATGACGTTTCATTGTTAATTTTCAAGACCTCTGAGTCTGACTTATGAAAAATAAATGTACATGTAATTATATATAACTTTTACATTACTATACAGCTTTAAACTCCATATTTGAACTACTACAAATATTAGAGGGGAAAGGGGATAAAAAATAAATGTCTAGTGCTGAAAGATGAAAATAAAATGTTCACCGAAGGTTTCTCACTGAAGGCCACCGATGAATTGTCTCCAACACTGCATTCTCTAATAGACTGCAATCATTAAGGAACAGTAAGTCTAACTAAAGCATGTACATAAAGGCAAAAATTAAGGTTTTTATAAGCAGTAAACTCCCTCCCATGGCCAAAACTAACTATAAAACAAAAATTAGGTCAGTAGAGAAGCTGAGCTTTCCATTACAAACAAATCCAGATTACTTTTGGAATGTGCATCATCACAGACTTCAAACCATTAAACTCACAAAAGGCTCAGAAAACCTGTGACTAAGCACAGCCTCAGTGAGCTGAACAGGCAGACAGTACTACAGTTGGTAGTGTATGATGAGAGCAAAAGCAGGGCTGAATCAGTCTCACTGAAACCTCTGGAAAATGTCTGCAATGTCTGAGTCATACCATAAAACAGAAGGTATTACAATGAAAGCAAATGAGTCAGCATACAGCAGTGACCTTGTAAAAGGAGAGGAAGCACAGTAAATGAACAAAGCTATTAAAAAAGCATAATAAATGGCATCTACTGGAAATACCTTTAAAGTAGCTTTAATACCAAACACAATACTGTCAAACCAGCTGTGCCACATTAAGTCACACCTGCAGCAGAATGGCTCAAGAAGGACTCATCATCAATCAGCTGATCAATCAGCTCATTATTGTAATCCAGAGAGAAATAATGTTGGATGGACTGCAATAAAATTGTGTACAGACATTTATCTTCCACGGAGGAATTATGGTGTTGACTTTGATTATCTAACTTTCCACTGTGGCATTTCCTTTGTGAATCTCAGCAATTACTGGATGGATTGCCATCAAATTTTGTAGGAATTCCCTGGTGAATTCTTTGTAATAATGTCTATGCCTATGCTGGAGTAAAGCTTTGCAGAACCCCCTTTGACCTGAAGTTATTTTTCTTGCTTAGCTATGTGAAATAATAAAAGATAATGGGCCTAAGTGTGCAGTAAAATGAGCATATGTCTCCTCAACCGAAGACCCTTTAAGGCAGCCTTAAGGGCACACCTTTGATTTTAGCAATAATTTGGCTCATGCTTCGGTCTTCTTTTTAAAATGAATATAAACCACTTGAGATCTTCCACAGCTAAAAGGGGACTTTCTTTTTCCCACAGGTCAATTAGTTTTTAGACTTTCCACTTGAGAACAAAGAGACACTATCATCAAGAATCTTGAATATGAATTGCTGTCTTATTCCAGAAACTCGCTATGCAAATCTTTCTCCATCGACAACCTATTTTCATAAAAAGCTCTAATTTCATAAAACAAGGAAAACCAATAGTCATTAATAGCCACAAATAGCCATTAAATAAAACATAAGTCTGTCATGGTCTGCAGTCCTTCTGAGGTCCACCTTTTTCTCTCTTTTCCTTCTCTATTCTTCCTGTTCTTTCCACTGATTTTTAGTAAGCAGGTTCTTACCACCTTCCTAGATCCCTGGAAGGTGTGGCTGCATGTGATTGAGTTAGCACTTGTTTTATTATTACTCATTGTTAGTCAGTCGGTCTCTGCCCAGCTATCTCTTACCATCTCTGGATCGTTTACCACTGGAAAAGAAAATAACAACCCCACTCTTCCTCCTCTCAGGTGACATTGCCAGCCTGCTCACTTGCTCAATCCTCACTGTTCCTTCTTCACTGCCTGGATTCCTCCTTTAACTGACAGCGTGCTCAGTGAATACCTCAGGCAGCAGAAACCCAAGAAAGTGGAGGAAGGCAAGGAACCATCATGGAAGGACAGGCCCCTGCACGGTATGTACCACCGGCAGATAGAGGAGGTGGCTGATATCCAGAAATCCTACCAGTGGCTGGACAAAGCTGGACTGAAAGACAGCACAGAGGCACTAATCATGGCAGCACAAGAACAAGCTCTGAGTACAAGATCCATAGAGGCTGGGGTCTATCACACCAGGCAAGACCCCAGGTGCAGGCTGTGTAAAGATGCCCCAGAGACAATCCAGCACATAACAACAGGGTGCAAGATGCTAGCAGGCAGGGCATACGTGGAACACCATAACCAAGTGGCCAGCATGGTATTCAGAAACATCTGTGCCGAATATGGCCTGGAAGTGCCGAGGTCAAAATGGGAGGTGGGTGGTGGTGGAGAATGACCGAGCTAAGATCCTGTGGGACTTCCAGATACAGACGGACAAAATGGTGGTGGCTAACCAACCGGACATAGTGGTGGTAGACAAACATGAGAAGACAGATGTAGTGATCGATGTAGCGGTTCCGAATGACAGCAACATCAGGAAGAAGGAACACGAGAAGCTCGAGAAATACCAAGGGCTCAGAGGAGAGCTCGAAAAGATGTGGAGGGTGAAGGTGACGGTGGTCCCTATGGTAATCGGAGCACTAGGTGCGGTGACTTCCATTCTGGAACAAGGCTTTAACATGATGTGGAATAAGTGATGTGCTGTGAATACTTTCTGGACACGCTCTAATTTCCTATATTTCTCAGTTTGTTGATGTATTTAGAGACAAAACCTCACTCATAGTTTTATAGGGATGTAAACCCACAGAGGAAATGACATAATAACTAATAAAATATACAAATGAATAAGACAACCAAACTGTGAAAATGGCCCGAGGGCAGAGATGAACTGAAATTCCTCCACCCAACAGATTATCTTCATGGGCCTGTCTAATTACACAGGCAGTTTTTGGCAGAGGTGTTCACTGAAACTTGGAACAGCGTGGACATGCTTCTTCTTTTTTCAGCAGTTGTTATTTTTAACTTTTTTGTTTTTGCTATCAAAATAGTCTTAGCACATACTCAACCTTTATTTTTAAGTGGGTTTTATTGGGTTAGATTTAAAAAAAAAAAAAACAAAAAAAAAAAAACAATATCTCAAGGTTTTAACAAAATAAAATCAAATGTATGTGCATGACCAGAGTAATGGCTATGATGAAACTGATATTTCCCAACAGTTCTGGCTCTAATGTTTGTGTTACAGAATAGCAAACATGATTAAAAATATGTGGAGCCTCTGAGGCAAAAAAAAAAAACTACTTTCCACATTCCTGAGCGACACACACACACACACACACACACACACACACACACACACACACACACACACACGTGCTCATGCACAAAGACTGAAGAGTGAGTGAGAGAGAAAAAGAATCAGACAGAGAGGGAGGGCCAAAAACACATACAGACTAGCAGAGCTAACAGAGTGCCCATAAGCACAGATCCAGTGGTGAGTCACTTCTCACTAAGCACTGACAACAGAACAGGTTAGAATGTGTTATGAAAAGTCCAGCTAAGGAAGACCTGAGCCTGTCCAACATGAGGTGAGTGTAAACATATTGTTTTCATGTCTATTTCAAGCTTGTTTTGTCTCTTAACATTTAAAACAATCTACCTGGATCACTTGTAGTTCCAATCTTTCAGCACATTCTAAATGTTGAATAATAATTCTAATTGCTATATTTGAATTAGAATATATTAGAATGGTAGCATGGCTCAAGATCCTAAAGAGATGTAGTTTATTGTGGAGGCACATAAAATTCACTAGTTGATCTAAGGGGTGGAAAATGTTAACTTGATGGACTTCCTCTACTTGATAGTAATTCTAATTCAATACAGTGTTCCAGACCAGAGGTGGGACCAAGTCATTGTTTTGCAAGTCTCAAGTAAGTCTCAAGTCTTTATCCTCAAGTCTCAAGTCAAGTCTCAAGTAATGTCAGGCAAGTCAGAGTCGAGTCTCAAGTCACTGGTGTAAAAGTCCGAGTCAAGTCACAAGTCTGAAACTTTGAATTTCAAGTCCTTTCGAGTCTTAAAAAAAAAAAAAAACAACGAAAAAATAATGTTGCAGTTATGCTAAATGTAAATATTAGACCATGTAATTTTAAATCTGTGTTTTTCTCAACACATGACAAAAGTGAACTTAGAAAATATACACAAATTGTGAAATTGCACCTGTTTAAAATGCAGCTCAATTAAACCTAGCTCCAAGAATAATTTTCACCGACAGTTCTGAGATAAGCTGCATGTTATTCTTGGATGCGGTTGTAGGACCAGCTTTAAAATCGCATGACAAAAATATCATACACATTAAAAAAAACTGCATCACCAACGTAGCCTGGACAACATTTGCTAGTTAGATGAAGTCAGCTATCTCATCGTAGCATATTTATATGCATATTTATAATTATACGGTTCTTGGAGTGAGTGCATACACTCATGAAGTTTAGTAACTTCAGGTCACTGCAACAAGCCCAGGTAGTTTACCGACGGATGGGTACAGGACCTTGAAATGCACCGTGTAGAACGAAAGACCATCGTACGTATCATAAGTTCACCAGTCTCACAAATTGTCGTCATAAATACACATTCCTTAACCGTTTATTAATAGGACCTTTGAGCTCAACGGTAATTAATTAGTAGTGGAAATAATTTCTGGTACCCATCACAGAAATGTAGCAGTGACAATAATACTGTATGCTGTAATCGTACTGGGCAATTAGTGATACAAAAAACCTGTTTTATCCTGTGAATAAAAGTATATGTTTTTGTCAGTGTACCATAATAACAGAAGCGAAACGCAATATTGTGTCAGGACAATTCACTATTTATGCACAATAAATAAAGGAGCATAGCGCCACAATTTCTGTTCAGCGCCAGACTTGCTTGTAACCTATATCACCAATTATGTTATGAAAATGACGTATTAACTACTAAAAAACACTGACCTTCGTGTAAATGCTTGGAGCAGACTAACCTGTGAGCTGGAGTGTTCTGGGACGTTATATTTGATCTTAGAATGGCTGCAATCCAGTCGCGTCTTTGTTACTTTGGAAACACGGCTCGAACAATTTCTCTTCAACGACGTAATCCGATAACAACCGATCTCTTTACCCGTCGGCTTCCCGTGGCTGTCATGCGACCGGCTATTGCAGTTAATAACACAACAGCTTCTTGACATTTTTGTGTTTCTTTTTATCGCTGTGTGACTGATTTTAATTGAAAGCCTGCGTGCGCTAGTACCTCTTGCCACGAGTTCCCAGAATCCTTTGCGGTTCTACCCGTGAATGACGTCACATTTTCAATCTCTATATAATATGCATGTTAAATTTTATATTTGGGGTAAAATATCAAGTCTTTTCAAGTAAACCGGTTCAAGTCCAATTCAAGTCCCAAGTCATTGGTGTAAAAGTCCAAGTCAAGTCACAAGTCTTAGAACATTTTTTCAAGTCAAGTCTAAAGTCATAAAATTAATGACTCGAGTCTGACTCGAGTCCAAGTCATGTGACTCGAGTCCACACCTCTGTTCCAGACAAAATAGCGTCCCATACTTATCATTTAACAGTACACCAGTTAGACAGGAAGTGGGAAAAGTGGCAGGTTTCAATGCCCAGTAGTAACATTTTGTAGGTCGTTTGACATATTGACTCTATCTTGGCTTAAATATTTGAGCCCAGACACAGCTGTAGTTGTCCACTAGTTCAGGGATAGTTCAGTAGGTAGAGTAGTGGCCCCATGATCGGAAGGTCGGGGGTTCGACTCCACTGAACGGCTACCCTGAGGTACCCCTGAGCAAGGTACCGTCCCTACACACTGCTCCCCGGGCGCTGCATTGGTGGCTGCCCACTGCTTCACTGGGTGAATGGGTTAAATGCAGAGGAACTATTTCCCCATGGGGACTAACACGCACACTTTTTACTTTACTACAAAAAATAAATAAATAAATCAAACAAAAATAACTAACTAACAAAAACAATCTCTTCCAGTGGTCATGCAGTAGCTTCCCTGGATAAATGGGGGTTAAAGAGGAAATGAAACTCAAACTGACATAGATGTAACACTGTCTGTGAATTTTTTAAACACGTTTAAACAAGTTTTTAAACATGTTTAGTGCCATCTTCTGTCAGTATGTTTATGTTTGCTAGCTAGTGACAGAATGGATAACTCTGAGGAAAATCAGGACACTAAAACCAAAAACCAGTCTAAAGGGATCACTTTTGGGCTGCCCCTGGCTGCAACAATAAGTTTTATGTCAAGCAATAATTGGCTCTAATGTTTGATGGCTAGCTGCATTCAAACAGGAAAATCCATGTGTTTGCTGTAATGTTCATTGTTTTAAACCACATTATGAATAAGATAAGTGTGGAAGAGCCTGTTTAAGTCATGTGACAGGTTGTTCACCCAGACCGACATGCTGGAGTTGGAAACTGAGTTTTCTTTCCTTTTTAAAGGTTGCATTGCTTAAGGTTTCCTTAGTATAGGAAAGCAGGAAGGTGTGCATTTTTCACTTCCTCTATTGTTTTTATGTACAGCCTCACACAGCTGGTAGCATGGCTAAAGTTATTCACTGAGCATAGAAAAACACTGAAAATCCCTCTTTCCAATACCTCAGCTGTGTTAGAAAGGAATGAAAAGGGTATTTCAGTGCTATGAAAGGTGTATAAGCTCTTGTGTTAGGAAGGAAGTGATATAACACAGAGCATCTTGTTTTGTAACAAATAGGATATTTAAATCACAAAATAGCATTAAAATATGACTTTCTTGGGTGGAACAATTGTTCATCACAATGAAAATTAAGTTTTTGAGACATCTGGAGTATGTTGGCCTGGAGGCATTCACTATTTCAGCTTTCACTACACAGGCTACAGGTAAGATGGCTTGGAGTATCTCTGCTTATATCCGTTTTTCATCTTTTAATGAGTTGTGTTGATAATTATAAAAAGATAAAGATTTCAGGTTTACTGTATGCTTAGAGACACTCCTAAGGCAAGCAGCCTCCTTAATTGCTGGCACCTGTGAAGCCCCTGTGGTAAATAAGCTAACATTGGGGAGATTTGAACAGCTGCTGGTGTCTATGTTGCCTGCCTGATGGTGTATGTAAAGTCTTCTCTAAAGATCTGAGCGGCTTAGTCATTTTGAGATTACAGGTTTTAAGGTATATTTAGAGAAAGTAGAAGGAGTGTCCAGGATGTGGTGATTATTCAGGGATTTGTTTGTATACTGAACTCACTGGATGTCTCCTGCTGCTCTGCCCTCTTAAATGTTTTTCAAACAGTTTTACTTTTCCCTGTGTGATTTATTTTAGTTCTTTAATGCTTCAACTTATGTTGAACCTTCGGTTATTATTTAACTGTAATGCTGAATGCTCAGAAGCCAACCCAGTTAATCTTCTTATCTTTTAACTGAGAAGATGTCCAGAGAAGCTCATCCTGAGCAGATATAATAGTTGATGCAGTAGTGGACCTGTGCCCACTGATACTGCAGCAGCTTAGAGACGATGAATGCAGTACATGTGAGTGCTGCAGCTCTGCCCTACTGCAGCTGCCTCCCTTTTCCCACTGTATCTAATTAGTTTTTCATTGTAATCAGATTTTATCTCTATGGGGGAAAGTAAAATTATCACATAGCTACTATTTTATCTTTATAATTAATGTCAATTTTCATGGCAATATCTAAAATGTTATTGCCTATTTTATGACTTATATAAAGATATGATCAAGATGTTTGACAAGAACACAATTATCATGTTTCTCAACAGGGAACATTTACTACAAAGCAGCCTTCTGTGCTTGTGTGTTGTTGTCACACACATACATATACACACATTTATGGCTTTAGAAAGCAACAATGGAGGCTGCTCAATGAACTAAAGTGAACCCCTGAATCCCCAGAGTGCTGGATCACTCTAGGGCTACTTCAGTTAAAAGGAAGCTTCTTTAGTAAATAATAAGATTTTCATCAGTCCTTTGCTAGTTAGTGACATTACTTTGATATTTTTTTCATATGTTTCATGTCATATTCAGTGCCTGGTTTTAGTCAGTCACTGAATATGACCATTCATTGATTACTCATTCTCTGGCAGCATTAATAGGACACAAAACAAGGGCTTATAGGTGGAGTCAAGTGCCACTGAGACAGCACACATTTCTCTTTGCTGAGTAGTTTTTCCTTTTGGGTTTTGCAATAAGACAGAATTCATTTTAAATCCCTCTTGCTCTTTGTTTGTAAACTCCTCCTTAAAATGCCTGAAACCAAAGCACTTAAACAAAACACAAATCTACCCACACTATCCTGTTTAATAGAGCTTTTACGTGGTGGATGCTTTGATTTGTTGGGTGTGACTAATAACATCTGCAATTGTTATGTTCCACTTGAATGTAGTATTTTACCACAACATTGAGCGAGCATGTGCAACTGGAGAGCACTAGCAGTGAAACACGGAAGCAGAATTTAAAGTTCGTATTGTTTTCTTTAATGCTTTCCTGACCAGAGTATTGATTTGAACAGAGCAGACTGTAATGATTTAGTAATTATTCAAGACTCTCCAGAATACTTTTGTTCTGTTTTGCTCTAACGCCCCAATATAGTATCACACTCTTTCTTTTCTTTACTTGTCGTGTGGTAATAGAAAGAATTTGTCTCATCAAGCACAGGTGTTACTTCTATCAAATTGTGACTATCAAATATTTAACATTTACTAGAATGCTTTTTCTGTTCTTCTAAATCTAAATGTCTGTTGTAACAAAGCTGTATTAAGTTTGAATAATTGTTGTTATTACTTTTCTTTTCCTAGTTTGAGGGATGCTGATGGGAATATACAAAGGCTTTGTGATTTAACTTGACATTTCCCTTCAGAAAGAGTCATTCCTGCCATTTTTATACCCAGTCATCTGTTAATGGATTGGATGTTTTTCACTGTTTGTATAATTTGTGATTTAGTTCTTCAGCTCACCCTTCTTTGGCATTTCTCCCTCTAGAAGTGTCTAGTTAGTAAGCTGTTTTTGCTGGTATTTGTTCAAGTTTTCCTATCTGTCTCCCTTATGGTAGAAGGCTTTTATTGGAAATTCTTACAGGAAAGTCGTGATTCTTGAAAACAACTTTCACAGTAAGCGGTTTCTTTAAAAAAGTAACTGTCAGAGTCAAAGCGAGAAGACGATAAGCAAGTGCTTTTGATGATAGTTTAGATAACAGCAACTTAATTTCATTTACTGTATTTATCTTACTGCTCTTTGTCTATACAGCAACAGTGCTGGTAAAGAACATTTGATATATGATAGAAAAACAACCTGTGCGCATAAACATGTGTAGCATCTGTCCCTGCGGAGGATGAACATGATAACTTAAACAGAATCATCAACCAAGTGCAGCTGTGTTTGTGCATAGCATGTAAACAGCCTCATTAAACCAGAGTAAAGAACACTCATTAGTGAAAAAAGTCTGCTGCCAGATACATTTGTCATATCAGGGCAGTGGGCCCAGCACTGCCAACACATGTCAATGAAAGAACTGTTTGCCACCAACTATTGACTGCTGGGTAAATATCAGATGCAGTAATAGATCTTTACACTTACTGGATGACGCTTTCCATGCATATCAGAGAGATATCGCGACTTAATGAATGATAGAACTGTTTGCTGTGTCTTTCACAACCTGGTTACTAATTTAGTGCATAGCTACCCTTGTCAAAAACTTACATTGTATTGTAGAAATTATATATTACCAGGAGAAGACTGACTTGTTGATATTCATATATATATACATATATATACATATACATATATATATATATATATATATATATATATATATATATATATATATATACATATACATATATATACATATATATATATATATATATATGTATATGTGTATATATATATATATATATGTATATATATATGTATATATATGTATATGTATATATATATATATATATATATATATATATATATATATATATATATATATACATATATATATATACATATACATACATATATATATATACATATACATACATATATATATATGTATATGTATATATATGTATATATATATGTATATATATATATACATATATATACATATACATATATATTAGGGGTGCAACGATACACAAAATTCACAGTTCGGTTCGGTTCGATACTTTTGTGTCACGGTTCGATATTTTTTCGATACAAAAAAATGTTCATGCATTTTTAATTTGTCATTTATTAAAATTAGAAATATATATTTTAACTCAAAAGTACAGTTTTTAAATTTAACCCTAACCCTTGTGCGTGTTTTTTATTTTGACAGCGAATGCGCACCTCTGGACCACTTATGTGCAGCCCTGGTTATATAGCTCATCATATTGCAGCCACAGAAATTCTTTTGTCCATATAAACGATAAAGCTGCACTTTCTTTTTGCCTTATAGTGGAGTAACCAGTGGAGTGGGTGCTATCTGCCCAGAATATGTCACCATGGTTGATTTGTCATAACTTCTCCGTTTTGTGGTAAGCTTTTCTTTGGCTGTCACTTCTTCACCCCGACCTGTCTTATTTGGCTCAGCAGAACTGAAATGCTTTTACACATGCACTCACATAAGCTCAGCGATTCTCTGCGCGATCAACCTCTCACATGTTTAAGCTTGCTGCGGGAGATTTCACTTGTCATGTTTGCATAGTAAGCTAACGATTAATAAGACGATGTCAGAGGAATTGGTGCGCAAATTATCATCACTCACAGATCAGTGCTGTCGCTCTCTATACACAGTTCGCATGATTGCAAAGTGAAAGCAAAAAAACAAGCGCGAATTCAAACGCGACTTCAATATGTCACATATTGACAGTGGCTCACCGATGCCAATGACATAATTACCCAGCTACATTTCTGAAAGAATGCAAAAGCATTGACATATATTTTTCCTACAATAGCCCGACGGGCAGGGAAGAGAGATTTTGGTAGCCCGACTGAAAAAATCGCTAGCTCCGGGACGTCGGGCTAGCGATATTGCGAGCCCTGTATCTGATTGAGGAATCACTCATCTTTGGAAAAGAGAGTTTATTACAGAGAAATGGCTCTTTCCAAAATAAAAGCTATACTATCCGCTTCTTCTGGGCTATATTCTCAGCAGCATATTAAACATATAAGGAGAATCATGTGCTAACAGCTGTCTAAATGACTCGGCTAAAGTTAGTAGCATGCTTGCTTTTTTTTGTCTGCTTCCACTTGTCTTTGCACTAGGATGATGTCGGCGTAAATGTGCAGTCATATTCGTTGTGTTCCCACTAGTGCTTTCAGGTTAATCTCGTTGAAATGACCTTAACGCCACAACACGGCAAATCTCCGTTAACGAGCTACCGCCGATCGCTCCGTGCATGGGGCTAGACGGCCAACACGTTAACGAGCTAACTGCGCTAACACACTAGTTCACACCAATGTAATTGAGCATTGCATGGCACATTCAACATACTGTTTTACTTTAGTCCATGACTCGCTTACCTTCAGGGTCATACGTCACATGAAAACCAAAATAATTCCAAACGCCAGATCTGAATGAGGTTCAATTTGCCTGTTGCAAGGAGAGCTTAACTTCTGTCTCGCTAGCTTGCCCTGCGCTCTTCCTTCTGACGATGCTGTCTGTGTTGAGCGCTCAGTGGATCTGCGCTCGACAGTGCAGCCTAGGCGGAGTAGTCGAACACAGATTCACTGAGCGCTCAACACAGACAGCATCGTCAGAAGGAAAATTGATAAAATAAATTACAAATGTTGTATTGTTCGATACATATGCGTACCGAACCGAAAGCACTGTATCGAACGGTTCAATATCGATACGAATATCGTTGCACCCCTAATATATATATATATATATATATATATATATATATATATATATATATATATATATATATATATATATATATATATATATATCTGATCTGCTTCTCAACCTTAATAATCAGAAATTTATTTACCCCACTGAAGCAACCATCTGATGTGAGGCCCTCTATATCATCAATCAAGTCCTAAATAGAGTTGTTTGGCGTGTTGTGAGCACATCTTTGTGTATTTTCTGTTGGTTTTATTCTTCCAGGAGTTTTATACTAACCTCATTTCTCCTTTCAATTACTGTACTGTTACGTTCTGGTCCCGGCAAGTAAATAAACGTAACAAATAGTTTGCCCCACTCACTTCCCACCCACACAAAAACCCCAACAACGACACCTTTTTTAAGTATTTAAGCAGCCATTTATTTTCCTCAGCAGTGAGCAATGCCAAAACAATAAACAAAACTCCCTATGAAACAATCCCTAGTCTTCCCTACACCAAAATAAAAAGCCAAAACAAAAGACAAGTCACTTACCTATCTATCTAACGAAAAACAGGAGAAAACTTGTTCAACAAAAGAAAACGGCTTCTCACGCCTACTAGGCTGCGACAGTGAAAGTTATACAACAAATGAACAAAAAAAGTGACCGCCACTGGTTAACTTATTTACAATTATTTACATGGCAAGGCTAGAGGTACACGTGAATACTCCAGCCTGCACTACAATAATCACACACACAACTCCGTGATCGAGTCAACGGGGTTCCCAAAAAAAAACACTGCCAGGTGTCTGTCATCCGGACGTTAAGTACTGGAGGTGGTCCATCAATTATCCAATCCGAGGATAGGTAAAGACTCCACCCGGATACTTAGCAGCCACGCCTAGGTGTCCACCTTCTAGGAGAGGGAAAAAAAAAAGAAAAGGGAAAATACCACCAAACACATCACTGGGTCATAACAGTTTCCCCCACCCAAAAAAAATCAAACATCCAACCCCACACAAAGATGTTTGATTTAAGCCCTAGAGAGGGCATCAGCCATAACGTTCTCTAAGCCCTTTTTATATCGGATCTCAATGTTGAAGTCCTGAAGGAGTAGGGACCAACGCATAAGGCGCTGGTTACTGTTTTGCATCCGAGATAGAAACTGGAGAGGGTTATGGTCAGAGAACACAATGGTTGGAACAGGACTAGATCCCAGGTACACTTCAAAGTGCTGCAAGGCCAATAGCAAGGCTAAGGCTTCCTTTTCAATCGTGCTGTAATGCAGTTGGTGTTTTAGAAATTTTCTAGAAAAGAAGCAGACTGGGTGGTCAATGCCATTGTCATCCTCCTGCACGAGCACTGCACCTGCCCCCAAAACACTGGCGTCCACCTCAAGCTTGAACGGATGTGTAAAATCAGGGGCGGCCAACACCGGAGCACTACAAAGGAGAGCTTTAGCAGCTTCGAAAGCGAACTGACATTTCTCTGTCCACACAAATGGCGATTTTGGACTGGCAAGACTAGTTAACGGGGCTACTACCTCAGAGAAGTTTTTGCAGAACCCACGGTAATAACCTACCATGCCCAAAAAACGCCGCAGCTCCCGGCGAGTCTGTGGAACTGGAAAGTCTACTATTGCCTGCACTTTCACAGCAACAGGGAGGACTCTACCTTGTCCTACTTGTTTCCCTAGATAAGTTACAACCGCCTTTCCAAATTCACACTTAGCCAGATTCAGTGTCAGAGAGGCATCATGCAACCGGTCAAATATTTCCCTGAGAATCTTGAGGTGTTCAGTCCAGGTGGAGGAATAGGCCACTATATCATCCAGATACACTTCGCAATTTACGACTCCCTGTAACACAGTGTTCATCAGTCGTTGAAATGTGGCGGGGGCATTTCTCAACCCGAACGGCATGACGGTATATTGCAAAAAATGATCGGGTGTAACAAAGGCACTGATTTCTGATGCGCGTTGAGTTAAGGGGACCTGCCAGTACCCTTTTAAGAGGTCAAGTTTGGTTACAAAGTTTGCCGAACCCACACGATCGACCAGATCATCCATACGTGGGAGAGGAAACGAATCGGGTTTCGTAACAGCATTTACTTTTCGGAAATCATTACAGAAACGGGGAGTTTGATCGGATTTTGGAACGAGAAGTGATGGTGAGCTCCAAGAGCTATTACTGGGGAAAACAAAACCGTGGTCAAGAAGATACTGGACTTCTTGCTGCATAATGGCCCGCTTAGTGGGATTTACCCGGTATGCATGCTGCTTTATGGGCTTATGGTCACCCACATCAATATCATGACTTAATACATGCGTTTGAGTGGGGATGTCACCGAAAAGAGCAGAGTAGTTTGTAATGAGCTCACGGACATCAGACTTAGCGGGATCAGACAGGGGCGCCAGATAGGCATCCAAGTCAGCCAAGATTTCAGAGTTCCCAAGACGCGCACCCGAAACAGAGGTGTGCCTGTCATCCAACCCGTCATCGCCGGGACTATACAAGGGTGGAGAAACGGATACCGACACAATAGGTGACACAACAGGTGCCAAACTAGAGCGGTCACGATCAATGTATTCCTTTAGCATGTTGATGTGACAGACGCGACTTTTCCTCTTACGATCAGGGGTTAACACCACATAGTCCGTCTCACTTAGTTTGCACTCAATGACATACGGACCGGAAAACTTTGCTTGCAGGGAAGAACCAACAACCGGCAAGAAAGCCAACACACGGTCACCTGGCTGGAACATCCGTACTACAGACTTCTTATCAAAATGTGTTTTCATTCTAACCTGAGCCTTTGCCAGCATGTCACGAGCCAAAGCACAGGCATTATGTAGCCTCTCCTTAAACAAACTAACATAGTCCAGAATATTTTCTTTCGGCCGATGACTATCTGAGAGAAATTTCTCTTTCAGGAGACGTAACGGACCGCGCACCGTGTGGCCAAAAACCAAATCAGCTGGACTGAACCCCAAAGACTCCTGACATGTCTCCCTGACGGCAAACAACAGTAGTGGCACCCCCTCATCCCACTCACGGCCAGACTCCGTGCAAAATTTGCGAAGCATGTTTTTTAGGGTTTGATGGAACCTTTCTAATGCACCCTGACTCTCCGGGTGGTATGCGCTTGAAGTGTGATGAGTGACTCCGAGCTCTGTCATGACCTGGGCAAAGATTTTAGACATAAAGTTTGTGCCCTGATCAGTTTGGATGCGTTTAGGCAACCCGAAGGTGGAAAAAAACTTAACTAATGCTTTCACAATCCCACGGGTTTTTAATGAGCGTAGTGGAATGGCCTCCGGATAACGAGTGGTAATACACATCATGGTAAGTAGGTATTGATTTCCGGACTGTGTTTTAGGAAGAGGACCCACACAGTCAACAATGACATGTTCAAAAGGTTCCCCAACAACCGGGATGGGTTGTAGCGGAGCAGCGGGAATCGCCTGATTTGGTTTGCCGGCAAGCTGACACGTGTGACACGAGCGGCAGAATCTTACCACATCAGATTTGAGACCAGGCCAAAAGAAATAACGGAGGACACGGTTATATGTTTTTGTGATTCCCAAATGACCGGACATAATGTGGTCATGTGCCAAGCTTAGGACTTGGGGACGAAGCGACTGCGGAACAACAATCTGCTGCACTCCCTCATGGGTGCAGCCAGAACTGGGAGTCCAGTAGCGCATCAGCACCCCATCCTCAATAAGGTAGGACGCAGATCTCCCACTCTTAGGCTCGGTCACATACGCCCAACAAGATGACAAGCTCTCATCATTTTTTTGAATTTCTATAAGCTTGTCTTTATCTACTGACAGAGTCATAGTCTCCTCATCCGGCTGAAGTGATACAGAGACAGGGGTACCTTCACAGGCGGGTTGCAAGCTCAGTGTGTCTGAAGCGCTTAAGAAAAAGTCGCTAAGACCCACCACGTCACCCTGTTTGCGTGCCTGCGCACGTGTCACAGCACACACGGGAAACAAAGGAACAGCATTTGATGTAGCACAAGCGAAACCACTATTATCTGTAAGTGGTATATCAACTACTTCTGGCGACGGAAAAACTGTGCCGCCAGCTAGATCGTTTCCCAAAATGATGTCAATCCCTGCCACCGGTAACTGGGGTCGCACCCCAAGCTTAACCTCACCAGACAAAAACTGAGACGAAAGCTGCACCAAATGTAAAGGAACCCGTATTACACACATCCTAACTCCCCAGGCTAACACATCAGCCCCACAATAGGATTGAGCTGAAAACGGTAAAACCCCCTCACGAATAAGCGACTGTTTCGCACCAGTGTCTCGCAAAATACTGACAGGAGCCCGCCGATCTTCCCCTATCAAGGAAACAAAACCGTGTGACACAAATGGCTTAAACTCCTCATCTACCTTATCATTTTCGAGTACCATCACCTCCCCCAAAGGAGGAGGGTTTATCTGTAGAAGGTTTATTGGGGAAGGAGATGCACCCTTCCTGGTCATTTCTTTTCTTTTCAGAGCAGGGCAAACCGCAATAAGGTGTCCCTGCTCATGGCAAAAAAAACACACGCGGTTCTCAACGGATGAGGGGATGGCACGGCGGGTGCCCCTTGGAGACCATCGGGGCGGGCCACCGGAAGACGAAAAACTGTGAGCAGGAGCCGAAAACATCACTTTATGTGTCAACACAAACTCATCAGCCCGTATAGCAGCAGCGGCGAGAGTCGTAACCTTCTGTTCGTTTAAGTAGGTTACCACAGTGTCTGGTAGTTGATTTTTAAACTCTTCTAACGTCACCAACTCACGCAGGTCTTCCAAGGTTTTTACTTCTGTAGCATGACACCACTTATCAAACAAAGTTTTCTTTTCTCTGGCAAACTCCACATAGGTCTGGTTGGCGGATTTTTTCCCATCCCTAAATCTCTGCCTGTAAGCCTCTGGCACAAGCTCGTACGCGCGTAGGACAGCAGCCTTCACCGTATCATAGTCAAAACTGTCCTCCAGAGAAAGAGCGGTGCATACCTCTTGAGCTTTCCCCACCAATCTACATTGGAGTAAAAGAGACCACACATCCTTTGGCCAGTGCAGCGCACCTGCGATACGTTCAAACACTGTGAAATACGAATCCACCTCAGTTTCCCGAAACGCCGGCACCATTTTGATGTGTTTACTCACATCAAAGCCACCACCTGGCATCGGGGCCGGTGGCTGCGGAGATGGCGACTGCGGGGATGATGACCCCGGGGAGGGTACCTGCGGGGATGATGACTCCGGGGAGGGTACCTGCGGGGATGGTGACTGCGGGGCTAACCGAGGTACAGGAGGGCTGGCAGACACAGAGGCTCCCCTCTCTACCTCCAGAGCCCTGATCCTCAAGTGCATAGCGTCCACCTCCAACTGCTGTTTCTTTAGCTCCACCTCCTTAATGCGCAGCGTTAACTGCAGCTCCTCCACAGAAGAGCTAGGCGGAACAGGGAGATTTTTCAGTGGGGCAGAAACACCAGCAACAGCCCCCAGCTCAACCCCCCCTGCAGGACCCGGCTCACCAAACAACCCCCTGTCCGTTAACTGGACACACAGGAGCTCCCTAAGCTCTTTCTTCTTCGCAGTCAACGGCACAGTCACATCAAAGAATTCAGCAACAAGCAAGAGGTCAGCCTTCTTACACCTGTCCAACTTCTCCGCAGACGGGCTCAGAGTGAAGTCCTCCAACTTAAACTCCATCCTAACACACACACACCCCCCCACACAAGAAAAAACCGCCAACCAAGAAAACAAGCCAAAAAAGAACACAAAAGAGACGAGCCCCCAATATGTTACGTTCTGGTCCCGGCAAGTAAATAAACGTAACAAATAGTTTGCCCCACTCACTTCCCACCCACACAAAAACCCCAACAACGACACCTTTTTTAAGTATTTAAGCAGCCATTTATTTTCCTCAGCAGTGAGCAATGCCAAAACAATAAACAAAACTCCCTATGAAACAATCCCTAGTCTTCCCTACACCAAAATAAAAAGCCAAAACAAAAGACAAGTCACTTACCTATCTATCTAACGAAAAACAGGAGAAAACTTGTTCAACAAAAGAAAACGGCTTCTCACGCCTACTAGGCTGCGACAGTGAAAGTTATACAACAAATGAACAAAAAAAGTGACCGCCACTGGTTAACTTATTTACAATTATTTACATGGCAAGGCTAGAGGTACACGTGAATACTCCAGCCTGCACTACAATAATCACACACACAACTCCGTGATCGAGTCAACGGGGTTCCCAAAAAAAAACACTGCCAGGTGTCTGTCATCCGGACGTTAAGTACTGGAGGTGGTCCATCAATTATCCAATCCGAGGATAGGTAAAGACTCCACCCGGATACTTAGCAGCCACGCCTAGGTGTCCACCTTCTAGGAGAGGGAAAAAAAAAAGAAAAGGGAAAATACCACCAAACACATCACTGGGTCATAACAGTACACAATTGGATCCTAGTCTTTAAAGTATTTCCAAAAGATCTTTTAAAAAGTAGACCATTCAAATTTTGCTCTTCTTGTAACAACAAATGGAAACCTTGTCCTTGTTATGCTCTTATCTGTTGTTACCTGTTTTAGATACCGGATGAGCCAGTGCAGCTACATGGTGTCCTCTATCAGCAATTATGGAGCAAAAGCAAAGAAAAAAAAAGAAAAAAGCATTCACTCATCTTATTTCTTATTTGGTTATCCATGATAATTTGAGCACTTCCACTTGGTCATAGTTAGAATGCAAACAGTGTCATAGTTGTAAAATTTAAACGTGACACAAACGGTGATAACAAATTATCTTTCTTTTTTTTTCTCACATGCTTGGGGAGATTCCAGCTTGTCTTATATGAATTTGGCAGTGAGCCAGCCTGGGGAGAATAATTAACTCTGAAAAGATTTTGTATAGTATACTGTGTACACAAAAGAGATTATGTGTAGGTGTTTTGACTGCACTACGTACAACTCTATTTTGACACACCACATGACTTTGTTAAACAAATGAAAATAATACTAAAAATTTGAACAGAGAAGTCTGCAGCTTTGCCAACATGTTTGTGCAGATTCCTTTAACCGATAAGACTGTACACCGCAGAACAGAAAACATTTCTCTTGTGGGAATTGTACATTCATGAGAACCACAAAAAATTCAGCAAGAGGTCACAGAGAACAAAAGTACGGTTCATAAGAGGAGTTAAACACAGAAGCTCATAACCTGCTGGTTAATATAAAATCTGATAGACATAACTTAAAAGCTCTCAGTGTTTGCAGGAATGTGGCAATTTGGCTTACCTCTGTTGGAAACATTAATGAGGAATTTGCCTGAGGTAAAAGGTTTTAGTTTTCTGTGGTGGCCCTGAGAGATCAAATGCAGTGGAACTTGAGGAAACACTAACAAAAAGAAAAATGCTGCAAAGGCACACAAAATGTAATAGATGTTGAATAAAAAGCAAAGGAAGCTGAATAAAACACAACAGCAGTAGAAAAAAAATAAAACTTTACAAAGCAGAAGTGTTCTGTAGGAGACAGCAGAATAGCTACGGAAGTGACAGAAACCAAAAGAAAATGCTTAAAGAAGCAGTGAATTTATCAGGTTTGTGAGGGAGAAAATGATGCAAAGCAATGTGTGAAGATCACAGTACAACAGGTCACACAGATCAAAAAGTCTTGACCTTTAAGTTTTTCTAATTAAAAAAAAAACTTGATTAAACCATCCTATTGACTGCAAAATGACCTGTTGTTGTTTAGATTTATGCCTAACAACCACAAGATAAAGCTATCTGAGACTACACTGTGGGAGTTGCTGACTACTCTAATGTTTTTGCAAACTTATCCCCTTTTACAACTGGTGCACTGATCTGTATCCGGATGAGTAATCTGAGGAAGGGCAATTCTTAACCTAATGCTTGGCACACAGTCACACCAGCCAGATTATATTTGGTAACAATCAGACTTAAATTGCTGCTATGTGTAAATGAAATTTTTGCCACCAACAAAACATCAGTCCCACAACTTGAAAGGTCAACTTACAATAAGCAATAGAAATGATTCATCAGATCTACTCATGACTTCTGCTGCTGTGTTCTATATCTGCATCTAGGCAATCAATATAAAGTATGGCCAGTGTAACTAAACTAAACTAAATTGCATGTACAGTCAAAATTTGTTTTTGCTCCATTATATACAAGAGCAGCTGGTGAATGACATGAGTTTATGTTTTGTCTGGATTAGCATTGTTTTCACATTTTAGCATTACTATTCACCACTTATGTATCACAGAGGCAGGCCTACAAACCAAAATATAAATGTAAAGAGAAAAAGCAAGAGGAATGCAGATAGGTGCTTCTGAACCCTGATGGAGTTATCACAAGACAACACATGGGATCAAAGAAAGATCTTGCATGGTCCGTGTGGTGTGGCGTGGTCTGCGGTGCCGTGCAGGGTTAAACAGTTACCTATTAATAGTCCTGCAACAGGCAGGTCTTTCATGTTCACATACCATGAATGGGTATTCATTAACCATGTCCACTTAAAGTAAAAATTGTATTTCACAATTTAACACTATTAAGATCAAAATTGAAATGAAAATGTTAACACTATCAATATTTTTTAGTGATATCTGGCAAATGATCTGAAAGACTTGGTGCCAACTTGGGGTTAAACTTGAACTTGGCACTAAAATGACCAAAATAAATGGAAAATGAAAACATTGTCTCGTGGCTTGAAATATAATTGCATTTCAAATCATTTAAGACAAAATTAGCATTGTTATAATTAGAGATGGCACGATACCACTTTTTTATGTCCGATACCGATACCGATATCATAAATTTGGATATCTGCCGATACCGATATGAATCCGATATAGTGTTTTTTAATCAACAAAACTGTTTTTTTTTAAATATCTTGCTGCATTTTGTATATGTTCATACTCAAGTTTAAAACAACAACTACACTAAAGCTATTCTGTTATACCTATATGCAAAAAAAATTTCATAGTTCAGCAATACTGATCAATCTAATAAACTTAAACCTACACCATCCTCCCTATTCTGGTATTTTAAAGAGTACTTAGCATAAATATTAAGCAACCTAACTAATAGGGTTCCAACTCCCAGCAACAACAAAAATAAATAAATAAAAAATAGGGAACCACCCCTCACACTCCACCTCATGATGCTTAATCGACGTAATCAACCTTAATTTGATGCAGTGTGAAAAAATAAATGCACAGAAATCAATTATTTTTCAAGAAATATTAAATAGATTCAACATCTTTCTTCAACAAAATTGCAGACTGCACAGATGGTACCTTCCCAAAGGAAAAAGTACTATAGCTTACTAGGGTATATATATTAGACTTAATAGTCACTATATACAATAATGGACTTCTATACATTTTACATCAGATTAAAACTTTGGGTGTAAGATTCGGATAAATATTAAATAATTAAAAGCTAGACATTTTAAATGAGAATAAGAAAGAAAAGTATGTCTTTGTGCCCCCTTTTCCCTGTTAATGCCCTATCGGCCCCCCTGGCTAAACTTTGCTAGATCCGCCCCTGCACAGTTACCAGCGTCAGCTACATAGAAAAAGATCCTCCAGTAGAAAGTAATATTAAATACATTCTAACAACAGCTGATCAAGCTTAAACGTGCTGCTGTTGTTCAGCCGCTGGTTTCCTCTGTCTGGTGCAAAGTGGGCCAAAAGCAAACAAGAGACACGGACTCACGACAGAAAAGCCGATCAGCTGATCGTTAAGCAGTTTCATGATTGAAGTAGCAGCCGGAGAGCGAGAGGCAGTCGTTTGTTAAGCTTAACGCAGCAATGCTTTACAAACATTCAGAGATGGACTTACACACTTGCTTTACTTCTCTCGGGATAACTTTGTCGGAGATGAAATGCCGGGTTGCTAGCAAAACTCCACATGCTATCTAGACCACCGACAGGTCCCGCATGCCACAGCCGCTCTATCACGTGATGCATACTGCTCCAACGTGCTAACGTTCTGAGGTGAGTTAGGCGTGTTGCAAGTTTTGTGAGGTGCTTTCCTGATATTTAATGGATCGGATTGCATTTTTTATTTTTCTCCGATATCCGATCCAGTAATTTAGGTCAGTATCGGACCGATACCGATACGTAATATCGGATCGGTCCATCTCTAGTTATAATATTAGTATAATATTGATAATGCAAAGTACCACAGCTGCTTTACATGGAAAACATTACTTTACAACAGTGCCTTTATGTGACGTGTCTTACTAAGTAAATGTTATTGATGTTTTTCTAATCTACTGTCAATTTCCAGGAACAGCTGTCCACTGAGGCCCAAGTCATATAGCTAAACAGTATTACTGTTGTGTTACTTCCCATACAATGTTTAACTGACAAATAAGGAAGAAGATTGCCAAAGTAACAAACACAGATATTGATTCAAAGAACTCATCTGTCATGTGACACTTTTTCCCCTAGAACAATACGTTAATTCACTCATTCACATGAATAATTAGAAATGATGAGTAACTGACTCAAATGTCAGTGGAATGTTATGAGAAATTACATTTCCCCAATGAATATATTTGTGGATAAATTATATATTTGTATTTTTTATCTATTTATGTATTTTTTATTTATGTTTCTGAATTATAATTCAGAAATTAACACATCAGTTTATCATGTACCATCAATCTGTTAGATGTAGCTGAGTCAATGAATTAAACAAAAATTATGTTTGACAGGATGATGATATATATATTTTTTTCCTATCCAGACTGTCACAAATGAACAGACAGTGCTCTAATACAGTATAATGACCTACAATTATCTAAAATAAACAGGGCAACAATGTTTTTCTACTCTAGCCATATCCATGCAGAATTGTTTATTCGACTCACATCAATTCTGGAATAGATAAAACAACATTGTTTTATGAGCGTTATAAAGCTTTCACGTAAGGGCACAAACAATGTGTAACCTTGAGCTACTACTATAAAAGGGGAGGAGAATTTGAAAGTGTCTGCATTACCAGCCCTTAGCAGAAAGGTAGACTTCACAGGGTAAGTGCTGTGTAATGACAAAGTTGCCGTTGTTGATGTTTACTGAGGGACCAGTGGAAATGTATATTGTAAATGGATGAAACTAATGTCTTTTTAAATGCAGGTTTGCTGCCTGAGTGCATTCAATAAATGCGGTGATGTGTGCGGTTTCTAGGTCAACTTAACCTGAAAAGAAGCTAGAAATCAGTGACTACCAGACACACTTATAACCCAACAGGAAATTATGAAATTAAATATATCAGAAAAAAGTGTTGCATTCATGCATCTTACAGGAATTAAACATTGGTTTTGTTTACTGTTTTGTAGAAGTGGTGTACTGTTACGTGTCACAATTTTGCCCAACATTGATAATGCAATTTCAAAAGTACACATTTTTCTCTGATTTATATACTTGCATGTGTGTGTGTAAATGTTTAGACGTCTTTGTGAGGACAGAAAAATTGGCATGCCACTGTACTTGTCGGGACCAACAGTCACTTATGGGGAGAAACGGTTGTCCCCACGAGTTTGACGGCATTTTTGTTATGCTTACTACTCAATCACATCTAAAATTTTTGGATTCAGTTTACTTGGATTTTTTATGCCCTCAATTCAGTTAAGTGAACACAAGGAAAATTGCAAAGAGATCTGAAGCCATGAAATAGATTTTTTTTTAAAGTACAGAAGAAGTCTAAGAAATACAGGAAAGGGGATTGAGGGAAAGCAGGGAGCCTAAAAGAGCACTCAAACACAGAATAAAATCTGAATGAGCATTAATGTTAATGTTTAATGAAATGTTAATCAAACTATTACGTGTATCTGGCATTTACTGTCTACGAAAATCAATAAAATGTTTTGATAATCTTGCCTGATCTTGTTCATTTCCAGGTCTAAAACAATGATTTGGAAGTTGATCCATTTCAGTGGTGTCTTTCTTGGAGCTCTCACACTCCCAACTCCATCTTCACTCCCCACTACCAACACTGAGGAAAGACCCTGTCAGATCTACAACTCTGACCGATCTGCAGATTGTCTGGGAAGACAGCTTGACAGTATCCCATGGAGACAATTTCCACCCACACTTGAAGAAATAGACCTCTCCTATAATAAACTTCAAGCTGTTTATGCTGATGACCTTTTCCACCTCCCTAAGCTTCGTATCCTCAAGCTTCAGTACAATAACATTTCATACATTGACAATGATGCCTTCAGAAACAACACACTCTTGGAGTATCTTGACATCTTCAATAACTCCCTGCAGGAAATTCCTGCCAGAGCTCTGACACCTCTCGTTAATCTAAAAGAGCTCTACATGTCTAATAACCTTTATATAAATGCAACTTTGGCTGACTGCTTCTCCAAACTTTCCAGACTCCAGGTTCTCTCCATGGGTGGCCCTTTGGTGATGGGCCTAAAAAAAAAAGATTTCCAACCCCTGAAGAACCTTAAGCTCCAAGGATTTGCTATTAAATGTTCCTCCCACCTCCATTACTATGAGCCTGGAAGTTTAGAAGTCATTCAGACAAGTCAGATGGGCTTTGACATGGCTATAGACCAACACCCAAATGCTCTTGTTCATATGCTACAGGACCTAGCTAACAAAACATTCACAGTCATTCAATTTCGTAACCTCTTTGAATTCACATACTACATGGGACAGGAGGACATTTTTCAGGGTTTAAAACACATTAAAGCCAAGCAACTCATCTTTCACAGAGGAAAATTCAATGAGAACCTTATAAGGATGGCTTTAATCAATTTACAAGCAACCAGCATCAAACGATTAAGACTTCAGTACATTGACTTTGCCCGTTCGCCAACATTTGTTGATAGTGGTGCAAGTTCCAGCATCACAGATCTTGTACTGGATAAACTGGATCTTTGGTGAGTATTTTGGTGTCCTACAAGATTGCTCTAACAGTAGTTTACACATCTCACTGATCTAAACTGCACTACTGAATAATTCTGTACAATAATAACTATAGTTCTACAACTGTTAACAACTGTTTATAACTTGTATAGTTCATATTTCTGTATAGTTTCATATTTATATCCTGTTCGTAGCCTGTACATAGCTTGTACACTCACTAATCAGAATCAGAATCAGAAACTTTATTGTCATTGTCATGAGAACAACGAAATTAAGAATGGTCCCCGATCATTGCATCATCCCTAGCAATATCAAAATATAAATAAAACAATAAAATTCAATAAATAAAATAGATAGAATACTTAAAATACTAATAAGATATAACAGTAAAACATTCACATACATTCCCACACACATGCTTCAGACCGTGCATAGATTAACACAAGAGTGGCGTGATGGACATTTTTTTGTAGTATTCAGATGTGTTATTGCAGTTGGATAACAGCTGTGTTTGAGTCTACAGCCTGTACATACTTATAGTTATAGCATATTCATAACATACCTTCATACCGTGTACATTGCAACATACCCATAATAGACCCATTTTTGTAATATATGTATTTTATTACTAAGCACTTTCTGGATGAATGCAAACTGCATTTCGTTGCCTTGTACGTGTGACATGTGCAATGACAATAAAGTTGAATTCTATTCTAATGGACCGTAAAATGTGATTTTGTGATTTTCATCTTGTAAATTATGGTTATACTTAAACAAGCAATTTTAGTCACAAGGTTGTGCAGCGCAACATAGGGCATGACTATAAAGGAACATACCAGGGCTTTAAATTAATGATCCAAAAACAGCAGCTGCACTAAATACGGTAGAGCTGCACAAGAAGATGATGCTATGAAATAGTGGGTTTGACAAGTATTTTGTTATAGTTATAATTCAATACCTTGTTACAAAGTGAAATTACATGAATGTGAAGCTCACTACTAAGGTCATATAAAAATACGCAAACTAAATATCTCTGTTTCTTGTAGGTACATCAGCAATCCTGATGTGCTACGATTTGATTGGCGTTTCACCTGGTTCAAGAAAGTTAAGCAACTGTCTATTCAACATGTGTATTTCAACTCTGCACCCTGTGATTCATGGGTTGAGATGAACGGTGTGGAATTACTAGATGTCTCCAATAATCGACTAAAAAATGAGTTTGTATTCAACCAGCGATGCGATTACAAGAACACCATGCCGAATCTTCATACATTCAACACAAGCAACAATGAGTTGACCAGCTTAAAAGACTTATCATCCCTCACAAAAGAATTCCAGGAGCTAAAGGTTTTGGATTTCAGCTACAACAAATTAGGATCTGCTAAAGATAGCCAAAATTGTGTCTGGAAACAAAATATCACCAAGTTTATTGCTCACCATAATAACTTTGTAGGTGAAGCTCTCAGTTGTCTACCAACCACAGTACAGTACTTGGATCTGTCCTACTGTGATCTGGACCAGCTGGACATGAACTACTTTGAGAAAACCACCAATCTCAAAACCCTTCTACTGAGTGGGAATAAAATTAAATTCATCCCATCTAAATGGGAAAGTGCATCACTGCAATCGCTAGCTTTGGATGGGAATTCATTTGGCCTAATTAGCAAAAAATCCTTTGAAGATATGCCTCAGTTGTCTCAACTTCAGGCAGGGAACAATCCTTATCATTGCACATGTGAGCTTCATGCTTTCATCCAGGACACAATTTCAAAAGGAAAGGTAAACCTCACAAACTGGCCTGAGAACTACAAGTGTTACCACCCAGAGGCTTTGCTCAACACAGTCATAGCCAAATACTTTCCGGGTCATGTAGCATGTGACATCAGACTGGTTATCATTATCTGTGTTGCAACCACCACAGCAGTGATCTTAATACTTATGCTGATTTGCTATATTTTTGACCTCCCATGGTACACTAAAGCAACATACCAGATCATCAGGGCTAAATACAGAGCTCACAAGGAGAAAGCAGCTGGTGATCTGGAAACTTTTACCTACCATGCCTTCATATCCTACAGTCACTCAGATGCTGACTGGGTGAGGCACCAGCTCTTACCCTGTTTGGAGAACAACACGAACCCCTATCGTCTATGCATTCATGAGAGGGACTTCATGCCTGGAAAGTGGATCATTGATAACATCATTGAGAATATTGAAAGCAGTCGTAAGGTACTAAAATGTATTATGTAGTAAAAGCACCCCACTATACACCAGCACATTAAAAGTTACAGTAAATTAAAGTCTTGCAAAATGAGAAACAACACACAGCAAAACCTAATTATTTTGGACATTTTTTTTTTAGGAGCTACAGTTTTAGTCAGTTGATCTATAGCAACGTCACTCAGTGGAAGTGTGTGTCATTTTCACATAATTTTGTTCATTCAAAGGCAAAACAAAATAGCTTATAGTCACCTGGTTCAGTAGATGCCACTTCTTCTTGGCACTTCTCATTTTTTAAACTACATTGCAATTATAAATGATGAAAACATCATCTCAAAACTTGCCTGACAATTTGTTGACTGTTGGAATACCGAGTCTTAAAAGTCTAAAAAAGTAAGTAATGGTGATATGAGTTATGCTAAATGGTTGATGAATATAGTTGCCCTGTTATTCAGCATCTCATCGTTGTTGTTTGGAAATTGGTAGGAAAGCATAAGGTAGAGACCCTATAATAATTTCCTTTCTGTTGTTTTCTTTATTCCTAGGTAATGTTTATTCTCTCACGGCACTTCGTTAACAGTGAGTGGTGCAACTATGAGCTGTACTTTGCTCAGCAGAGAGCAATGGGAAAAACCTTCAGTGATGTCATCTTAGTGGTTAAGGAGCCTATTGATCCAAACTCCTTACCCAGCAAGTATTGCAAGCTCAAGAAGATGCTGAGTACAAAGACATACCTGGAGTGGCCCCAGCAGGTTAACCAGCAGGCATTTTTCTGGGCACAGCTGAGGAGTGTCCTGGGAAAGCCAACAACCCAAGAGCGGGCAAACAGTGTTAAGAGAAGAACCCTATCTGCGGGAAGAATATCTGTGATTGGTCCCCCTATTGAGGAAAGGGTGCCAGAAGAAGATAAGATGACTGTGGAAAAAGAAGCAGAACCCACAAACGAAGCAAATGAAGAGCCATTAAATCAGATACCACTGGTGGCATTTTAGCCATTAAATTAAAAAGAACTATTAAACAAATGCCTTTCTCAGTATTTTCTCAGTAAAGACCTCCCCTCAAGTAACCTTTTTGTTTAGGCTATGCCAACAAGGGAGCAAAATACAGCATCTCATTGTGATAACAAAGAAAAACAAACAACCCCTGCCCAACAATCTGTCTGCCCAAGGCAGTCTGTCATGTCATCCCTGACAGCTGAGCTGATGGCCTCTGCTTCACTTTCCCTCAGTGTCTCAGGCCAGGTGCCCTGCTGACAGGCGCTGAAAGGCCGGCTCACATGAGATCTCCCATGTTGCACTCTGGATAACAAGCAAGGTCCCAGCAAACCATGGTGACAGGTGCCACACTGTGAAAGGACTGTGCACTGTTACATTCTTGGCCCTCAGAGGTATGAGATCATGAATGTTCAAACTCAGATCAAGCCGAGTCAAATGAAACCATATAGTAACAATACAAGCGATATCAAGTTGTAGAGCAAAAGCTTAGAAACTGGAGAATGGTAATGCTCCATCAATCAGTGTTTGTATCAGCACTAATCATTTTGAAGTTTTCGGTGCAATATTCAATGTGTTTCAAGCTGAATACTATTCCTATTTTAGTGAATACTGCACACAGGTAGTCACCAATTTAAGTTACTGCCAAATGTCAGTCTGAACTTGTGTGCTTGCTGTTTGTTTATTCCTAAAGCCATCCCTCATGAGTTACTATTAGCTTTGCTGTTGGCATACATTGCAAAAGCACACTCACAGAGATTGCTCACTTGACACATGTCATACTTTCACTGGGTCCTCTATGAATCACTGTTTCATATAATAGTTAATGTTTATCAAATATTTGTTCAGTTTTCAGTGTTATCATTGTCACCAGGTATAATATAACTAAGGGAATTAGAATGAGTTATACAGACAGATAGCAGATACATGTCCAGTGCCTGAATGAAGTTAGATTTAGTTGTCTTTACACATGCTTTAAATAAAATAAAAGCTGTTGTATGATTAAGAAAAATGGTTTTGCCAGTTGATAAATGTGAATGTACGTTTGTTACATATTGTTTGTGATGGAAGGTTTTTGTTCTAAATATTGAGTCATTATGTCTACCTTACTACTATTTTTAATCATTTGGATTCAGTAATGTAATACTTTGATAAAAAAAAAAAAAGCAGCGTTATTTCTTTTTGCTGTGCTCTGACTTGATTCATGTTGGGCCATTTTAAATTTAACTTTTTTAAAACTGTTTTTTTTAATTAATTTAACTTTTATTTAAAAAATGACTTAACTGATATGGGTTTTGCTATTAATGGTAAGTGTGCAGCCTTGCTTACTTACATATGTGGGCAATAACAAAGTTTGAAAATGGCCAGTAGATGACACCCTTGAACTTAGGCAGAAATGTGACACCACACAGCTAAGGTGTGATGTGCACCCATTTACCAGTTTTTGGTAGTAAGGGGAGTAAGCTCATATATTTTACTTCCCTCTGCATATGTGTATAAGTAATGTTAACATGCAGTCTATAGACTTCAAGTGTTTTTGTATTAAACCGCAAATGAAGGACATGTTTGTTTTTCATGAAGAGTCATATTATACATTCTCTAAAATAATGCAGTGCCTTATTTTATTGTCTTGTATAATGCTGGTCATTCATAATTCATACTGTGCAGATGTTGAAATGAATGAATAAAAACATATTTAGTTTCATTTGGCAAAAGAGTGATCACCATAGGCACATTGTTTAGAACAGCTTTTATGAGTAATCGACAATGGATGGTTTTATTCCCCCACACGAAACACAGAGTGTTTAATCTCCAAGTATGTTCCCCACACCAAAAATAAAAGGCCAGTCTGGTCTCACCTGCTGTCTCAGACCAGAGAGGACATTTTTTTTAAAAACTGTTGCTGTAGATACCAAATGCAAGTCGGTTTGGTAAATTTTTAACTAGCATGCAAAAAGCATTGGCATTACACAGGCTACCAGGAGATACTGATGCAAATCAACTCTTAACAACCTGACCCGCATTTAATTTGTATTTCTGCAAAAGTCGAGCTGTCATTCAAATACAATCAATATCTGACTTGCAAATGATATTTAAAAAAGCATTAGTCATGCTTGATAAGCTTACACAAGACCTCGGAGAGGAAAAGAGGAGGAATACTTCAGCCAATTTGCTTTATTCTTTATGTTGCTGATTTTAATTTTGGTTGTTTCAGATTAACAAATTTTCAGCTTTTAGGCTGAAATCAGGGATATTTGTAGGCACTTTAAAATGGAAATTGAAAAACCTTTTCTATAGATTTTTCAAGTTGCACTCGAGTAATATTTGTGCTTCTAATGCAACATTAATACATAACTGGTATATATAATGTAGCATACCCTGAATTACATATAAACACATGTACCCTCACTAACCATCTGAGTATCTACTTAATTTGTAACTAATCCCTGTTGCAACATAACTATATAAGGTTAGGAAAAAGAGTGAGTGGTGTTTGTCCTGCAAAGTTCTAAGAGCTGAGGTTGTTGCCTTTAATGGCAATCCAGTTCAATGGTGAAAGCGCTGATGATGCCGTTCAGAGGGAGGTGCCTATCTGATTAAGGTTCATTTGCACACAGGTGAGAGTCGCTATAAGTAATGAGGTGAGAGCTGTGGTGAGAGCTCAATTTGATCTACTTTCAACAGAACCGGTTAGGTGTCACTGTCCAGGTGAGTTACTGATCTTTTGCTTTTCTTTTTCCCTCCATTGTTTTGATGTGCAGTGGTAGTGTGAAGGATTTTTTTTTTTTTTTTTTTTTTTTTTTGTAGAACTACTTGTGCTGTAGTTGGAGTCACAGTTAATTAACACCAGCTTCTCATTTGACATTCAAAGACTTAATTAGCTCCCTGATCACGCTGGGAATAAATGATTAACAGCAATCATTGAGAATAATTAGGGGAATCTGATGCCACATCATTTGGAGAAGTGATTTTGCAAACTGTAGATATTCACACAATCTCTCACATACACTATAGATCATTAGATACATGTTGCTCTTCATATAGGCTAAACTATCATCTAATAGCTTTGATGGAAATAAGACCATACTCTAAAATTTATCTGAGGTTAAAGGCTATTTATATAATGTAATGCAACAAAGAGCAAAATCTATACTTACTGTATGTGCGACCTGTCCTGGAGGGGGTCTGGCTTTTGTCTTCTACTGGTTTGTGAGGAGGGGTGTGTGAAATGAAACTGCTCTCTTGTATAGGCTTCTCGGGTGTCTGATAGTGAAAGGCTGGTATAAGGTTAGACACTAGACCTGTCTGGTTACCATGCTGCATTCTCCTCTATGTATTCTGTTTGGCACCATTATTAGCAGGCTTCAGCAATTGAAATCTATTTGTTTCATGAGACAACATGCTTCCCCGGCAGTGCCATATTATATAGAATCAACACGCCTAACCAAGAAGTGGTCCCTCATCGTGTGTGTTTTACCTTGTTTTGTTTTTAATTATTATTTAAATGTCTTGAGAAAAGTGAGCAAAAGTGAGTACTTGCCCTTTAATCTACAAAATGTAATCTGATTCTGGCTATAGTCCACTGTACAAATAACCGTAAGCCATGCTCTGCCAAAAACTGTCCATACCACCATCAGCGCCAATCTTTCTGTCATTGAGAAATAAAAATGCAGGGAGGGAAGTGAAACACTGTCATGTAACCTGAGTTTTTCTATGATTACATGGTAAGTGTGTGAAACAGTTTTGCATCCTCATTCCTTTTCTAATTTGGTTTTGCTAGAATCATCCCAATCTGTGTGCCAGTGTATTAAAACAATTGTAATGAAAGGTTTCTCTTAAGCTTTTATAGAAACTGAATGACTTTTAGTCCCTCTTTGTATCTGTATATCAAATGATGCTGGTCACCCTGCTCTAAATGGTATATTCCATGTTTGGAATAAATCTCTTTTGTGGTTAATTTATCCTTCCCTTTCTGATTTTTAGAATTGCAAAATGAGTGCCAATCTGAAAGGAGCAATGGTGGACCTCATTGATGTGTTCCACAAGTATTCTGGAAAAGAAGGTGACAAGTACACGCTCACTAAATTGGAGCTGAAGAATTTGTTGAAGAATGAACTTGGAGAGTTTCTGGAAGTAAGTATCTGTTGCTTAATCAATTTTTTTTTTTTTCTCCTTCTGAAGCTGACCTGAATAATGTATAATTTTAATGTATTTTAAGTTTTAACAAAGGTAAATCACCATGGTAATTTCCAAAAGAACCTGATGGTTTCTCAGTTTCAGCTATATTTTGAGGAAAAAGTATTTTATTTGCTTTTTTTAACTCTATAATGTTGGCCAACAAGTTGATACCTGGGCAAATGAGGAGAACATGCCTCTGTCTAAAGTAGAAGTTATTTCCAGACTATGCAAATTAAAGACGACCAGCTCCATCATTAAGATTTGCACTTGGGGAAACTAAACTTGTTGCTCCCCTTTTAGGGCCCCAATGATGCTTGCGTGGTGGAGAAGATTATGCGTGAACTGGATGACAATAAGGATGGTGTGGTGGATTTCCAGGAGTTTGTTGGTCTGGTCGCTGCGCTGACTGTCGCCTGCAATGAATTCTTTAAAAGTGATTCCTCTTAAAAAGGGGGGAAATAAATGCTTATTACTAAATAACTTTTACGGCAGAGTTGGTCAGGGGTTCGGAGGGTTCAATCATTTTGGACACTAGAATGTTGCAGAAGATCCACTACTGCTAATAAATGTTTTTGTTCTGTCCTTGGAAATGCTTCCATCCAATAAAAGTAATTAAATGTGTGTGTTGTCCTTGGGAAGCATTTGTAATGGCTCAATAAGTTTACCCACATAATTTAAGTATAATAAAACCTTTCAACAGGTTTAATTGGCTTCATGAGCTTTCTAGCAACTTCAAGCACCACCTAATGGCTAAATCTTGGCTAGGAAAAGCGTTGGTCCTAGAAAGTAATTTTAAAGTTGGCTTTTGTATCTCTCCCATATTTAAAAATAAAAAAATAGCCTGGAAAGAAATTATGACAGGGTTTAAAAACTTATAATGGCTGTGCCACAATGGGCTTTATCATCTTTTAAATTGGAGTGTTGGGCGGGGTCTATCCTCCACTCTCTGATATCTGGAATCCATCTCAGTAGGGTAAGCATTTCATGTGCGTCTCATCCTAAAATAAATCTGCACTATCGAGGATGCACAGAAGTATTTCTACCTTCAATACAAAGAAACCTACGAACTGTGAGGGAAGGGGGGCTCCTTAACAGCATGTCCTTCTCATTCACATCTTTCAGTTAGATTATCAATCTTCTGCCCTTTGATTTGGACTTCATAGATCCCCCAGCGGGGAAATTTGTGCGTAACCTCAGCTCAGGTTTCTGTGAATAAAGAGATGCTGTATCATGTTGTGAATGTAAAGTGGCCTTATAAAACACACCAAGAGCATTGTTACACCTGAGCCAAAAGTGGACTATAAAGACACTACTTGGAATGAAGTGGTGTTACATGTCATACTGAACTGTTATAGCTTCTAAATGACAGGTTATCTTGGTTCGTACTTTAATACTCTCATGTCTCTTCTTCGCTTCATCATCATAGGAGCAACAAACACGCGAGATGGGGAGTTGAGGTTGTGCAGTTTAGTAAATGGGGGGGCAGGTCGTGATAGCTGCCATGACTTACTTGTACTTAAACCAATAGGAATGCGGCTCTAGTTACCAATGATAATTTAGCGTAAAACAACACTGCTGTTTTTAGCCTCAACACTGACTCTAGTTTATTTAATCCGTTTTGTGTTTAGTGCCCTTAACTATGGGCTTACAAGCGCTGGTCTCTTTTTGTTCTGAAAGGATTATCCGGATCAGGGATAGTAAATGGCATTATTCCAGGGGGCTTTTCATTACATGGCTGCATGCCTTTTCAAATGAGGAAGATTGTGAAACTGATAAACATTCATCTAGGCAAAAAGTCAAGGTGTGCTATCCATGAATGCATGTGTGTCCCTGAACAGGTGCAAGGTTAATGGGTGTTTGACTCCTAAAATTTGACTTTGTCCTCACTTCTGCAGCTGAAGCACTAAACATGTAGAAAAAAAATTCACACAGAAAAAAGAGTTTGAATTAGCATAATACCCTTTGATAGAAAAACAATCACTGCTTCACTTTGGCTCAGCACAGCAGTGTTCCACTAGAAATTTCTTTTCAAGCATGAATCAAGAAATTGCTTTCAAGATTGCTTCATTTTTATGTTATTCAATTTAAATAAATTGAGTGATTTGTTTAGCCTGACACGTAGCCAAAAATGTATACAGATCAATAGACCTACGTTTTTAGGTAAATCTGAACAATTAAATCTGATTTTCCTCAAAAAAGAAGCTTTGCTTTGCCCTGCCTATCCTAGCAAAGCTAGCTTTGCCTCCTTTGTTCACACTGACACAAGTAGGTCAGACAACCATTTAAGGTTAAACACAATGAAACTGCACACAATGAAGTCTAAAGAAACTCAATACAGCTCCTTATAAAGCTGTAAAGCTTCATTTATATTGTAAGAGCAGGTTGGTTAACTGACATTCTCCTCGGAAGCACAAGCTCGAGTTTCATGACACTGCTGCTAGCAGACAAGGCAGGTTTGTCTATACTGTCAAGGTCCACCCTGCTGCCACGTGGTGGCAGTGGATTAAGCTACAAATGCAGCTTCATAACTGATGAAGCTAAACAAATTTTTTGGAAAATGTCAAGATATAATTTCACACAATCTACCCACCCTTTCTATACAGTGTTCTGAAACAGTGAATGCAGCAGAATTCCCAAACTGTAATTTCAGTTTCCGCTTTATATAAATAAAATAATAATAATAATAATAACTATATATATATATATATATATATATATATATATATATATATATATATATAAAACACCCAGCACACCCCTGCGGGCGGTTTATCCTTCAAGCTCGGGTCCTCTACCAGAGGCCTGGGAGCTTGAGGGTCCTGCGCAGTATCTTAGCTGTTCCCAGGACTGCGCTCTTCTGGACAGAGATCTCCGATGTTATTCCCGGGATCTGCTGGAGCCACTCGCCTAGCTTGGGAGTCACCGCACCTAGTGCTCCGATTACCACGGGGACCACCATTACCTTCACCCTCCACATCCTCTCGAGCTCTTCTCTGAGCCCTTGGTATTTCTCCAGCTACTCGTGTTCCTTCTTCCTGATATTGCTGTCATTTGGAACCGCTACATCGATCACTACGGCCGTCTTCTTCTGTTTGTCTACCACCACTATGTCCGGTTGGTTAGCCACCACCATTTTATCCGTCTGTATCTGGAAGTCCCACAGGATCTTAGCTCGGTCATTCTCCACCACCCTTGGGGGCATCTCACATTTTGACCTCGGGACTTCCAGGTTATACTCGGCACAGATGTTCCTGTACACTATGCCGGCCACTTGGTTATGGCGTTCCATGTATGCCTTGCCTGCTAGCATCTTGCACCCTGCTGTTATGTGCTGGATTGTCTCTGGGGCATCTTTACACAGCCTGCACCTGGGGTCTTGCCTGGTGTGATAGACCCCAGCCTCTATGGATCTTGTGCTCAGAGCTTGTTCTTGTGCTGCCATGATTAGTGCCTCTGTGCTGTCTTTCAGTCCAGCTTTGTCCAGCCACTGGTAGGATTTCTGGATATCAGCCACCTCCTCTATCTGCCGGTGGTACATACCGTGCAGGGGCCTGTCCTTCCATGATGGTTCCTCGTTTCCCTCCTCTTTCTTGGGTTTCTGCTGCCTGAGGTATTCACTGAGCACTCGGTCAGTTGGGGCCATCCAATGTATTCTTGGATGTTCCTTGTCTCATCCTGGACTGTGGTGCTGACACTCACCAGTCCCCGGCCCCCTTCCTTCCGCTTAGCGTACAGCCTCAGGGTGCTGGACTTGGGGTGAAACCCTCCATGCATGGTAAGGAGCTTTCTTGTCTTTATGTTAGTGGCTTCTATCTCCTCCTTTGGCCAGCCTATTACCCCAGCAGGGTACCTGATCACGGGCAGTGCGTACGTGTTGATGGCCCGGATCTTGTTCTTACCATTCAGCTGACTCCTCAGGACTTGCCTGACCCTCTGCAGGTACTTGGTGGTTGCAGCCTTTCTAGCGGCCTCTTCATGGTTCCCATTTGCCTGCGGGATCCCCAGGTACTTGTAACTGTCCTCTATGTCTGCAATGTTGCCTTCTGGTAGTTCAATCCCCTCAGTTCTGACTACCTTCCCTCTCTTTGATACCATCCGACTACACTTCTCCAGTCCGAACGACATTCCAATGTCATTGCTGTATAGCCTGGTAGTGTGGATCAGTGAATCGATGTCTCGTTCACTCTTGGCATACAGCTTGATGTCATCCATGTACAGGAGGTGGCTGACAACTGCTCCGTTCCGTAGTCGGTATCCGTAGCCAGTCTTGTTAATGATCTCACTGAGGGGGTTCAGGCCTATGCAGAACAGCAGTGGGGACAGAGCATCTCCTTGGTAGATCCCGCACTTGATGGTGACTTGTGCTATGGGCTTGGAGTTGGCCTCTAGTGTTGTACGCCACATCCCCATTGAGTTCCTGATGAAGGCTCTTAGGGTCCCATTGATCTTGTACAATTCTAGGCATTCCAGTATCCAGCTGTGGGGCATTGAGTCATAGGCCTTCTCGTAATCAATCCAGGCAGTGCACAGGTTGGTCAGTCTGGTCTTGCAGTCTCGGCTGATTGTTCTGTCTACCAGTAGCTGGTGTTTTGCGCCTCTGGTATTCTTGCCAATTCCTTTCTGTGTCCCGCTCATGTATTGACCCATGTGCCTGTTCATCTTAGCCGATATGATGCCTGACAGGAGCTTCCATGTAGTACTGAGGCAGGTTATTGGTCGGTAGTTGGAGGGGACCGGTCCCTTCTTGGGGTCCTTGGGGATCAGGACCGTCCGGCCTTCAGTTAGCCATTCCGGGTGTCTCTCGTTAACTAGCAGCTGGTTCATTTGTGCTGCCAGACGCTCGTGGAGTGCAGTCAGCTTCTTCAGCCAGTAGGCGTGAACCATGTCGGGCCCTGGTGCTGTCCAACTCTTCATACTGGAGACCCTTTCTTGGATATCTGCCACTGTGATGGTTACTGGACCCTGTTCAGGGAGGTCGCTGTGGTCAGCCCTCAGATCCTCTAGCCACTGAGCATTGCCGTTATGGGTTGCATCCTTCTCCCATATGCTCTTCCAGTATTGCTCCGTCTCCAGCCTTGGTGGTGCTGTTCTCTTATTGTTCCCTTGCCACTGAGAGTACACCTTTGCTGGTTCTGTGGAGAACAGCTGGTTTATTCTCCTGCCTTCTATCTCTCTGGTGTACCTCCTCAAGCGGCTGGCCAAGGCTGTGAGTCTTTGCTTGGCAGTTTCCAAGGCCTCAGGTATGGACAGCTTGCTGTATTTCTTAGGCACCTTATTTGTCGCACCTTTCTGCAACTCCGTTAGTTGGCTAACCTCCCTCCGTGCTACTTTGATCTTGCCCTCTAGCCTCCTTCTCCATGGAGGGTACTGCCCCTTGTCGCTGTTCAACTTGTAGCCAAGCATCTCACTGATCACTGCTGCCGTATTGTAGATCAGCTTGTTAGTGTCGGTAATCGTGGTTGTAGGTATTGCCCGTAGTGCTGCATTAACATCATCTAGCAGACCTTCTGAGGGTACTTAGCCTTACCAAGATTACGTGACTCCCAAGCTAGGCGAGTGGCTCCAGCAGATCCCAGGAACAACATCGGAGATCTCTGTCCAGAAGAGCGCAGTCCTGGGAACAGCTAAGATACTGCGCAGGACCCTCAAGCTCCCAGGCCTCTGGTAGAGGACCCGAGCTTGAAGGATAAACCGCCCGCAGGGGCGTGCTGGGTGTTTTATATATATATATATATATATATATATACACACATACACACACACACACACACACACGAAGGCTCAGAGAAGAGCTCGAGAAAATGTGGAGGGTGAAGGTAACAGTGGTCCCAGTGGTAATCGGAGCACTAGGTGCGGTGACTCCCAAACTAGGCGAGTGGTTCCAGCAGATCCCAGGAACAACATCGGAGCTCTCCGATGTTGTTCCTGAGTAGACCTCTGGTAGAGGATTACTCATTCTCATTACTTTATTATTATAGTACGAGGAATAAGTAATAAGGGAAGGACTCTGGATCAGCACCACAGTATATACAGTATTCTGGAGAAGGTATACAATGTCACTGTATGTGCATGTGTGTGCCAGACATGCCTGTGAGGCCAGAATTTTAAAATTTTGATAGAACAGTAGCAGTATAATGTCCTCGTAAGTGGATATCAGGCCCTTGTAGAGCAAAATTGAGTATTTTGGTCTAAATAACCCAAAATGTGATGTCCACATATATGGACGCCAGGTCCTAGGGGGTTGATGCAATAGCAAATTGTGCCTTGTTCTCAGTTGGACAGCAAGTGGAGAGTAATAGATGAGATGAGGAGATGAAAGGAGGAAGAGAGGCAAAGAGTGAGTCAGTTTATTTGATCGCTTGACTTGTGATTACAAGCGCTGCTACCAATCTTTGCATTTTATTATTATCTCATAATACTTGCTTAATCAGCTACTATCTCTCCTATGAACTTTTTAATGTCTACAGTCTCAGATCAACACAGCCCTGCCCTCCAGCACTAACAGCAGCAGGAGCAGCAGCAACCCCTCAACAGCAACATTGCACCCCATCAGTAAAACATAGGCTCCATTTGCTTTGCATTGTCCTCACCCTATAACAACGATATAGCATGATGCGATTACATATTAGATTCTTGATGAATATGGGTTGTTGTTATTCAGCCTGGTTCTAAGTGCCCCTTAACTTTGAGCACCTGCCCCTTCAACTATCTCTGCATGGCCCTGCTTATAACTGGCTAATAGGCTGACTAAAAGGTAGGGCCATTATTTCTAGGGGAAATAAGTTATTGTCTCAAAGCGATCCTCTTTCTAAAGCTGTTCTCTAACATTTTATGGCCCAAAGATACTGGTATATGTAATAAATGTAATGGTTCATTTGACAAAAGTCTTTAAAAAATAATTTGATAATATTAGTAATGTTTCAAACAAAAAACGTCCCTGCAAGATAGTCATGAGCACCACCTAGTGACTGTTGGAGTAAATTTTTTACATGTGACATAATCATTTATAGCATTGTTCTGTTCAGCAGTTCTGGTTCATCTGTTACCATATAGCTTAGTTTTTTCTGATTAGGTCTACTCACGACTTGTAGCAAGTAGTCTGATTACTGTTGCATTTTTATAAAGGCCAACTGGGACCTTTAAGCAGCAGCAAAGATTATGGTCAGTAATAGTACCCAGAATATGGGTAGCCTGGTGGACTGAAGTTTGCGTGTGTGTGTGTGTGTGTGTGTGCCATGTTTACATATCTTTGTGGGGACCAAAAATTGGAATTTCACTACACCTGTGGGAACGAAGAGTCCTTATGTGGACAAAATGCCTGTCCATGAATTTGAAGGCATTTTTGAAACTCAAAATGTGGTTTTAGTGTCGGGGTTACAATTATGGTTAGGCTTAGCCATTCATTTTTGATTGTTAGGGTTAAGGCAAGCAGCTAGGGAAAGCATTGTGTCAATTAGATGTCCCCACAAAGATATGAAACCAAAGGTTAGGTCAGAAGTTTATACTTATCATGGGCATTAATGTCATGGTCATTTAGGGCTTTTACCTTTTTTTTTCTATGAATGACTGCACAGTCTTTAATGACTGAAAGAAGAAGAAACAAGCATTGGGTGCAGAAGTTTAATGTATTTACCATGTTTTCAAATCCACATAGGGTCAGAAAGATGCAGGCGCAAATATATACATACATCCTCACTAATATTTGGTTAAATGTCTCTTGGGAAGTTGCACATTGACCAGACACTTTTGGCAAAATTCTGCCTGGATATTAAACCACTGTTCTTGGCAAAAATTAGAAGTTTTCATTTAAATCGGTTTCCTGTTTTGTGGTTACTTGTACCTGGCCTTTAGCTGTAGCACGCACATTTTCAGTAGAGATGAGGTCAGGGCTTTGGGAAGGCTATTCCAACCTTTCATTAGTCTGCTTTAGCTAAACCAAAACCAGTTTTAGAGGGTGTTATGTTGTCCTTTGAAACACCCACTTGTATCAACCATCTAACCTCTGGACCATTGGTACCTGTCAGTATATAGTTGTGTATTGTTGTTGAATGAGCAGAAAATGTATAGGTGGACAATTCATTAATATTATTAATATTGTTTTTATTATATTTACTTTAATTTACTTATATTTTAATACAATTTGTTTGTTTTGTGGGTACTTTTTAAACTGAGTGGGGAAAACCAAAAAGCCTGCAGATGGACCAGCAGATGGAGACAAAGACTTCATGATGATCTGCTCTGCTCACAGGGCTGTTACCAAATTGTCACTGATTGAAAGTTCACAGAATACAGTTTTGCTGTGTAATTGGTCCGACGCATTCTAATTTTACAAAATCCAAGAGATATTACAATAACACACAGTAAGAGCATTTAGGTAAATCGTCTATTTTTATTCACTTCCAGTTTGTTTCAAGTGCCATTAAATTATACACAACTAGCAGGTTTACAACTGAAAAAGACAGGAAATGTGCTGCGTTATTAACAGAAAGAGTCAATGAAAATTCAATATCCTGACTGCATATGTGGAGCAATGGTTGTTAGAAAGTGTTTGCACATGCATATATGAATGCTAGCTCTCTGACATCAGGTTGCAATAAAACATATTTAAGGAGCTGTATATGTGCAGCAGCAGTGTAGACACATAAATACAAAGTTCCATAAAACTAATGGATTTCTATGTATATGTGAGCAAACAAGGGTTTTATAACTTAAATAAACATTCATTAAAATCAAGGTATGCACTGTTAGAATATCTTGGAATAGAACAACATGAATATGCACCCATGTCAAATATGCAGCAATTGCATGAAGCTTTCATGTCAATATGGACCAAACTCTATGAGGATTGTTTCTAGCACCTTGTTGAATCTATGCCACAAGATTTAAGACTGTGCTGAATGCAAAAGGTGGTCCAACCTAATACTACTAAAGTGAACCTAATGAAATATTTAGATTGAACACAATTCTCTGAAAAAAAATCAACTAAGGTGAGATTTCAGAGAAACACTAAATTCATCCTAACATATTGGTTGTAAATCATGTAATTGGAAAATTACATTGTGGCTGTTTTACTCTTTGGGTGATAAAATTGTGTACAAATGTATTTTTATGTGCACATTCATTTATTTGCTTACAAGTTTGCATTGGGCTCATGAAGAAGGGCAGAGTGTGTACTGATCCAGTTACCTATTAACAGACACACTGGGTCATCTTGTATTACCTTCCTTCTTTTGTTTGAAGTAAACCCCTGGTTTTACTGCTCAACCTCTCATTTTAGTTTGCATGTGCTCTCTGCTTGCTGCTTACCTTTTACTGCACACTGGAGCAGCTCTAACCTGGAAGACTTTATAATTACACTGGAAGCCCTCTTTTTTAATGAGTCATAATAATCAGTCATAATAATATATAGATGCTATAGTAACAGTAATGAGCTCTTTAATATATAGCATAGCCATATCTCTATTATTTTCCTGTGTCAGGGAAAGGGGCGGTTATTATTCAAATTATTCAAACAACCACAACTTACTTTAGTGCCTTTTAGTTAAGGAGAAACATTCACTTTATTTCAGCTTATTAGTCGATCTATATGTTACAATCCCTATCAGTATACCACAGCACTTGCCTTGAGTGGATTGGGGAAGCCTTCTAGATGGGTTAAATTAGCTGCTGACCCTGTTTCCTTCAGTGGGACATGCCCTCTGATACCAACCTCTTTCAGCAGCCTTACAGCTGGCTAAAAAGCCCCTGCAGACCATTTCCACTGAACAGACTTTTACTTTTCTTTGCCTGTCTTTTTCGCCTGTCTTCTTACTTCACCTCTTATAATTGCAGTATTCATCCTTTCGTATGCCTCCTCCAGCAGGAAATGAACCAGAGCACCAGATGTGGGTGGAGGTTGGTAACTATGATTTCAGGTGAAAAGGTAAGGTTTTTATTGAGATCACCCCTCATTTCCCAATCTCTGGCTGACTGCAGTAGGCCTCTTTCAGATGGAGTTTGGCATGCTCTTTCTCCATTTCCAAGGTGAGCCAGGGTCCATTTTTTTTCTGTTAGAATCATTTTGCTACCTACCATAAACGGTTTGGAGTTGCACATAAATAACACACAGCCCTGATAAAGGAACTCATAATCAAAGTGCCTCCTTTCCTTCTCACTTGCCCCTGCAACCATGTCAGGCTTGAGAAACTGTTGTGGCACATCTTGATGCCTCGTCCAATCAACACACCAGATGGTCTAGTTCACTTAGTGTGGCCCTTTGCTAGGTGGTACTGTTGTTCCCTGCCAAAATCCTCTGCTGGCATGTTGGACTTGCGATGTCTGAAGGAACATTGCTTCCACTACTGTTAAAGCTGAAACCCTTTTCCTCCAGGTTACCAGGGCTGGTGCAAAATCTCTTCTGAAGAGATCTATGGATCCTTTGAGTGTCACCTCCAGTGCTTATGTACAGTTAAATGCCTCCACAGGACTTGATATTGAAAAGGAGGAGGATCCATTCCCATACATTTGTATTCTGCTCAGGTATCTTGGCAGCCCAAGCCATTTACTCACCTGTGCATTCATAAATGGAAACATGAAGAGCACCAGCAGAAACACTTTATCTGAACAAAACTTTTTTTGATTGAATGCCTAATAATAAAACACACAAAAAGGTAGGTTCTGGGGGTCTAGTTCTCATAATCAGACCATACTTAAAGTTTACTATTTGGAGTGAAAGAGAATTATCAGTGCATCCTTGCTGTTTGCATAGTTTCTCTAGTAAAAGATGGACTTGGACAAGCAGTGATATGACTCAGGTCAATGTTTACCTCTCACCTTTCTTATCAGGCTGGAAGTTTGCACTCCACCCAGGCTTAAAGCTCCTTGACTCTACCCTCAGCCTTTCCTCTCTTCTCTTCGTTGCATGTCCAACTATTGAGCAACAGTGTGATTAGAACACTAACACAGTGAGACATATGAGAACCAAAACCACAAAAACAGGAGATATCAGTGATTTTATGTTTAACTACGGCAGGTGGAAAACAGACTAAAGGGCACAGTGGAAGAATGTGTATTATGAACTTGAAAGATTGCGCATTGTGTTGTCAACTATTAACCTTTTTCTGGGAGTTTAACCTTAATCCATAACATTTACTTCTTATCTTTTTTAGTACAAAAGAGAAATCCATACATATATTGAGAAAACCAAAAGAAAAGAAAACAGCTAAAAGAAAACAGGTTGTTCTAAAATGACAGGACTTCATAAATTATTTTAGATTAGATTTATTGTAATTGGATAACTGCTTGATCTCAAAGCCCACCAGCATCCAGTTATTACCACTCATATTTGCCACTGCTCAGAAAATGATCCAAATTTGGGATTACTGGAGTTAGATATTTTTTATTAGCTGCTGGGGGTAATAGCCAGGATGCTGTGATGAGTGTGTTGCAGTCATGAGGTGGCCAGAAACATGTATTACTCTAATGTAAACTATGTTCTGTGATGTTCATATGAACCATATGAACATGAATATTAGACTTCCCAATCAACCATGTGGAGTGACCTGCCATTTTGACCCCCTATGACAAGGAGGAGCTGAAAGTAGCTATTAACTATGACTGGTAATTTATTAGTGTTTGCTTCTTTTAGTGTTTGCAAAGTCTTTGCTCTGTGTTCTTACAATGAACAATAGCATAGATGGCATTCTTTCTAACTGTGTGTGTGTGTGTGTGTGTGTGTGTGTGTGTGTGTGTGTGTGTGTGTGTGTGTGTGTGTGTGTGTGTGTGAGAGAGAGGGAGAGAGATGGTAAAATGTGATCCTTCTGTGGTTGCAGGAATAACTACAAAGGCAGCCATTCTTTGGTAGAGCTTTAGTAGATCTTTTTATGGCTACCTGGCTTTATTTTCCCTATGGATAGATATTGTCACCACACCGGTATCACAACTATGCGAGATACAGTCATAAAACTCTACAGATCCATTGCTAAGATCGAAATTAAGGCCAAGTTTAAAGGTGTGTTTCATAAAACCCTTTAGTTATGAGTACTCAGATAATCATATACCTGTGACTACTGAGTACTCATAGGTTGCAACGTCACCATGTCGACAGACACGCCAAATGGCAATATATTTTTTACGTCAGTCGTGACTCTGTGTGTATGGATCCGTGTGTGTGCGTGACAAACCTTGGCCTTCGCCAATGCAGCAGTCAGGACAAAGGCATGCCATCCCACAGCAGACAGAGAGTCTGCAGCTAGAGAGAACACAGAGATAAATTATGTCGACTAATGGCTCATCAAACTGTCACGCTGAGCCAAGACAATGCACGCAGCACTGTCCAACTCCAGAATAATAATAAGATAACACAGAAGCAAAAGGAAGACTATACTTAAATTGGCGGATGTGTGTCACTCAGAATTGCTCAAAGAGAAAGCATGTACAGGCTTCCCTCACTCAGTGATTAACATGTAAGACTGTATGTGTCAATGTATAGACTGCACAAAACAAAAACAGAGGAAGCTCTTTGCAGTAGAGATATTAGCCTCGTTTGGGTTTGCAGAAAGTTTACATACATAAATACTTTAATTTCCTCTAATTGAATAACGATGGTGCACCTGAATCCAATGTATTTACAGTGACTATCAAGTAGAGGAGGTCCATCGAGGTGACATTTTCCACCCCTTAGATCAACTAGTGAACTTTATACATTATTATTTTAGTAGGTGTTTATTAAGTTTAAGTAAATTCTTTGAGAATTGCCTCCAGCTTTGAAATGAAACCCTGAATAAGAATAGCTTCTGTACTTGTAATAGTCTTTCAGCCATTTATGACTGTCGCACCTCCTTGGCCACAACCCTTTAGGTCATGGCCGGCTTTGCGTTAGCAAGATATCTTTTAGCATTTACAATTATGTTAAACTATTTTCGTTTTAGAAATGTCCTCAGTAATGTGCTGCTCTGAAATGTTTTGACTGGTTAACTTATACTTTGTAATTTAAGCTCTACTAGCACTACAGAATGTATATTTTTTGTCTCCTGATATCTGACTGCAGGACATGAAGGTTGTCATTTGATGGTATTCAAAACAGCTAAGGTCAACAGTGTGAACTTTCTCTTCTTTATTCGGCTTATAAACAGACTGCAACAATATACTAGTATCTTGGCTGGGGGCTCACATCATGTAAAGAAGTAGTTTACGACAAATTAGTTAGAAGATTTTAGTAAAACTGTTAAATAATCAGGTAAGAAAATGCAAAAAAAATTTCTAGGTTAACAATGCAGCAGTTCCTCCTCTACTGAGTCCTTATAAAACCTTTTACACTAGTATTATGCATGATAATTCATGGAAATTGTACCCACAGAGGTTGTGTGTAGGATTTCCATAGAACTGGAAGCTCTGTAGAACTTGAATCACTACCTGGGCCAGTTTTCATAATTGCAAACACATTTGTGTAGAAAGAACAGAATGAATTTACATGCAGAAGTTGATCAGTTTGTTTGGATATAAATCTGTTTACACTTTTATATTGTGAGAACCAATGGACCAAATTAATGTTTCCTTAATACAAATCATTTAACTTTCATGTGCAAACATCACACTTACTGTATATATCCATCATAATAAAGGCAATATTCCCTAGATGATGGAGACAAACCAGGGTTTGTGTAGTCTTATTTAAGATTCATTTAAGCCAGACTCGCCTTCTGCATTACAAATCTGTGTTAGGATGTAGCCCAGCTGGAGACATTTCTCGAGAAACATATTCTTGAGATATGTCACTAAAGCCTGCTTTTCTCAAACTCCCCCAGTTGGAAAGACTGAAAAATTTCAGCTATATAGTGAGTGTGTTCTTCCAGCCTGACTATCAGACCTTCCCAGACCATCCAAGAGTCATCAGTCACTGGAAGGGCATCATTCATTATTTATTTGTATTTATTTATGTATGGAGTTAGTTAGTTAGTTAGTTAGTTAGTTAGTTAGTTTCATGTGCAAATACTGGCAGTCCCTTATGAATGTACACTATTAGCTCCTTTACATTAGTACCTACTGTGTACTGTATGGTATGGTTGATTATAATACATCTGCAAATAACTGAAAACTCGATTATAAACAAGGAAGATCTTTTTTATGGGTTCAGGAGATTTTTTTTGTCATTTTCCTTTGGTTTGGAAAGTATAGGTGATAGGAAATTGCTCATTTATAGAGTTTACAGAAAATGTTAAACATGCTGAACATGCACCACAGTACTGTAAAGATAGGACAAATCAGTGGAACCAATCAAAGGAAAATAAAGTTCTTAAACAAAACAAACAAGCAAACAAACAAACAAACAAAAAGGCAGAGACCAGAAGAAGAAAAGAGAAGAAATGAAAAGTTGCTTTTGTTTGACAAATATCAAATCTAATCTTTAGTGTCCTCCTTTGTGTGGATAATAATTACAGATAAATAAATACATTGCCATGACTTTACTGAGTTCCAGTTTGTCCAGTACCAAGAGTCACCAGTGGGTGCTAAATCAGTAACTACAGCAACACATTACCAAACAGTAAAAACTTTTCTAATGTAATGAAAAAAGTGATTTTGTAAACATACAATACCTGACTTTTGTTTAATAAGCAAAGACTCACTGTGGACAAACACTGAACTTGTTTCCAGCAGCACCACCCTGTTTCAAAGTATGCTTCTGTCACCCTTTGGCTATTAATTTGAAATGCTGTGAGTCCAATCTAACTGTGGCAACAAATTAACTGAATGTGAATTTTGGTTAACTAAAGGACTCAATTTTAATTTATTGTGTGTATTTAAGGTGAAGAACATTACCAAACAGCTGTTAAGCTTAAAATTGTTCTGCAGTTTGAAGCAGCAGCACCAAGCCAAAGGACCATTACGTTTTCTGTCATCGTTGTGACCGGTCAGTACAACTCTTGGTCAGGGCAAAGTGAGGACACTAATACCCCTCAGGGAGAAGTCCGTGTGTGTGTGTGTGTGTGTGTGTGTGTGTGTGTGTGTGTGTGTTAAAGAGTTGGTTTTGCAGAGTTGTTTAAAGACTGATGGTGGCTGTCACCCCTTGCTACCCTCACCACCCCTGGCAGAGTCCACTGCTGGTTATAACTATCACACAAGCTGTGTCTGTCTCTCTCTCCTCTCTCTCTCTCCATATATATATATGTATACCACAAAAGAATATTTTTTATTATTATTATATATAATATATATATATATATATATATATATATATATATATATATATATATATATATATATATATATATACCTACAGTCCCATCTGTTTAAAAAAACAAACAAAAAAGATTGGCATCAACAACTACAGTAATGGAAAAGTGTGATTGATTCTTATGTTTCAGGTACATGGGCCAGACGTGGCCGTCAAAAAGGCCAGGTGGGTCTGGTACCAGGTAGTTTCTTGAGCAGGGGGGGGGGGGGGGGGGGGACTGATGAGTGTCAGCACCACAGTCCAGGATGAGACAAGGAACATCCAAGAATACATTGGGAAGATGGCCCCAACTGACCGAGTGCTCAGTGAATACCTCAGGCAGCAGAAACCCAAGAAAGAGGAGGGAGACGAGGAACCATCATGGAAGGACAGGCCCCTGCACGGTATGTACCACCGGCAGATAGAGGAGGTGGCTGATATCCAGAAATCCTACCAGTGGCTGGACAAAGCTGGACTGAAAGACAGCACAGAGGCACTAATCATGGCAGCACAAGAACAAGCTCTGAGTACAAGATCCATAGAGGCTGGGGTCTATCACACCAGGCAAGACCCCAGGTGCAGGCTGTGTAAAGATGCCCCAGAGACAATCCAGCACATAACAGCAGGGTGCAAGATGCTAGCAGGCAAGGCATACATGGAACGCCATAACCAAGTGGCCGGCATAGTGTACAGGAACATCTGTGCCGAGTATAACCTAGAAGTCCCGAGGTCAAAATGGGAGATGCCCCCAAGGGTGGTGGAGAATGACCGAGCTAAGATCCTGTGGGACTTCCAGATACAGACGGACAAAATGGTGGTGGCTAACCAACCGGACATAGTGGTGGTAGACAAACAGAAGAAGACGGCCGTAGTGATCGATGTAGCGGTTCCGAATGACAGCAATATCAGGAAGAAGGAACACGAGAAGCTGGAGAAATACCAAGGGCTCAGAGAAGAGCTCGAGAGGATGTGGAGGGTGAAGGTAACGGTGGTCCCCGTGGTAATCGGAGCACTAGGTGCGGTGACTCCCAAGCTAGGCGAGTGGCTCCAGCAGATCCCGGGAATAACATCGGAGATCTCTGTCCAGAAGAGCGCAGTCCTGGGAACAGCTAAGATACTGCGCAGGACCCTCAAGCTCCCAGGCCTCTGGTAGAGGACCCGAGCTTGAAGGATAAACCGCCCGCAGGGGCGTGCTGGGTGTTTTTATATATATATATGTGTCTGTATACAGACAGACAAAGTATACAGACAGACAGACTTCCAGATACAGACGGACAAAATGGTGGTGGCTAACCAACCGGACATAGTGGTGGTAGACAAACAGAAGAAGACGGCCGTAGTGATCGATGTAGCGGTTCCGAATGACAGCAATATCAGGAAGAAGGAACACGAGAAGCTGGAGAAATACCAAGGGCTCAGAGAAGAGCTCGAGAGGATGTGGAGGGTGAAGGTAACGGTGGTCCCCGTGGTAATCGGAGCACTAGGTGCGGTGACTCCCAAGATAGGCGAGTGGCTCCAGCAGATCCCGGGAATAACATCGGAGATCTCTGTCCAGAAGAGCGCAGTCCTGGGAACAGCTAAGATACTGCGCAGGACCCTCAAGCTCCCAGGCCTCTGGTAGAGGACCCGAGCTTGAAGGATAAACCGCCCGCAGGGGTGTGCTGGGTGTTTTTTTTTTTTTTTTGTGTGTGTGTGTGTGTGTGTGTGTGTGTGTGTGTGTGTATTATCAGAAATGGAGGGCATCCTAATGAATGGCCTTTGACCACCAGAAAGGGGAACCGGACAGAGGAAGTTCAGGGGAGAGGTGAAGAGGGGAGATGGAGGCTAAGGGGGCGCCAGGCGCCACATTATACCTCCTGTCAGTCAAACAGACACCCACTGCTGCCCCACTCATGAGGGATCATCCACTGAAAGTGAGAACCACCAACCTTAGAAAAGATGCTTTAAAAAAAATACACTGGAGTTTAAAGGTCACTGTCCCGAAATGTTTTTTTCAGGTCACGTAGAAACTAATTGTAAAATAAAATAAAAAGGAAAAAAAGCATTTCCACAAAGGCATTTCTTACATTGTAAATTTGATTAGATCATAGATGCATTCATGTTAAAAGCAAGGGGCAGTTTCTTGAGCTGACGAGTTAAGCATTAAGAATAAGTGGAGATATATTTACAGATGGGTACAAAATGCACTTTTGTCCTATGTGGATAGCTTCCTTCTTCATAACAACTCTGCATTGGACCAATTTTGTTTGTACCTTATTCCCTATGTAACTGATTTAGGGATGTGGCTGCACTAATTCACAGGTTGTCCTAACATTTAGGCAACTAGGCTTCATCCAATACTTCAAGCAAAACTTAACTGGACTTCCTCACCATTACATGGCTAATATTAAGACTTGCTGTGTGTGATAGACCATCCAATTAGTTTTTGCTTCAGTTTTGCTATTTTAATAGTCAGTTATTTAGCACTAATTAGCCTATTTGCATGTGTGTGTGTTTCCCCCATGCAGCTAACGTAGCCAGGCAGCGTTAGACGATAAAAGGGCATTGCATCATTCATATAAAGTCATGTATAGATAAAACACTAACACTGAAGCTTCAACATGTCCAAAACCGATGAGTGAAGTCATGGTGGCTACATCCATCTTTTTATACCAGCTTAGTTTAGAAGTTGAACATTTAGTTGACTGTCTAGACAGAATATATCATCAGGAGTATATTTTGCAACTTGTCAACACACAAACCGTTCAGCACATTCAGCACACAGTTATTTAGTTATTTATCTAGCCAATATTTTCTCAAAGAAATCTGAACCTTTAAAGGAATAATAGGCAAAGGCCAGTTTAAAACATTTGCAGTATTTTTGTACAGTGTTTGTGCAGCAGGTTTTTCAACAGACATTTTCCTTGTTAGTAAAGAACAGGATTTAAATGTGACTTGAGCAGTTCCCAGCCAAACTTTCCATCAAAGGTTATCATGAACTGAACGCAGAGCATTTTAAAAGTCTTAGAATTGAACTACCCACAATTCAAGCAGAACTGTGGCAGTGAAAGTGAAAGAATAAATGCTTCCTGGGAAGGTTTTCCTGTCACTGAATGAATGTACTCAGTGTGCTTCAGCAGGCTGTCCTGTAATTTTTGGTAACTGCAAATACTTGAATATCTAAGCCAGATGAAATGCAAGATTTGGCTGCCAAACTTCAACAGCACTAGAAGACATGTATAGACACAAAGTCACATAGACATGCACAGAAAAACTTGGAAAGTACTGGATGTCTTTCCAGATCATATGCGATTGGCTGATGCATGGTCTGACGATCCCATGCCCTGACCTCTAAGTCTGGGATTTTAATGCAGCTTCAGCAGGGTCAAGGCTGGGACACCACACAGAAACCTAATGACTTCCTCCAAATAAAGACGTGATGTATGAGTTCTGTGATCAGCCCCTGACCAGCAGTTAACCCATGAGATCAGGTGAAATACACGAAGAAAATAACCCCGCTTAAGTTAAAATTGTATTATATATATGCAGGCAATATGAAAGCAAACTGAAATTTAAATGAACAAAACAAGCTGAAAAAATTCAATTGATGGAATAATAGTGTCCATTTTAATTTATATTTATTATTGAAACTTGCACCAAGGGAGTGGCACTCCAATTTCGTTGTACTCTGTACAATGACAATAAAGGCTATTCTATTCTATTCTACTCTAATTTGACTGCACTACATCCACTGACAAACATTCACTAGGGTTTGTTTGATGCATGCAGCATTTTTGTGTTTGTGCAGTGGAAAAAACTAGTTGGAAAAAGAAGGGAAGGAGGCAGGAAGAACAGGAAGAAAATTAATTAAGGTAGAGGAAAGTTAAAGAAGGTACCAACAGAGAAGCATCCCATCAGAATATCCCACAGAGTATGGTCACCACTAGATGATAATTCACCACAGCCATGAGCCACAGGCTACTTCCTCTCACTGCTGTGGTGCTTAAGAAGAGGGCATGACTGTGTGTGCTTTTGAGAGAAGGGGAGGGGTTCATTTGAGCAGGATGCTTGGAAACTCTGATTCATTCAGATTGAAGTTACAGCAGTTACAGTGGACTGGTTTTACTGGAAGGGTAACATGGCATCATAAAACCAGAAGACACCCCCCACATCTCACAATACTGTGTTCTATGTTCACTTCAGGCAACTTGTGTCTGTAAACAAAGGTTGTATGACCTCAGCGTAGCTCAGTAGAGAGCCTGACCTGTGTGCCTATAAAAATAAGAAAGTTGAGTTTATTCAAATAAACAAATTTTTGAACAGATGTGAAAAAAAGGTTGAGCTGGATCTTTATTATTAATGATGTTGTCTTAAAGGCAAAAGTAGAGAAACTGTATGTGTATGTATCCACTCTCTAAAAGAGAGAAACAAGAGATTAATGTTTTACATATTTGCGTGCATGAATAAACTAACTCAAGCATATTAGTAGTTTCTAAAATTTTAAAAAAGTAATATCTTATTTTACACTAATTAAAACTGAATTGTGTAAGCATGCTATTCATATCATATTCTTTTTGCATGCTCAACCAAGTGATATCACGAGATTTGCCAGAAATGTGTATAAATATAAAAGTGTGTTCATTTAGATGACAAGATCAGCACATAGATAGAGAAAAGGAGGGCCAGGAAAGAATCTTCTTAAACTATGTTCACTTTTGGTTACACTATTGCACTGCAATAAAGTCATCAAGAACAACTGCATTCATTAATCTCTTTCTTTTTTTATCATTGCACAGTCCTGATATGACAGATATTGGCTCACAAGCATGGTTTGTTGGAAAGATACTGCTTTGATGGTATGTTATAAATAATCCAAAATTTCTGAAAGGGAAAATTCATATTTTGAACAGAGCAGACACAGAATGAACACTAGGTGGTGACACACAGTTATAAACACAAAACCTCTCATTGTCTCCCTACTTCACACATACACAAATACTCACTCAAACACACACAAAGACTCATATACAAAATCATAAAGTATTTTAAATTTACTTTATTTGTTTTATTGGTTCATTTTCAGTACATTTATTTAATGCTATAGATTTATAGCACTGAATTAAATCTCAATTTTTAGCGTGAAAAGTGTAAATGACCAAACAGATCAGAAAAATTGGGGAAAAGTGCTAAAAGGAGAAATGGATGAGGAAAGGAAAGAGTTAGAGGAAGGGAAAGAGGAGGAAAAGAGGAAAAACAAGACGCAGTATAGAAGAAATGGAGGAAAGGAGTGAAAGGAGTGTGAGACAACATATAATAAAAATGGGGAAAAATATGTAGGGATTTTGAAATGGAGAGAGAATAAATAATGGCTAGGAAAAAAGTAACAAAAACGGACGATAGAAAAAGTGAGGAAGAGAGATTAAAAGAGGAGGAAGAGAAAAGGGAGAAAGAAGGAAGAGAGGGGGACAGCATCTGTTTCCTGTCTGGGGTCCAGCTGGAGGTGGAACAAACGACAAAAGAAGAAGAAGAGGTGGAGGAGGAGGAGAAGGAGGAAGTACCGGCCAGCCTGAGAACCTGTCTCATACACACATGCAGGCTTCCTCAGGGAAAAATTGAATCCTACTTCCTCCTGTGTGTGCATGTGTGTGTGTGAATGTGTGTGTGTTTGGATTAAGCTTAGTTGCATACACAATTTTTAAAAATATCAGGCTAGTGTTACAGATACAGATGGGGCGATCGTGGCTCAAGAGTTGGGAGTTCGCCTTGTAATTGGAAGGTTGCCGGTTCAAGCCCCGGCTTGGACAGGCTCGGTCGTTGTGTCCTTGGGCAAGACACTTCACCCGTTGCCTACTGGCCCGGTGGTGCCAGTGTCCGGCGGCCTCACCTCTGTCAGTGCGCCCCAGGGTGGCTGTGGCTACATGTAGCTTACCATCACCAGTGTGTGACTGAGTGGATGACTGGATGTGTAAAGTGCTTTGGGGTCCTTAGGGACTAGTAAAGCCCTATACAAATACAGGCCATTTTACAGATATGTGTTTTTCCAAATTTATTTACATATTAAACAACTACGAGGCTAAATCAGGCTGGCGCACTTAATAACACACACACTCACTGTAGTAACTGATGTCAGAACTCACCAGTTATTTTAAATGCCAGAACAAACATGAACCTGAAATTTTGGGTTTAAATTCACATGCCATTCCACTGCAACTTTCTTTTGATTTGTTATGCAAATATGCTTTGTCTTGATCATTCTAAAAAACACAGATGTTGGACAAAGGGAAAGTCCCCCAAAATCTCCAACTGACCTTGAGAAATACAAAGATCTCAAGCACTAAATTCCATGAACTTGTCTTGGACTTTTTCATGTTTCACTATGTTTCATTCATGGTCCAGGTATTACCCGTTTTGTGGAGATCCAATCTGGTGACAGTTGTCGTACATGTACAAATGTTCATCACAAAAACCTTTCCATTCTACATTATTAGGTTATTAGATATTACTTTATGTAATAAACTAATAACTGTGTGTGTGTGTGTGTGTGTGTGTGTGTGTGTGTGTGTGTGTGTGCAGCATAGATGGGGGGTGGGGAGTAGGGTATCCAGATTTGTTTGTTCCTCTCACACACTTTTCTTCCTGGTCCAGGCTAGATTTAGACTTCCTGCTTGGAGCTATTCTCAGAGCACACACACTCTCTCTCGCCCCCTCACACACACACACATTAAATGCACATCCCTACATATAAATACATTCCTCTTTGTAGCTCATGTGTGTCTGTGTTCGCAAATATCAAACTATCAAAACATAAACTACATCTTAATAACTTACAGCAGCAGGTGCTTAATTGCAACAATACCAGCACAGACACGTAAAGCTCGAAGCTCTAAAGCCAGCTTTTCTCACAAGCCCTTAACAATCAAAGGAATTCATTTTTTCTTTCATTGTGTGCGAGTGCATGTGTGTTTCCTGTTTACCTATATAAACAAAGAACCCCCTCTTTCTCAGGTCATTGTATCCCATCGACACTCTCTCCTACGTTAAGATCAGTCATCCCCTTCCAGGCTGATGTGATGATGTGTTAGCAGACCGATATGATTTGGTGAAAGCGGCAGTTGGTGTGTTTAATGTGCTCCCTGTGTGGTCTCAAATTTTAGGTTGCACGTGTACACCTGCATGAATTTCTGTCCCTCATACCTCTGCGGACTAACACAGCTTTGGCCTTGTTCCTTCAGATTATCAAAATATGAAACTGTTTAAGCTGAAGAAGCTTGAAGAAGTTTAAGTTCTCACCATAACAGTATATGCTATTGTGTTAGATTTACTTTTTTTACATTAATGTTTCTGAAATTGATAGTAAAGATTTTTGTGAATTAGTGATAAGTATAATCATCTTGAGCATGTCCAGTTCTCCTGGGAAAGTTAGATTAAGATAACATGTCAAGAAAAACTTGCATGCGTTGTGTGTAATTTAACTGATGGATACCAAAATTAACTTTATAAGTATTAACTAACTTCGAGGATTTTTTTTAAGTTGACATTCACGTAAACTCTGACAGATAGTAGACCCACCTGCGGCAGGCAACGTTAGAAATTTTTTCATCCACTCTTAGGCCTGCGATTTGCACAAGTGTGTGTGTGTGTGGGGGGGGGGGGGGGGGGGGGGGGGGGGGTTTCATCAGTCAACATTGTCCATGGAGTCAGTAATTACTTTTGGGGATGTTTGTGTGTCTGCAGGATCCTCCAGCGACAAAACATGAAACCACAACAGAAATGTAGTGTGTCTCATCTTCTCATGTTATTTATAGGCCTTTGTATTAGAGACACACACGCAGATTTTGTTGTGTGTCTGTGTGTGCTTTCTACAGTGTGATGGATGAATTTTGTGCATGTGTGGATGTACATGTGTGAGCGTGTGTGCTTGTGTCTTTTGATCGTCCTGATGAATGACTATGTTCACAACATCTGCATGTTTGTGTTTGTGTGTGTTGGTGCAGCAGAGAAGTGGGATGATTTTGCTGAAACTTCAAAGCAAAAAGGAAAAAGGAAAATTCAGACATCCTGCACCCCCACACAGACGCACACACACATACACTTGGCAGCGCATTTGTACCTCTGCAGTTGTGGAGACTCTCATTGACAAAACACATCATAGCCCTTAACCTTAAACCTAAATCTAAACCGTAACCCTATAACCAAGTCTTCTCAACCAAACCTCAAACAGCCCTTTGAAGAAGTTAGGACTGGACGAAATGTCATCACTTTCTAAAAATGTCATCACTCAAAAGATCTGAAGTTCTAACGGGTTCTCTGAAAGACAGTGCAAGGGCGCACACACACACACACACACACACACACACACACACACACACACACACACACACACACACACACACACACACACAGTGAGTCTGAGTCAAAGCTCTCAATAGAGGAGGATGGCTGGACAGAGCGGATACCGTCAACCAAATGCTATATCATTACCACAGATCTGCTGTGTGTGTGTGCATGTGTGTGTTTATATCCTTCAATGCATCGGTTTGTATTCTTGTTTGATCTATTCTTAGTTAATTCTTTCTGCAAGTTTTTACATTTCGATTTAAGAAGCAATCTTACAATTGTAATGCTTTTGTCATTCAAATAAATTGTTCCAAATCGTTGAAAAAATGAGTGATCCCAAAAAAGTTACACAGTCATCACATATATTCAGTCATTAATCATCATCAACTTATTTTGATTGAATTCATTCATTCGTTTTGGTTAAATTCTTTTCAGTTTTATTAATATAGTGTCAAATCAAACAACAATATCGAGCACCTCAAGATCCCAACAATCAAATGACCCCCTGTGACAATGGGAAGGAAAAACTCCCTTTTAACAGGAAGAGACCTCTGGCAGAACCAAGCTCAGAAAGCGGCAGCCATCTGTGTCAACCCAGTGGAACTAATGACTGAATGCAAAGTGGTGTATAAGCACAAGGAAAGTGAGAAGATGTGGGTAAAGAAGAAACAATTCATTCATCATGGGAAGCCCCCAGCGCGCCTACTGCAGCATAACTAAGGGAGAGTTCAGGATCATTCGATCTAGCTATAAATATATGCTTTATCAAAAAGGAAAGTGCAAATTTAATTTAAAAAAAAAATGGGTGGCTGTTTCCCAAATTGCAACTGGGAGCTGGTTCCACAGAAGAGGGGCATGAAGAGGCTGAAGTCTCTGCCTCCCATTCTTGTTTTAAATATCGTAAGACCCCCAAAGTAAGGCAGCAGTCAGAGATTAAAGAGCTCTATTGGGGTGATAAGGTACTATAAGGTATTAAAGATAAGATGAGGCCTGATTATTCAAGAGCTTGCATTTGAAGAGAAGGATTTTAAATTTGATTCAGCGATTTTAACAGGCAGCCAATGAAGAGAAGCCAGTATGGGCGAAATTTGCTGTCTTTGTAGTCCCAGTCATTTCTCTCAATACAACATTTTTAATAAAAAATGAAGGCTTTTCGGGGAGCTTTTAGGAAATCCTGATAATGGCTAATTACAGTAGTCTAGCCTAGAAGTGATAAATGCATGAACTAGTTTTGCAGCATTACTCTGAGACAGCAAGTTTCTAATTTTAGAAATATTGCAAAATTGTTAGAAAGCAGTCCAATATATTTGTTTAATATGCATTTTGAAGAACATATCCTGGTCAAAATTGACTCCAAGATTCCTCACATCGTTACTGAAGGCGCAAGGTAATGCCATCCAGAGTATGTATCTGGTTAGACATCGTGTTTCTAAGGTGCCTAAGGGACAAAACCATATATAGAGCACAGAACCCTTTGGAGCTCCATAATTACCCTTAGCATGTGAAGAAGAAGCCCCAACTACAACACGCTCTAATCTTAGCTCTAATCTTATTGTGGTCTACAGTATTGATCACTGCACATGGTAATATGGTGGTCCTACGCACAGCCTACTGACTGCTTTGCACACTGTGATCTACATGTTGTAGCTGTTCATGTTAACCAGAGGGCAGCCTCACAAATAACATCTCTGTAGACTACTGTTGCTTGTTGATGAAGAGTGAAATTATAACTTACAAAGAACTGAAGTGATGCTAAATGTTAAAAACAATGGAAAGTGTCCACTTTGTGATTCTCACGCTGTATTTTTTCATGTCTTTTGGGTCCTTTGGCTGTCCTTCTGGTCATAGCAAACTCCACTGCCACTCCCTTCCCTGTTTCAGCCCACTTTCCAAAAGGTCAGCATTTGCTTGGTGTTATCCACACAGAGCTGTGTGCTGCTCTATATAGGCAAATACCTATGCAAACAAGTATTGACTGTGACTCTGATTTCTAAATTCTTTTAGATTTTTGAAAAATCTAAAAATTTGCATTCTATCATTAGCAGCATTTAACACGACTATTACCTGACTACTATGAAAACATAAGCTTAATAAGAAATCTATTGCATATCTATAAATCTAGTATATATCTATATAAATGTATTTAATATATAATATTTATCTCTTTTTTTAAAAATTTGGGGGCTTTTTTAAATCATTTTATTGCATGGTTGAGGTTGAGTGGAGAGATTGAGGGGGGGGGGACACACAGCAAAGGGCCATTGGTCAGGCTCAAACCTGTGCATACAGTCACTCACTCCACTGACTGAGCTAAACCAGCACCCAGTGTCATTTAGAATCATCAGAATTAGAATATTTTATTAATCCCTGAGGAAATTATGTGTCCACAGTGGCTCCAAGACAATAAAAACAGTAACTAAATTAAAAAATAAAATTACAAATTTTGATATTTTACAAAACATACCACAATTGCTCTAATAGATACAAAAAGCTCTAAGTATAAATATCCCACAATTTCTAAATTTAGAAATTCTGAATAAAAAAAGACAACAGTAAATATTTTTAAGTGCGGCAACTCATGTGTGATTCAAAAGTACTGCTCCTGTAATTATCCAAGAGTTCTTTCATTTTTGTGTGTATGAGTTTGTGTTAGTCAGTGAATGTGTTTGTGTTTGACACAGCTCATCAGTCACTTAAGAAGAAATAACACCATAGCTCTCAACCTAGCAACAACAAAACCCAAGTTAGCTAATTCCGAGCATTGCTTTCAATGCAGTCTGACCGCACATCAGTCAGCCTTCACATTAGCAAGTTGAAACTATTCAAAAAAAACAATCCTTGTGGATCAAAATGAAAAGGGGGCAAATACACTAATACTTCTCCAAACCAATGTTTCATCACACAGTAATCCTTAAGGGTATTGTTGACTCAGAATAGCTTAAGCTAGTGCCTGTGGCTGCGGGACTGGTTATCCTAGAGGCCAAGGCCACTGAGCCAGGGGCTAGAGCGTTGGTTGGTACTGGGCAAGGTGACTCAGGCTAGGGTTAAAGGGTGGCTGATGTGGTCATGAGTGTCCATAGGGTGTGGAGAAAGGGAGTTGGAATTATTAGGATCAGGAAAACAGTCTGATTGGGACATATTTGAGTCATATCTAAAGAAAGGAAGGGCAAGAATGAATATACTTGGTGATATTAGGTAACTGTTACAATTTTGTTTGTCTGAGTCAGTCACAGCCTCTCTGTGGCTCAATGTGGAGTCATTTTCAAAATGTTTCAGCGCTGAAGTCCAGCTGTTTACCTGTAAGCCTTTCAGAGGGCTTGCTACAATATAAATATGTCTTTCTTCAGTAGGTTGGGGTGTGGATGAACAGAGCATTGTGAGGGTTTTAGGACCAGCAATAGGGGATGTTATCAGAACTAGGTCCATTGAGATGGGAGGGAATGTGTACTTTACATATTTTGTGCTCTAGAATGAGAAAATGGCACAAGTACAGTAAAAAAAATTAGATTTAACCCTCTGGTGTTAAGGATACAACCTGTAGGCCATAACTGAAACACCAAAGGATCCAATCTCGCTTTCGGATGGCTTTGAAAATTTTGGAAATTGCAGTGAAGTCAGTATATTTTAGTAGTTTATTTTTACAATATACTTTTTCACACCATAGATAGGTTTATTACCTAAATGTATTTCTGGACACCTGGTGGAAAACCGCTGACTAACAGTTAAAAACAAAACTGCAACAAAGATTGGTTAGTGAATGAGAGTGAAAACTGCTGTGGCCTGGGATTTGTCTCCTTCCAAAAAAAAAAAACTATGTGCAGTGTGGAAATAAAGAGAGTCATTGTTTCCCAACATTGTGAACTTGAGCGTCAAGTCCACATTAAAATGAAAAGTGTGAGAAATGTGTGGTGGATGTGGCATTGCGACGACACAATGCGTCCATTCTTTTCTGCGCTGAAGTGCAACATCCTTCCTCCCCCAGCCTGTTTTTATGAATGAAGGTCTGACCTGAATAATGCACCTGCAGCAGCAGCAGTACAGATGGGAATGAACAAGTGAATGAATGAACGGGAGCACACACATGTCCATACAACTGTTTGTGCATGAACACACAGGAAGTGGAAAGAACAATTAACTTTAATGTCACCTCCACATGCATGACAACAACTACAGTAGGAACAGCCTATTCTAACACTTAAGATAAGTCCCATTACTTCCAGTGTTATGAGCACCAGAGAGGCTATCAGCTCACTAGAGAGGCTATCAGCTACTGTGTTATGTATGTTAATGTCACCTCACTTAAAATAGTATGTATATATATGTATATACAATAATACTTTCTTTCTGTGTGCTAGTGTTAGTTTTATTGTATTTTTTTTACCAACTTGTGGCTCACTTATAAATGCTGTTTGTAAAATGATGTAAATGTAATAAATGCCATTTATTGGAGTTACATGCTGCAGATTTACATTCACAGAAATGTGAAGGCCAGTCCACATGTACAATGTAAGTTGACTACTCTTTCATCTTTTTACCTCTACTTTTGTGTTTATTTGGTACAGTTGGAGTCAGCTGCTGCACCGCAAGCATTTAATGTAAGAAATATGTAGTTTTATGTTGTCCAAAATATTGAGATGGATCATTATTATCATATCAAGTCCAATTTTAATATATTTCAGTGAAGCCTTTGGGGAAATTGACACATTTTACTTCATGTTTAAGGCAAATTACATAATTTCTTTCTCTTTTTTTTGTACAGGATCATGATATGAGTACTGCCTCCGAAACTATATAATGTGCTTATTATGACCATGAAACTTCCTAGGAAGCTGTTAAGGAAGTTGTCAAAGACATGATTGCTTGTTTTTGTGAACCAGACTTAATTTCTCAACTGTCTTTTAGAAACTTACTCACTGATCCCAGCTACAAAAGAATGCATTAGGGTGGTGTCAAAGTGTGCGATGATGCTCAAAAGCATCCAAGAGTAAATAAAGTGTAAACAGCAACTGGTTTCAGTCTTGTTCATGCAGCCAGAGCCACAACATGTTCTCTTGCTTTCTGAAGGGATTTGAACCAGCAATCACTGCTGTTTACATTCCTCAGTCTGTGTCTATCGCTCACAGACGCTGAGTCACCTACACACGGGAATGTCCTCAATTTGTGTGTGTGTATGTGTATGTGTGGTCCAGGTACTACTTGGGTTGTGCAGACCTAAATTCATTTACACAGTCACATTATGGTAATGTGTATTCTAGGTTAAATTTGGACAAGTAAGGCTGAGAGTCAAGTAGGTCTTTAGGAAATTAGCATAAGTTAGTAAGGTGTGTGTGTACACGAAAGTGTGCATGTGCATGTGTTCATGCATATTAGAGTGTTTGTTTGTGTGTTTGTCTGTCCTTCACCATACCGCAGTTAGCAAATTTCCCGGTGCGTGGGTGCCGCTATGTGTATACTGAATGTGAGTCATTAATAACCAGACATGCATCGAGTGAGTGAGTCAGTCAGTCTGACAGCTGATATCGAGAACCACAGGTTAGTGGCATGAACAGGGCTTTCCCTGATAGCCACACCTGGAAACTAATGGAGTAAAGATATAAACAGGCCACCAACAGGAGAACTGAGAGTCGAGAAAACAAGAAAGTAGAAAGCCGAAAATCTTTTTCTGTATCGGAAATGTAGATCTATTGGATGTTCCACTAGCTAAAAATCAGGACTGAGTTTTATTTCATAGCTGTTAGTCTGAAATTATTTGATATTTGATATGTATTTGTTTAGCAAACAAAAAAATAAATATGTTGAATGCTACTTGGTCCACTACTCTGGTCCAGATATCTCTGTACTGTACAGAAAATCATGTATGGTTAATTTACCTTGTTATTTTGAATATCCTTATTTTACCACTGTACTCAGTCAGTTGTTTATAAACAGAATATATACGCATGCAACAGTGACACATACATTTATATTTATTCATTGTGCTTGGAAGCTAATTCAAAAGAGCCATTTAAGGGACATGGTACAGGTATTGTTTTCTTTAGTCAAGAATATGAGATTCCTACTGGAATACAAATTATACCCTAATGGTTTCACATCTTGGCCATTGATCTAAATTTACCCAAAGGATTGGAACACAGGTACCCAACAAAATATCTGGTTCAAGGCATTGAAGCTTGACAACTTGGATCCAAATGCAACTTTTGGTGTGGTTTGATCTAAGTTTAATATAAATGTTCTCCTTTTCATAGGAAATATGGAACATTTCAGCCAGTGGAAAATGCTGCAGATACAACAGCACTGCTTTCACTTGATCAGGTTGTGTGATCCATTTGCATGCACAAAGAAATAAAAGCAATACATTTTGGCAAATACTGACACATAGGAATGAAATAACATGTCCTGTCACATGTTAAATGATTAAGGTTTTGTGGCTTTTGAAAACAATATTTCATACCGTGTGCGTGTGTGTGTGTGTGTGTGTGTGTGTGTGTGTGTGTGTGTGTGTGTGTGCCAGTGAGCAGCTATTATTTATTTTATGGGTGTAATCAGTCTTCCACTTTTTTCTCAACAACTTGATCCTTTTCATTTGCCGAGCTCCTGTCATAGTTACACAATCCCTCTTTTTTATTTACTCTTTTCTCCCTTTTCTCTTTCTCAATCCTCCTTTCACCTTTTCTTTCTGCCTTCTTGCCTTAGGATGTCAGTGTTCTCTTCTCATCCCTCTCTCCTTTAATTTTCTCCTTCCATCTTTTCTTACTCTCACTGATTTGTCCTTTTTTATCCTGATTTTTCCATCCACCTCCCAACGGTTTTATTCTCCTCATTTATCCATCTCCTTCACTGTTCTGTCAGTGCCTAATCAGACACTGATAAAGAGAGATGGATAGAGAGAGTGGGTTTTCATCTAATCTGCCATCCCAGATTTTTCCGTGACCCCAGGGCCAAAAGTGTGGGGTGATTTAAAGGTTGCCAGCCCTGATCAGGTTTGGGCTGAAAACCCCCCTTTTTCTCACAACTCATCTACCTTCAAGGACACACACTGACATACAACACAGTACAGGCAGGCGTAATTCATTGCTGTGACATTATGAACACACTCACAGTTAAAGCATACACACCTGCCAACGTAAATCCTTCATACACTGAGTGCGTTGAGAAAAAGTGACACTATTTTCAGACGTAAATTTTTTTGAGTAACGTATATAAACATTGAAAACATTCTGATTTTGTGAAAAAATGCACTACCAACCAACTGACTAAAACTGGGATTTTTTTCTGCCAATTCTTAAGGTAAGGCAGAAGCAGGGAGGATTTCGCATCTGTACATCTTCAGGATGTCAGAGGGGAGGTCTGAGTTTTTATTGGCAGAAGGAGCATTATGAGGTATGAACACACTTGTTGCTAAATTCAGTAGTCTGATTGGTGAGATCTTTATTTGCATGAGAAAAATTGAGCTTGATCTGAAAAATAATGAAGGAAACTTGCCCTGCAAAACAAGTTTAACGTAAATATTTTTAATGCACAAAATATTTGGATTAATTTCACATATGTAGTGTGTTGTGTTGGCCTTTAAAGAGACAACAGTCACTCTCTGTTAATTCTGTTTTTTAAAGGGGTTTTCACCATGTATGTTTATATATATATATATATGATTGGTCACTTGCAATGTTGATCCTGGAACAACATTTAGTATGATGATCTGGGAACAACACCAACACAACGATATCAGATCGTGCATATATATATATATATATATATATATATATATATATATATATATATAGATATATATATATATAGATATATATAGATATAGATATAGATAGATAGATAGATAGATAGATAGATAGATAGATAGATAGATAGATAGATAGATAGATAGATAGATAGATAGATAGATAGATAGATAGATAGATAGATAGATAGATAGATACATACCCTCCTTAACAGGTGGGTCAGTCTGAAGAAACATTCTACATATATCATCACATATGCAGCATTTATTAATATCTCTATGTCTTTTAAAGATTTATTATAAATCCCATTTTTTGTGTTATATTCATTTTATCATCTCACTCCACAAGTAATGTTACATTCTCCGTTTGTTTTTTCCATATGTCACGATCAGTGTCTGCAACTTTTGTTAAATCACCACTATAAATACAGAATGCAGACTTAGAAATGAAGTTTTTAGATATCACAGACATGTAGCTTGATTCATTATGGTAAAGCATCAGGACTGTATGAACCTTAGAGCAATTTATAAATAATTCTCTGACCAAAAGTTCAAAAGAAAGAGCTGTACTCTGAGCACAGCAGCCCACCTACAACATCTGACTGTGATTTCTATCCACCACCTAGTTTAGAGTACTCCTCAAAATTGTTTGGTTATTTTGAAGGAATGATTTTTAAAAAGTCAAAATATATACAGTACCGATGATGTACCTCAGTATGTAAGTACCTCACTAAGTAAAACCAAAATAGAAAAAAGAGAAATCTAAATTCTGCTATCATAAGAGGATCTAAAAATAGAACAGACTGGAATCAGATTATGATGACTATGATGACTTTTCAATCAGCACGGTGAAACCACTAAATAGATACTTTATGTTGTCATATGACTCACAAGTGAACTGTTTGTCATCACAGGCACGCATAGCAGTCCATGTAATTTCCAGGTGCAATAGGACAGTCCCTTCTCATCAGCAAATACACACACACACATACAAACACCCACACACGTGTGCACACACAGAGGATATGAGTTCCTGTTCTGATTGTCATTGTGGATGTCAGAGGTTTTATTTATTTATTTATCGTCCTACAGTGTGAGGAAACACATTTCTGTACAGTTACCTATTTGACTGGAGATGGTCACAAACAATGCATGTGCATGTGTCTCACTTAAATAGCATGAATATGGTAAGTAATATGATCTTGTTATGTACCACATATGCATACACAATAATCCTTTTTGCTTACTGTGTTTAAAATTGTTCCAGGTTTTGATTATTTGCTTTGAAACAGGTAAAAAATTGGTGATATTTTGGAGCCGATAGAAATGTGTTTTATATGATTAATTGATTAATGATTTAGTTTTTCACATGTGGGTTTGCCTTTGATGTAAATAAATATCCTGATAATGGTTAAAAACATGTTATTCTGATGCATTACAAAGTCTGATTACTCTCCTAATGTGAATAACGATGGCTGAACTTATATCATGGTGAGCTGGCATCTAAAGTGATAGTACAATAATACAAAATTCAGAACATTGAAACTGTGAAGACAGTGAAAATCATTAAGTAAATTATTTAAAGCATGAGAAACAGCCACCCTTTAGGTGCCCTTAGTTTTGACTCTGGAAGCTTTTTCAAACAGAAGGGTCAAAATAGGGTTTCTTGGGGTTTCTGAAGGTTTTATGAAAAGAACAGGCTCTTTCATTGTCTGCACCTATAACTGCAACAACTGATGACTACAGAATATCTGGAACTTCTGGAAAATGTGGGTGTGTGGCACATCCATCCTCAAAGCCATGAGTCATTACTGATATTTGCAACATTTCCTGTGACAAGAAAAAAAAATAACCTGCTTTGTGAACACCTACAGCTTTGTTTTGTTATTTCATTTTTCTTTTTAAATATCTAATTACATCTCTGCCAGTGTTGAAGTAAGAATTTATGTTACCGGCAGTTATTAGAAACACTCCTAGCCCTCAATGTTTCTGGATGAGTTGAACATTAAAGTGTTGCTTAACGGGGGAAAAAAGGAAAATAGCGTGATTAAACATGATAATCAGCAGCTTGAGAAAGTCACATACAGTAAATGGGCACATGCATATGTATTTAAAGTGAATTATACTGTATCACTGAAACCAGTAGTTTTCCCTTTGCTTATGTGCATTCATAGGAGATGTGTGTTGTGTGTCCCGAGGGCCTCACCTGTCATCGCTCTGTGATTGGGTGTGATTTCTGGAAACAACCGGTGGCTAACTGTTTTTAATGTGTTTCTAATTTCAAGAGAGAAGCGAGAGATTTGATGGTGTGTGGGTGTGCATGAAACCCTTGAAGCATTTATGTCTGGGTCATGAAGGTGCGTGTGTATCATTTGTGTATCAGTACATTATGTACGTCTAAGTTTGCCTTATCTTTGTGCTTGATTGACCTGCACTCTGATTGGTTGGTGGAACATTAGCATGTTGACAAAATAAAAGGCATTCATCCAGTCATTTCCTACAGGCTTGTCTGCTTTCAATTTGTGTGTGTGTGTGTGTGTGTGTGTGTGTGTGTGTGTGTATGTGTGTGTGTGTGTGTGTGTGTGTGTGTGTGTGTGTGTGTGTGTGTGAGCGAGCGAGTGAAACCACGCAGCAGACACAAACATCTCATGTCAGGAGCAACTGTCTCATGACACCATTGGAAATTCACACTCTGACATTTGAACTAAAATCTGAACATGTGACTTGCAAAATTTGTACTTAATACTTGCCTTTCAGCTTAGGTAACAGTGTCTCCTACCCATGTGAGAAATCTTTGTCTCCCTTTGACTGCCTATGTTTATTTCATCATTATTTCACAACTATGTATATGATTTTGTAATCAAATTTAGACAGAAATCCCTTAGTAGATTATGGGATATAGTGAAACAGGCCAGCACTGTAGAACTGAGTCCCTAATCTCGATGAGCCGCATCATCTGATAGCTCTTTGTTAGTTTACTGACCAGTGATGAAAACCAGTCGGGCCCAAATTACTCATTACTCATTTATTGAACAATAACATAATTATTAACATGATATGGCTAATATTGTTTAATATTTGAGTTCATCTCAGACTTTTTTGTTTCTATTTGTTCAGAAAAAAGGTAACTTCTGAGACAATTATGTTTGAGACTTATGAAATGCAGAAAAAACAAGTGTGATTGCATCAGGTCAAGACTTAATTTTGTGTTCAATAACTAAAGATATACAAAGGAACATGATCAGGTAATGCATTGTTAGTTGTATGTGTATTATTGGTGCATGCACATTGTTCAAATTGGAGAGAAAGAGATGGGGTGAGGCATAACTTGTGAAATATGTCATGAGTTAGATTTGAGCTTATGATACTGTGGTGAAACCCTGTGAGAGGCTTTCTGTTGATTGCTGTCACTTGAGCTTGCACCTGCTGCATTCGTTTTATTTGCTCTGTGGGATTGATAGCGTGAGATCATTTTACTGTTTGTGATACTAACTTGACCAGTCTGCTTCACCTTTCACTCATTTGCCGTACTTTATTTATTTACAGTTTTTGAATCACAGTGTCTTGCCTTCATATTCAGGAGGATCCTTGTCACGTGTCAGGAGGATCCTTGTCACGTGACCTTATGTTGACACATTTGAAGCCTGTTACACAAAAGAGAACTGACACAGTAGACGCAGGATGAGCTGTGACAGGATATCTCCTACACATTGGGATCTGACAGGAGTTTATTGTATGACAGAAGGCATAAACACAAATACGTAATAGTTACAGACAGCCTATCCTGTTCCTGTGTGACAGAAGCACAACTCCTTTCATCAGATGTTCTTAATAAGATATATAATACTAATAAGTGTGTATTGCAAATATTAGAAATCTATTTATTACAAGTATGACATGAGTCATATTACTGGAGCGCAAATCAGTAATCTGAGGGCTTAAGGTTCTGCAATTCAAGTTTGACTTTAATACAGCAGACTGTTGTCATCAACTCTTTCTCTTTATTCCTCTATGGCAGGTGAATCTGTCTTTACAGCACATTATTTAAAACAGTGCAAAAGAGCGCACTGTATTAAATTAGTATCAAAGATTCTTTAATCTGAGGGGTCTTCTGAGTTTTCTGTCCTGATACAAATATAAGGAACTAGACATTTTAATTTCATGGAAAAAAAATATGGATTTATAATATAGCAATCTATACATAATAATGCCTAAAATATAATAAAACATAATAATGGAGCACTTTAATGATTGGAAATAAATTACATTTTCCTTAAAAACAAGATTATAAGGTAATTAAAGATGGGGTTTTTTTTCAAGCAATAATCACAGTTAGTACCGCACTGTCTGAGACACTACCTGAGGTACCGTGTTTCCAGAGTGTAGGCTAATCTGCTTTTTGTTAAACAGACTCCTCCTCATTTTCACTCTAGCAGGAACATTTTTTTAAAAAGTATCATTAGAATGAAGTACAACAGCCAGCCAGTTAAGTTAGAAAACTATGTAATGAAACACTATGTAATGTGTCAGTGTAACTTTCTTGCCTATATTTTATTCAAGCTGAGCTTCTCCTTTTTAATCTGTGCTCACTCTCTATCTCTTTGGCTTCCCTATTGTCTGTCATCATGTCAGCACAGGCAGAAGAAGCCAGGATGTTTTATGTCCCTATTTGACATTACCTAAATAAATTATGTTAAGAATAGTTATAGAAAATATTTACATTTATATTTAAATATGAATATGGATTCAGCTTTAACTACAGTGTGTCTAAATCCTTTTATAGTAAACCTGTTAGAGTCTAGTGAATTAGAAATCAATTGTTTAAAAAAAGATTTTATGTTTTCCTTTCTTAGTTTTGATTAGAACTTTGGCGTATTTTACACAGTTTATTTTATTCATTTATTGTTATTTTAAATCCATAGAATATTAAATCTCACTTTTATTATTTAATATAATACTGTAGTCATAAGTGTGTTTCTGTAATCAGGTTGAATAACTACCTTACAAGTGAAAGATCACCAAAGCACAGACACTGCAAACACATGTAAGATGAGCACTATCAGGGTAGACATGCTATAATGGTAATGGTGACACACATACAGTGGTCTCTCAACCAGACACAAGAACTGGACACCTGGCACTGAAACGTATATAGGTGTAGGGTGACACAGAGACAAGTATAAACAGACACGCGCACATACTGAAACACAAACACAAGATGCACTCATTTCTAATAGCTTGGAGGAGCTATTTAGTTGAAAAACACAATGTCATCAAGTTTTCTGTGTACAGTCTGCGTGTATGTGTGTGCACACATGTGTTTCCGGTGGTGTGTAAGTGGAGAGGAAGCTGATCCGTCAGTGGAGCTGAAGGTAAACGGTATTTAGTCTTTCCAAGCCCTGTAGTCATGGGACTTTGATGTGAGGATGGAAATGTGTGTGTGAATGTGAGAGAGAGTGTCTGTGAGAAAACGAGTAGGGGACTGCGTGTGCATTAGTGTTTGTGTGTGTGCGTGCATGTGTGTGCGCGTGTGTGTACACTTTTGCCACCAGAGGACAACACCACCAATTTGGCCTCCAGGTGTGCCCACTGTTTTTGGGACAGACGCCAACTTCAAAAGGGAACTTCATCGTCCTCCTCTTCTCTGTCCTCTGAAGGATAAAAGGACAAACCAGGAAGACATAACACAGACGGAGAGGGAGAAGAAAGGGGGTCAGGAGTTGGGTGTGGGGTGGGAGAGTAGCAGAATTAAAGGAAACAAGAAAGGAAGGAAAGGGAAGTAAAACGTCTATAAAAGATCTAATTTAAAAAAAAATTGAGGATGGAAATAAAGTATTGCTCTATAAATCCGTTCAGTTCTTGTGCTTTTCAAAATCCGATGTTTGTTCCTTAATTTCTACTGTTTCCAGTTTACTTTCTTATTAACGTCTCTTAAAACGGCCACACTATACTTTGGAAGAGAAAAATTATTGCTTGTCTAGCACAGCTAGTATTATCACTGCACTTAATGAAATAAGCTTAACAAAAAACAAGTGGTGGTGCTTGAGAAACGATGAGCTTACTGAGCTTGGGATTTAGCCTGTAACTCTACTTAAAAGCAATTAAGTTTCATTCCTAAAAGTACCTCAACTAAAATGCAAGTAGAGCTGAGATATGTACTTATCAAATCTATGTTGCTCTAGTTTTACAGTGTTGGGTATCGAAGGTGTATCAAGGTCAAGTTAATCTTTCTGATGCACAACCTGTGCTGTGGGTTTTCTTCAGAAGTTCAGCTCAGGTAAATTTCCCCTTTGTTAACAACCCGATTGAATCCCAGTTGTTGCTATAAGATACCAAACAGCATCAACCCGAGAACGCAAACAAGCCTGTTTGCAACTCATGCATCACTGCTCATCTTCATCCCTGAGTTTTTACTTCAGTGCCTGTAATCCTTCTTCAGAAAAACAGACGGTTAACCCCTTGTACTATCAATTCCAGATAATGCTTTGTTTTGACATAAGTCAGAATAAAGGGGAAAATCCCACAAAAAAACCAGACTGTAAAACAAGAGGTTTTGTTCGTTAACTGATTTTTCTGCTTGCCCACTTCTACTAAAGTCTGAACACCTGTGTCCAGTTTGCGCTCATCTAAACCCAATTAGAGCTTTCCACAGTTTGGTCTACTTATAATATTGTTCAGAGGTGACCATCAAATCATAAATAATGACTGGGTCAGTAAAAAGTTCATTTGTGGTGCTGGAACCAAGATCAACAGACGAAAATGGTAAAGCAGAGAAGAAAAATATTGGCCTTTGGACAAACTTAAATAGAAAACAAATTGGACAACACAATAAACCTTTTCATAGCTGCACAAAATAAAAATGGGCTTCCCAACATTCTGTTAACCTGAGTCCAGAAGTTAAAAATGAAGATATGTCTATTTTTATAGATGAATACCAATAATACAGTATATAGCGTTTTGGGGTTGTTGTTCATTATTTTTATTATTATTATTATTATTATTATCATTATTATTTAAAAAAAGACTCAGTATGAAGTATTTTGTAGGTTTTTATTGTAGGAGCTAAGTGTACATGGAAAATAATCAAAATAGTGTGTTTATGCCACACCGTACGACAGCGATGTTCATTGATGTGTTTGTGGGCACACACGTGTCAGAAGGATCAGCCGCATGCTCCGAAACCTGCAATGAAAGTATTGTTAAGATTTCTTGAAATTATCTCTCTAATAATCCTAAAAAGGTTTGTGAACGTAGTTTTTAATGCTTATTTTCAGCCAGGTTTACTTTAAAGAGGACTGAGGCTCTGAGGACCTTATCATACTTTTTCTGTCAAATAAGTACCACCACAAGATGGATGATGCATTTAATAAATCCTGAAAGACTTAATAGATGTTAAACTGTATTATTATTAGGTTATTATTAGGTGTCACCTGTTGTGTGTGTATCAACAACACCCATTGTCTTTCTGGCAACAGAGCAAGTCTAGCCTTATTGAGAAACGCTAAAATGCAAGTCAGACGGGGTTGAAAATCAAATTTTTTGTGACTTCAGCACCACAGTAGACTGTCTGGCTGACTGCCTCTCCTTTCCCTATCAAAACCACTGTCTGTTACCAAAGCAGAGCAACAATGAAAACTAATCACATTTAATGCTGTGGTGATTAACCAGGTAAAGTGCAGCACGGTGAGTCACAACAAGATAGACACAATCGAAAGCAAGAGGGATTTCAGAACTAATAACCTGATCTTCAGTCTCCACACACACTTATGGTAGACAAAATGAAATGAGCAGAGACTGACAAAGTGCAACACACACATTAACACACCCTGAGTAGGTGTCAGTTGCCGTTACAAACATAGGAGAAAAACAGATAGAGACAGACTGATAGACAAGCAAAGACAGGCTTACACACACACACACACACACTGCCTTGAAAAGCGCTATATAAATCCAATCCATTATTATTATTATTATTGCACTAGAGCAACAAATTCCTAGAAATCTACAAATTATGTTCAGCTGAACTGCAGCAGCAACCACCTTTTGAAGTAAACTTCATTGTGACTTATTTTAATGTCATGAGAAAATATTATTAAACATTTTTGGCAAATCCGAATATCTTGGCAATGAACACAACATAAATCTGGCTTCATGGTGACGCCAACATCATGGTTTATGGCTATTTTTAGGCACTGAAACTATGATTACGGTTAGGAAAGGTCATGAAAGACTGTGACATTTAATCAAAGCCATGATCTTCCTAAACTTAACCACAGATGGGAGTTTCAATTTATTACTTGAAAATTTTAAAGCTCACATGATAACCAGACCTGTTAACACAAAAAAAAATTCCAATGAGTTTTATTGCACAAATGCAAAACCGAGCTGTGGACAAACGGTAATAGCATCAGGAATGGGGAAGAAATAAAATATCACAGAGATGAGAGGTCATCAGAGTAGGAAGAATAATGAGGACAGAAAAGCCATCTTCATTAAGGAAATACTGGCGATTGTTTCTACTAACATTATTTAAATTTGTACATATAATCTAAAGTATTCAAGTATGATTTTTGTCTCTCCCGCTCAGTAAGACACACACTCTGTCCATCAGGATCGCCGGCATCTTCTTCCCGTTAACACATTGTCTTTAATACCAAAACTGTAGCATACATAGCAATGCAACACACTGAAAAAAACCCAAACTAGAATAAAGACCAAATGTTTTATAAGTTATTGTTGGTAAGTGAAAGTGTAATTAAATTATAAAGATAAAGGAGAGTAGGATAGACAAAGAGAATGAGAAAGAGAAAGATAGAGGCGAGGTTGAACGCTGCTGTCATAGATCATGTGCAACAACTACTTACGGCAAAGTGAAGCCCACACACACAGAAAAGCCACAGACAAACACGTGACTGTAGACACACACACGCACAAACACACCCAGAACCTGATCTGTACACAGAAAACCTTGGATACACACATCTTCAAACACAAAGCATGTCTGCACACAGGGCTTGCAGTGCAGACAGGGAAGCACGTATACACACAGACACAAAGACAAAGGCATATTTGCACACATACAAAAACAGACACAACAACAACACTGTAGTTGCAGTGTGTGCAACTGAGACTGAGTAGTTTCTAAAGGAGTCTCATTGTCATTAAAATAAATAGTTTATCAGCTTCTTCGTGAACTGACCACTCAGAGTCAAACCTTTGTTCACATTCACATAACGATCTGTTCTTTACACTTGTAATGTACTTTCCTATCGACACATCAGAATGCAGAATGTGGACCACAGCAGCAGCACTTTGATTCGTGAACAAACTTCTCTCCCTCTTGAGCCAAAGGACATGAAGATTTCTGGATATAATTCTGTACATGCCTGCACATGTTAAAGCTTAAATATCACTAATGCGCCGTTAGAGACGCAACAGGGACTTTCTAGGAAATATTGCACAATTACATACATTCTTTGGATATATGCATATATGTATGTAACCGTCTGTATGTATCACCTGACTTATGTCTCAACTGTATGATAGCATTGTGAGTCAGTTAGACAGACAGATGGACATGTGGAAGTAACTGACCTGGATCCAGACAGGGAATTTCCACCTCTCCTCCTTCTCCCTCATACCCCCCACCCCCACCCCCACACACACAGGCACACACACCAGTAAATAATTTCTGCTTTTTAAATTAGAAAGCAGAATGAGAAGAAAATTAGGAGAAGGTGCTAGCAGAAAAGGGAGACAGGTTGTAAAAATTTTCGATGACTTGTTTTTCTTGACTAAAAATACGGTTTCTTTCCAGTTCATGTTGATTTTCTTGTCTTTTAACAATTAAATAAAATGAATGTACAAAAACGTTTATTTAGCACATTCTGCTTTATTTTTGTTATGTGACTCATTTGTAGAACTCCCCGATTTTCCAGAATTCCCCTGAGAAAAGGATTTTCACACAAGGACAGCCCGGTGGTTAGCACTGTTGCCTCACTGCAACAAGGTCCTGGGTTTGAATCCACCACCTGGCCGAGGCCTTTCTGTGTAAAGCTTTCATGGATGGGTTCTCTCCAGGCAGTCTGGCTTCCTCCCACAGTGGGGTTGGATTAAATGGTGATTCTAAAAGGCCCATAGGTCTGCATGGCTGTCTGTCTCCCTGGATAGCTCTGTCAAGGGTGTACCCTGCCTCTTGCCCTATGGCTGGGATAGGGTCCAGCCCCCCAAGACCCTGAATTGGATAAGCAGAAGAAAATGGATTGATGAATGCAGGTTTTCAGACAGACCTTTGATATATGCATGCATTACTCTGCCTTCTCTCTTGTGTATGAATATTTTAGCAGATGTAAAAATAAGTTTAAATTGTTTTTTCTGGCATTCATCATTAAACATTTTTTAATTCCATTACATACTTTACTTCAAGCAATTGAATTGATTTTATATTAGTATTTTTAGTTTCTGCACAGTAACCTATATTCACAAACTGCAAGCATATTTTCCATTTTTTATAAAATCCACTGAAATCTATTGAGTTAATTAGACAGTTTAGAAAGAAAGGTGGTGCAGGACTGACTAATGATTAGACAGAGGAGGTGTATACAACTGCAAAAAATCTATATTATTAATTCTCACATTAAAATCTGCTATAACTGATAATCAGTGATATTCCACTAAACTGCACGATTAGTGTTTTGTGATGTTTTCAGTTCACATTTTTCAGTTCCTGGTTTGCTGCTTGACACTGCCTCATAATGGAGTCAAGTCATCTTTATTTATATAGCACATTTAAAAGACATCAAGTGTTGGCCAAAGTGCTGAACAGAGGGAAAATATAATAAAAAGAATTAAAATAGATAAGATGAAAACATTATAGAAACATTGTAACACATCCATACATGTTTGTAAAAAAATATGTGTACATGCAAACATGCACATAAATATACAAAAATGTACACATTCACACACAAGCACACATACGTGAACATAAAATACATGTATATGTGTATACATATGCAAACATCATCCAATGAGATAAAAGACCAGAACAGCTAAAACCAAAATAAAAGAGGTGTCAGAGAGATCCGAAAGCCTTGGAAAATAGGTAGGTCTTCAGATTTGATTTGAAGACTTCCAAGGATGAAGAGGATTTTATGAAAGGAGGAAGACTGTTCCAGAGTTTTAGGGTGGCAATGGAGGAAGCCCTGTCACCTCTAGATTTGAACTGGGAGCGTGGAACTAATAACAGCATCTGACTGGAGAAGCGCAGAGTTCAAGTGGGTAAGTGCAGGCTAAGGAGATCTGAAATGTAACCTGGAGCCAAACAACGGAGAGCTTTAAAAACAAATAATAAAACCTTAAAATCAATTCTATATTTAACTGGCAGCCAATGTAGAGATGTGAGTATCAGAGTAATACTCTCTCTCTCTAGTACCCGTCAGGAGCCTTGCGGCTGCATTTGGAACAAGTTCCAGGCGGGACAGGCTTGAGTGACAGATGCCCAAGTAGAGAGAGTTGTAGTAGTCAAGACGTGATGATGTGAAAGCATGGATAACAGTTTACAGGTCTTTAGAAGGCAGGATATTTTTGAGTTTAGAAATGCTCCTAAGATGCTGGAAAAAACTGCCACGAACAACTGAATTTATTTGCTTGTCCAGCTTGAGGGTAGAATCAAAAATGAAACCAAGATTCTTCTGAATGCTTCTTATGAGAGTTCTGCTTACCGAAAATTATAATGTCTGTTTTGTTGTGATTTAATTTGAGAAAGTTCAGAGACATCCAGCAATGTATGTCGCTAAGACATTTTGAGACTGTCTGCAGTGTACTATCAGCACCTGGTTTTAGAGAGAGGTAGAACTGTGTATCATCTGCATAAGAGTGATAGGAGATCATGTGTTTTTCCGAAAAATGGAGCCTAATGGGAGTATATATAGTATATATAAGGAGAATAAGACAGGGCCCAGAATAGAATAGTGAGTGTAGCTGGGGAAGAGTATTTGTTACCCAGCATCACAGAGTAGGATTAGCTCTCCAGGTAAGAGGCAACACATTTTAGAGCAGAGCCTTGAATGCCGACACGTCTTTAGACAGCTTAATAGGATTGTGTGGTCGGCAGTGTCAAATGCTGCACTCAGGTCTAAAAGAATTAAAACTCTACTTTTTCCAGAGTCAGCAGCTAAAAGCACATCATTGAACACCTTCAGTAGAGCAGACTCCGTCCTGTGGAATGCTCTGAAACCAGACTGATATTTATCCAGAATATTATTTGTGTCTAAGAGGATAACTGGTGGAGGACAACTTAACTTACTCGAGAACCTTAGACAAAAATGGCAGCTTAGCGATTGGTCTAAAATGGAGCGTTTGTAATGTGGAAAATTATGAATGCACTGAGAAACACAGTGACAAACGGGTTTGGGGAGTTTATTTAAGTAAAAACTAAATCTCTGTCTCTAATAGTATCCGGTGTTTTTTAATCATTAAACATGGACGATAAAATGATCAGTCAGGCCATTAGTGGTGCTGTTGTAATGAGTAGACACATCATAATATACTTATAAAAGAGCCATATATGCAGCTAATTTGCATGTGTGTGTGAAAGTGTGTGTGGAGGTTGCTAGCTCTATCTGGTGAAACTGGTTACAAAGAAGGTGCAGAATCAGAAAGTCAGTGATTAGTTAGTGATTGCTTTGGTTGCTAGCAGATTGCCCCAGTTGGATGTAGTTTTTAATGTTGGTCTACAAATACTCAATAACTACTAGGTTGTTAGCATGTCGCTGGTCGATCTTTAGAACTGCGTCAATGGGGCTTTAGCAATCATAGGGGTACTCCTATTACTTCCCAGGAGCTTTGTCAAGAAGACCCATGTGTGTTGCAATCCTTTGAGAATAAGGATGATATATTAATTTTCAAGATGTCCTCTCTCTAAGAACCACATACACCTCCATAAACAGTAGTACAAGTTAGGCAGATTTAGTTTCAAATGTAAATAAACCATTTTCAGACTCTCCATTGGCCAGTTGACCATCTGAAAAAAATGAAAAAATGGTCAAAAGAAAAGCTTTAATGATGTTAACAATATTGGGGTGAAAGAGAGAAAACAGAGGAGCAGTGACACTTAGTGGAGGAGGCAGCGGTGAAGTGGAGGAAACCACACAAACACACAGCTAACACTGATGTGGTGAACTCAGAACTCTGTCATCTACCCACACATGCACACATATTCACAGTACATATAGAACAGAGACATCAGCATACAAACCAGAGCTTTGTGGATTTCTTCAGACACCATAAGGGCTTTCTAGTATGTGATACATGTATGATGAGCTGCAAAGACATAAGAAAACTGCATATTACTGAAATCATCTGTCCTTGAGCTTATTCCTTGCATTGGACACACACGAAGCTTGGTGTGTGAGAGCATTGTTGCAGCAATGCACGTAATGTGAAAGAAACATGAGGATAAATGTGGACCTTTGCTCAACCTTTCTGTCTTCCTGAAATTCTGTATCTTGTCTGAAGTGCAGCTCTTGTCCAGAATGAGCGGAGAATGAAAACAGGCCTGGTGGATAGACAGACCTCTATTGTTCCAGAACATGTTTGAAATAAAAGACAACAGCATAGAGGGGTTTTTTTTTCTTTACTCCTGGGACCAAAAGCACATGAAAACAAAAGTCACAGCAATGATTCCCTAAAGAGTGACAGTCTGTAAAAATTCTTTCTAGTTACCTTTTGTTTCATTTATATTAGGTTCCCCACATATTTTTCTTTTTTAATGCATTCATTAAGTTGTTGTCCATGGTGTAATTGTTTCATTCCTTTCTTTCATGTAGAAATGAGTGGGGCTTTTTTTCAGCTCAGGGAAAGCCCCAGCTCAACCTAAGAATTGTGCCTTGGTTTGACTCATTTGGAGTGCAAAAACTGGATCTTCCTCTGGAGTATTCATTTATTTTTTTTAATGAATACAAATATTATTTCACCAGCATTTGTACTTGAGTGGTGGCACGGTGGTTAGCCGCACAGCAAGAAGGTCCTGAGTTCAATTCCAACATCAGGCTGCGGCCTTTCTGTGTGTAGTTTGCATGTTCTCCCCGTGTTTGCGTGGGTTCTCTCCGGGTACTTCGGCTTCCTCCCACCGTCCAAAGACATGCAGCTTGTGGGGATAGGTTAATTGAATAATCCAAATTGTCACTAGGTGTGAATGTGCGAATGCAAGTGAGTGCGAATGGTTGATTGTCCCTGTGTGTTGGCCCTGCGACAGACTGGCAACCTGTCCAGGGTGTACCCCGCCTCTCGCCCTATGACAGCTGGGATAGGCTCCAGCGCCCCCCGCGACCCTGAAAAGGATAAGCGAATGGATGGATGGATGGATGGATGGATGGATGGATGATTTGTGCTTCTCCCCTAAACTCACTCTTTTCATTTCCTAAATGGTAAGTTTAACAGCATCAATGCCTTAATGTATCCTTTGGATTTATTTCAGTATGTCTCTCCATCAGCAGTAATGTGCAGCAGTGTGTGCATGTGTGTGTGTCCTGTCATACCAGCATTTAAACTGGGTTTTCTCACTTTCAATCTGTCCTTGAGCTCTGCCAGCACCTCTTGCAATATTTTAATTACTTCCGTTACCTAAAATGATTGCTGGCAAATGTATTGTTTTCATGGGGTGATATCTGATTTAGAAACGTTACAATTTTTCTTCGTACTGCTTATTTTTACATCTTCTGTGTGTTTATAAATTAGGATCAGTGGGTTAAATCCAGCAGTATTAGTTCTTCTAATCACACTTTCCTGGAGTTAGTTGTTTCTTTCACTGTTACGTTATACCAGCTGACTGCAATACCTGGCTTTTAACAGATTAAACTTTATCTCTCTCTTTTTAGTGTTTTATCACAACATCGAAGCAGGCAAGCCATATCAGCACTATGATTGGTGTTAATTGGATGGGTATGAGGATTTAGTCATGACTTTCATAATGAACTTATTCTCTCTTTTTTTCTTCTGTCATTCCTTCCTTCTCTGTTCATTTATTTATTATTGGTTTATCAATGGTCTTTTTTAACTGCCTGACTGATTGATTGCTTGTGTCTCAATAAATTTATAAATCAGTTACTTTTTCTTTACCAAATGCTTTTGGTCTGATTCTTTCAGGTTCACAATGGATTCTCGTCTCTCTGTGACTATGTTACATCTTCATCGTCTGTCTGTCTTTTTGTCTGTATCGGTGTGTCTCCATCTCTCTGGGTGGTCTGTGGTCCAGCAGCCTTCTCCTCTCTCTCCAGTGGTGGTGCGAGGGAATGGAGGGTGGGGGTACAAGCTTGGTATTGGGGGACTGGTGGCAGTTACTTCCTCATATGTTCTCCTCCCACTCCATTTTCCCTTCACTTCCTCCCCTCCTGCTTGCTTTGGGCCCATAAAGAACATAATGTGCCCACACACCAGTGCTGATGTTAAAATGCCCCCCACTAATCCCAAACTCCTCTGAAAAAATAAAAAGTTTAGGGGTTAACCGCTGAAACCCAATGACTGCTAACACCCCTGCTTCCCCACCAACACAAACACACACACACTCACCGTACCACCCCTGCTCAGCTTTGTGTATCTAAACTGCGGTTGCTCACGGGCGGAATGACAGACAACTAGCCGTGCAAAGTCACATATATACAATATGGTCACATTCACCCACACTGATGCAGACACACACACACAAAGAGCAACATATATACACATATACAGACAGATATATACATGCCACACGCAGATGCTGTCCTCGACGCTGCCATCAAAGAGCTCCATGTCGCTTCCTCTCCTCCATGTCTTTCCTTTTCTCTGATCTGTTAGACATTTTACCATCAATAGCCTGGTTGCATTTAAGGGGGATTTTCCCCCTCAGATCTGGCGACCACAATTGCCAAAAAAAAGCTTGCAGAGGCCGAAAACGGAGAAAGCAGTGAGTGACATGTGGTGTGGGCAATACTGTCAAGTTCCTTTTTGCGTGTCTTAAAATGCAGATTACAAAACAGACACAAACATGTGCGAGTTGGCGTGGAGGTAAATCACTCTCACATGGTTCGCTGTTTGCCTGTTGTTAGCAGTAATCTCATACTAAGACAAGCTGATGACAAAATATTCTCTATTCAGACTCACTGCAGTACCAGTTGATTTATTTCATACAGGCAACTTTTAGAGAAACAAGGACTAAGATCTTCATGTCATATTTGCCTCATTCATTCTAGCATCCATTGTTTAATGCAGCGCTTGACATAGAAGACAAAGTGTCCTGAATAAACAAATAAGATCCCGACTGCCAAATATTTTTCCATGTTCCAGTTTTTTTACACAGAAACTCTCTGTGATTTGTTCTGTTTGAGTAAAACATGCACAGAGAATATACACAAAAATACTAAAGCTAAAAATGTTACTTTTGTGGTGCATTACAGTGTTAAAAAAGTAAATTACCTTGGCGCCATTACAAAAAAGTGGCTGGCTAATGTTCCCATATGAAAGATTTTAAGACAGTTACCTGTCATTTGAATATAGACTAAATAAGGAAATAAATAATTTGAGAACAGCATGTGCCAACATGAAATAGGGTTTACTGACATGGTCTAACCCAGCGGTTCCCAACCTTTTTTCCGCCACGGACCGGTTTATGCCCGACAATATTTTCACGGACCGGCCTTTAAGGTGTCGCGGATAAATACAACAAAATAAAACTAGTACCAGTACTGAAAAAAAGAAGATTTATTCATAACACATGTGAAAAGACCCAGGAAAACCAAGTTAACGATAAAAACGATAAGAAAATAACGCTAAAAACTGATAAAAACCCTGAAAACCACACATTTCACACCCGAGCCTCAACTCTCGCGGCCCGGTACCAAACGACTCACAGTCCGTGGCTCGTGGGTTGGGGACCGATGGTCTAACCCACAATATAAATTTAAAAAAGGTCAAGTGTTTACAGTTAAGCTTAAGAGTATGAATAACTCATTCAAGATACAAAATAAAAGCTATACATGTAAAGATACAAATGTATAGAATTGTTTACAACAGTTTTCCAACTTGACACTATAATTTCTAAATATAGCTACTTAACAGTTTAATTTGTTACAGTCACTTAGTCAATGAGAATCTAGGATCCCACAGTCTGCAAACTGTGATAGCAATGGAATTTTTTTTCTGGTGTAGCCAGTGCCCTGTACTGTGAAGCAAGTTCAATGTAACCATCGGCAATCAGGCTAAGCATTAACACAAAGGTGGTTATTAACTCCATAAGCCAACCCAGGCTTTGCCAGTCTAGTAATGACCGAGTTCAGATGTAAGTGGTAGTACTAGCAGCATCTGACCAATCAGAAACATGAATAAAAGATGTCTATAATTTAAAGTTAACAGACTATCAATGCTCTGCCATAAAGACACTGATGGATTACAGCTGTTATTCCATTAAATTAATATTTAGATGGACAAGTTTTAGGTTTTTTTTTAGTTGCATCCCTGATGATGTTTAAGACACAGAGAGTAAAGATTTCAGAATTCAAGTGTAGGCTTAGACTATGTGCAAATTTGAGAGGGACAGATTTATAAGGTCACAAAAATATGTTCCATTTTAGGATCATATATCAATCTATAGAACAATAAAAGTGTTGTTAAATTATTTGCAGCCAGCAGGAATAAGAGTGCATGTAAGAATCTGTATTTCCTGTTGATGATAATCAAGGAAAGACAAATATTTTATATGCTTTCACAATACATGCGCAACGTTTCAAGGGATTTTCCAGGAATATTTTTAGAGATTTGAGTGGTCACTAGGTACGGATTTCATATCTGTTTATTGCTAATCTCAAACATAAGATGCTCCATCACAGTATAGGTTACCATGGTGATGTACGCTGGGAACCACTTTCATAGAGTTAAGCCTGAGGTTACCTGCATAATTCCAAATCCTGCTTCATACTACAGGCCTCTGTTCTGACCACTGATGATTATTTAAAAATACAGGCAAATTTTAATAAAAAACGAATAATAGCTAAATGTCAGAGAACAGCTGGCAGGTCTTAGATTGTAATCTGTTTTTTGTTCTCCATCCAGACTAATCAAACATGAGTGTTCATTAAAACCAAAAGGCCTCAGGCACCAAGAAAGTTTGTTTCTTGCCTGAAGATCTTGCTAATGTGCAGACATCTATTTTTTTAGAATTTAAATTGTTGATGATGACATGTAAAATTTTGGGAATGTTTAAAAAACAGGCCAACTCTTGGTCTTTAAATTGACTTAAACTATGTGTGAATCATAAAACAGAACGCTCAAATGAATTAAGCTGGTGGGAAATTAACAGAAGCTTAGCTGCCTCATCTACTTCATTACGTCAGTGTTAACAGCTGATGACAACTTAACTGATTATGAGCGAAAATGATGATCACCAAGCACACGTCTGTAATCTGCGATTATTTCACAATTGTCCCTCTCTCTCTCTTACATACGCACACACACAAAGACATTAAGATGAATGAAGCAGCTGCAGAGGAATTTCCTTAATTTGCTTCCCATGGATTAAACGTCTCTGTGAGACATCTTGAAGTGACTCATTACACTGCTCTGTGAGGATTACCATGAATTTTGCTCAATTAGCAATTAGCAAAGCATAAGCTACCCTAATGACTCATCATCTACGGATTACCGTCAATTTAGCATATAGCTTAATTAGCATTTAGCAAAGCATCAACTGCATCAGTGAGTCATAAAATATAGATTAGCATAAGTTAACATTTTGTCCAGTTAGCAAAACTATCAAAGAATTTTCCTATGATGATGCATTTGTTTGGGGAAAATCGCAAGATACAGTTATGTCAACTTCCACACAATATTTAGAATTTAAATATGCTAGACCTGTATCTGTAGTTAGTTTCTGAGCTACTAATGCTTTTTCGCACAACTTCTTTGCCTTCTGCGGTTTACAGTTTTCCATAGTAACTGCAAAAATGTGAAAATAATAACGGCCACTGACTAATTGCAGCAAAAATGCTAGACAGAGCTAACCATACAGACATTGAGTCACCAACACCTTCTTTAAAACACTTCTGCTTTTTTCTGTTTAGGGAGGATGGAGAGTTTGAGAGAGAAAAAGCCAAAAGTTGGGTTATTTCAGTTTGTCTGCGTGAGAATAACGTCACCGAAAAAAGTTCCCTTTTCTTCTCACGCAAAAGCAAACAACTGACCCACTTCCTGTGGGTCCTGAGCAGGAAGCAGAAAGGCATCGTATGATGTTTGTGTAATTGGTTATGTCAAAACACGAACCCAACTTTTGTCCTTTGCTGTGTCTTCACTCACTTTCAACATAAGGTTAGTCAACCTGCAGCCACAGCTATACTCAAACTCTTCTGCATAATGTTTGCCAAACACTTCCACACACTATTAGATGTATCTGCGACTTTCAGTCAGTGTTGTGAAAAACTGTTCATTATTGAATGCAGGTTTAGAGTTGTGAAAACTTCATAAATAAAGTTACTAAATTTAAAGACGACATAATGGCCAAATTTTAATTTTAATGAACAGCTACTATTTTCAATTGACATTAGGCCTAGAGTAGACAATACAGGTTCAGTTATTTCAGAATTACATAGCTGTTATATTGCATATTGCATGATACAAGTTATTTTTGGGGGTTCAATCGTAGGTTAGATATTTTCTAGGATCTGAGGACAAAACAGCATGAACCAAAAATTGCTCTGTGTTTTCTTGTTAACTGCACATTGGATAACAGACTGCGTTTCCCCACAGACTGGTCGTACAAGCTCTTATTATAAACCATGGGTGATTTTTAGAAATTGTGTGAATAAGAGAAAAATCACAGTTTTTCAGTCCCTAAATTGAACCAAGCAGAAAGTGAAGCGAAAGCAAAAGTTCCAGACAAGTCTGGTGTGTTTGTGATATGACTGTTGAGTTTGGGGACGCGTTGGATAAAATAACTTCTTTGCACATGTAATTTGCATAAAATTCTATCAACATTCCTCTTAATAAATTGCTGATTTGTTGGACAAAATCAATTCCAATTTGTGTCGCAGGTTTGGTGTTAACAGTGAAAGTGAAAGCACAGTCCCCCTTCAGAACGCTGAAAAACAGTTTGGACAACAAAGATATTACTTTTCTTTCTTTCATCTTTTTGCAACTCTTGCAGTAACTGACGTGCCCATCAGAGCGCTGTCATATGGATCCCATTGTGATAACAACCGTGTGGTAAAGCGGTCCAGTCATTGCTTCACTTTTATTGTTTCCTGACTGTTTACTTACCGCTCTGCTACGAACGGTGATGTATATTTGTTGTGTGCCCAGTCCTATCTTTATTTTATTCTGTGCACTGTCATTTTGTTCTCAGTGTGGGGTCTTGTCACCCTGCTGCACGTGCCACTGTAGTACTCTGCACTTTGCAAAAGAAGGGATCTAAAACAACACAGTCAAATCAGAATTCAGTAACATTAAGCAGACACTTTTCAGTGAGATATCTTTATTCGCCAATGAGGCGTGGGTGCAAGTGATTAATAAGGAATTTTATAAAAGAAGCCATTTGCGTAAGAAGAACAGATGTACAATAATTAGAACAGAGTACTTATGTGTCATAATGCTTGGTGCTTCTCATACATGTTCATTGAAGTAGAAACCCCAACAACACACTTTATTTTGTATCTTTCAGTGGTTTAAAGAATGGCATGAGTCTGGTCAGACTGGAACATGATGACAGGGAAACCTGTGAGCACTAGACAGACACAAGGTGTCTGCTATTAGGAATTTTAGGTATGTCTCACCACAATAGCTTATGAAATTGTCTGGCTGATGTTTGCAACACTACTGCTAAATCTATGAAATCAACTTCATATTCACATAATTTCTTTCCCAATTAAATGCTAAATTTACCAGATTAAAGTTCCAATAACTTTAGCTTTTAAATGTGTTTGCATTTAAAAGATTCTTTGGTTCATGAATGTAACTTTTAAAATGGAGCACCCATGGTTTATGTGGTGAAGCAGGTTGTCACATCACTGAGTTGCCAAAGGGTCTTGGGCAAGACACTGAAACCCAATGCCAGGTCAATGTCTTTTATTGCAGCTCAGTCACCACTAAATATTTAAGCATGAATGGGTGAATAAAGAAGCAGTACAATTAGGAAGCGCTACACAAGTGGAGGCCATTTACCATTTAAAGGAAATCTTCAGCCTGAACTTTTCTCTGGGTAAATGATGTGCAGAGCATACCGAATATGGTTTTGCAGAGTAATAATGAACCATCTCTTTTTAATTCCTCTTTCCCATGCTATCTTTCTTTCTCTCTGTATATTGCAAGCTTGTTCAGCACCCAAGAGATTTTAGGAAGCTGAAGTGAAAGTATGTTGAAAGTGAATGTTTTTCACTTATTTTGTCAGATACGCAGGAAGCCAAGAGAGATAGTGGACTGAACAGAGGAAGTCAGATTGCTGTTCATATGTATGTGCGTGTGTGTGGTCTGATTGCTGACTGAGCCCTTTCACTGCAGCAACCCGCTTTACATATCAACCTGCTAGACCTGATTAAAAACAGCCCGTTGCTATGCACTAACAGCACAAACATATTCATTGTATGAAATTCATTAGACGAAACATTTCAATTATTGTGTGTTATATAACATTTATGAAAAATATTAATCAACCAACATTCATGTTGATTCAGTAGCAGTGCACAAATTTCCGATTTCTTCACTAATAAAATAACGATCAGTCTGCATCTGTTTCTTCATAATGTCATGAAAATGTATATGTTGTAAAGGGATATTGCAGGTGGACAAGAATGGGGTCTTGCACCAACAAATTTATGGCTTACTTGGCCAGCAAATATGGGGAAGTATGTGGCAACAAACTCATAGACTATGTGTTATGAACTGGATAAAACAAAGAACGGCTAGCCTTCCACCGAAAGGAATAGCGTACGTCACTATATATTGAAATACACAAAACGTGAAAAGGTTTGGAAATCCTTTTTGAACTATGTGAAAGATTTGGTTGCCACCAGTTTGTTGTTAAAGTTAAAGTTTTCCTTGCAGTGTTTTCTTTCAAATTTCTTTCTTTCCTTGTGAATTTTAGCATTCAAATGCTGGAATAGGGATTGGAGTAGTACAGTGGAGTAGTGATTAGCACTGCTACTTCCCAACAAGAAGGTTCTGAGTTGAACTCCAACTAGAGTTTGCATAGTCTCCCCATGTTTGCACAGGTTCTCTCCGGCTTCCTGCCACAGTCCGAAGACATTGCAATTAGTGGGGTTAGGTTAATTGGTGCTTCTAAATTGCCCATGGTGTGAATGGTTGTCTGTTTATATATCTTAGCCTTGCAACAGACTGGTGGCCTGTCCAGGGTGTACCCCACCTCTCTATGGTACCTGAAATAGGCTCCAGGGATAGGCTCCTGTTCATGATAACATCTAAGAAGAACATACTGCTTAGGAAAATCTGTACAGTTTTATTTAGAGAATTACACTATTTGCCATTTTTTACTGTGGCCATTGTATTTTTACAGCACATGACAGCATCTCAGTTAATTTTGGGAAGTATGCAGTCTTAAGATTATCTGCTGAAGTTCAAAGCAAAGAATCAGAATGGGGAAGAACGATGACTTTCTTTTTTAAATGACTTTGAACCTGGAATGGTTTTTGGTTCCTGAATGCCTTGGTCTCTAATCTGAACAAAGAAACCGCTGAGCTACTGGAATTTTCCTGCATATGGCAACAAAAAAAAATGTCTGAAAAAGCAGATGAAAATGCTTTGTCAATGTCTACCACAGCCCACCTGAAGATTACTAATGACCACGTCCATTTCTTTATACTCACTGACACAACATATCACAAAGCTCATGTCAAAACTGATATCTTGAATGTGACAGTATGTTCACTGTACTTAAATGGCCTCCACAGATCTCAGTACAGCACGACACGTTTGAGATGTGGTGGCAACAAAGCTGCACATGTAAGATTTACATGAAATTTCTAGCAACTAGTGATGTTATCATGTCAGTATGCACCAAAATCTGTCAGGGATGTTTCCAGCACCTTACTAAATCTGAGAAGGCAAAAGGGGGTCCAACCCAAGACTGGCAGTGTAACTAATAAAGTGACTGTAAACACATATTTTTACATTTCATCAGCTTTGGAGAGAAGCAAACCTGTAACTGGTAATTATCAAGATGTGGATCACAGCCATGAGTCACATAGTAAATGCCAGTAAAGACATCTGTTTTAAGCCAGTCTGGTTATCTTTTAAGTTGATTATCCAAACTTCAGAGATCCATAAAGCATTGCACTAAATGCACATAAGTACTCATTTGAGTCGTCATACATTTTAAACTTGGTTTCAATTATTTCATTTTTATGGTTTTTAAGATAGATTTTATGTGAGCAGCTGTTGCTCAGCAGCTGGAGTTGCTTTGACTTTTTTCCCCTGAGAGAGTGAATTCCAGCCACGTAGAGCATTAACACTTCCTTTTTCTTTTGTAGTTACCTAACTGTCGATATGTGCAATACATCTGCTCATTTTCTCTACTATGTTATTTTGAATCTTCTTGTTCTCAGTTGAAGATGGTGTATATTGTAAAGGTAGTATTACCAGAATAGACTTAAGTTAAAGACATAACCACATTGTAAGATTTATTTAACCCAAGGAAGTTGTGCTTAAAAGACTTCAAAGGTTGCAAAGTACTGAAATGTTTGGCTTTAACCTCCTAGGACCTGGTGTCCACATATGTGGACATCACGTTTTGGGACGTCTAGACCAAAATACTTAATTTTTCTCTACAAGGGCCTGATATCCACTTACGAGGACATTATACTGCCACTGTTCTATCAAAATTTGAAACAAATGTCCTCATATGTGGATCTCATTTTTCTGAAAAAACAAAAATGAGGTAAAAAAAAAAAATCTGGTAAATCTTTGTTTTTACATTCTTTAGGTCCCAATCAACCCAAATAGCAAAGAAAAATTAAAAATGCATGCCATGAAAGAGTTCGGGTCTTAGGAGGTTAATTTAGAGTTATGTGCATATATAAAATTTGTTTATACAATCTTGAGTAAATAACACAATACTTTATCTTTGTTGACGAATGCCACTTGGATGTAGCTAGAAATGCCATGCAGGCAATTAGGTTAGTTTTAGAGCTCTTTTTTAAAGGCTGCAGTTATTTATATCTCATTTATTAGCAACTATCACACGTGCAATTTAGTTTTTGCCCCAGAAATCCCACTTCATCTTTTGTCTCCTTGTAGTCCTCCACCACAAAATTGTTAAATACGTGTGAGATGATTAATATCAAGGTACTGAAAACTTTGAGTTTATTTTGGCTATGATTCAGCTTTGGTGATAAGGCTGACGGACAAGACAAAAAAACTCGCACATTTTAGGAATATGCAAAAAGAATGGTACAAAAATTTTATTTTTTAACAGATAAGAATCACCAGCATTCATTTCGAGGTCTGTGTGTCCTGCAGCTAAACGCATTTTAATTGTATTGTCATGTTTTCTCACCAAGCCTGATGTTTGGACTGTCCAGCAACAACATCAGAGTTTGGCTCTATAGGGATCATTTAAGGCATTTAAAGTTGTTAATTTACTACCTTTGTAATAAATGAACTTGCATGTTGCACACTCTGGCTCTGCACACAATACCCATGCACACTGCATGGCTGAGTTGTACTAATCTAAGTGCACACAGATGCTCATATATGCGCACTTGTGGGCCTTGATATTAATACAAGCTTATGCATGAGTTAGAAATGGGAATTAATAAGAATTCCGTTCGAGATATCACTAATTGAATCAATTCTATTATCAATTCTCATTGGGTTCACCACCATTGTGAACTAGTGTATCAGACATCACATTTGTGCAAATTATTTGCATGCTGTGTGGTCAGTGTAATTATCCAAAAGTAATAATGTATTACAAATGTTACACAAAACATTTTTTCTTAAAAGGAATGTTACTTAATTACTCCCAGGAGAAAGTCATTTGTTATAGTACTTGTTACATTACTTTCGCGTTGTTGTTGTTGTTGTTGTTGTTGTTACTCATTGTCTCATAATTACCAATATAAAAACTTATAGGCTACAGTCCCACACAACAACCAACAGAAATTCCTATCCTAATAAGGAGACACATATCATCTTTCTCTTAGCACATAAGTATGAACACAAGGCCGAGAGCACAAAGCAAAGATTAAGAAAAAAAAACATTGCAAAGAGGCTTTAAAGTGATCGTGACTCCACTTTAAAAACATAAAGAGACGGAAATTGAGGTTCCGGTGCACAATCTGAAATCAGCTGATAGAGGTGCAAGTGTAAGTAGAACCAATAAGCTGGATCGATAAGCAGGCAGACGAACAATTTCAAGGAATCTGACTTAATGAAACAAAGTAATAAGTGCTGACATAGTTTATGCATGTGTCAGGGGATCTGTTGAGGTTGACGGTCCAATGAATAGTGTGTGCCTGGATGAGGGCACGCATGCTAGCACAAAGCTCTTTTTCCTTTGCCTTAACATGCAAGAAGAAAATTTGGTCTAAAGAAACAATTTATTTTACATTAACTACAAAGTTAAAGGGCCAGGTTACCACTCCACACATCACTTTTAAAATAATCTATATATGTAAAGCTCTACACATTCCCTTTTTTTCTTATGAAAAGAAATCAGCTAGGTCCATTATAGTCAAAAGAAAATTCTTATTGCCATTTGCAGTAATTTATATTTAAAGGTATGGTAATATCCTTGAAACTCCCCAGCCATCAAACACAATAAGCCTGACACAAATAGGACATCAGCAAGACTTACAAGAAAGACAAGCAGGGACGGAGGTTTGTTAAAATGCAGCTTGCACAGGTAGGTTAAAGCATGGTGGATGTGTAATTTGCCAAACTGTTAAATCAGGCTGAAATAAAACTATCCTCAATATAATTTTTACGAGTTGCTGTGAATGTTTTTCCCCTGTGTTTGATAGTTAACCCTAGCGGTATATGTGAGCATTTAGCTGGGATTCTAAGGTTTCTGTGGTATCCACATTTCAATTTTTATGCACTTGATATTTGCATAAAAAACTTGAAGTCATGGACGGTTGCATTCCTCCATGCATTTGCTTTTTTTCAATTTGAGAGTTAACAATAAGCTTTATTTTTAAGTCGTAATTACTTTTTTTTAAAAGTTCTTGCTAAAAAAAAAGTTGTCATAAGTTCTGCAAAAATACTGGGTACATATATTTTCTATTTTTAATGTGACTGTCTTAAAATAGCAGACATTTCCATTTCCTACATGCTGCTGTTTTGCTGTTCTGTTGGATTTTTTTGTTTAAACAGCAAGACTAAAAATCATCTCTTGTTTCCTTTGGATGTGACTGCATCCACTGTATTGAGTTTGTGGTAATATATGTATATTCATACCGGCTCTTAAATATCCTTACAGCAACAAAAAGTGTGTAAAGTTTTCCTATAATATAATATTTTGCTTTTCTTCTTGTTTGCATTTTTCTATTTTCCGTACTCTGTCTCATGTTGTGTATGTGTTCCTTTTTATTAATAAAACACAATTCATGCTACAAGTAAAAATTTAATTACATGAGAAAAGGTCCACAAAGCTGTTCCTTTACTTTGCTACTGCTATGCTGGTGACTGTTGTTAAAGTTACGGCAAACTGAGTAATTAGAATGTCGGTAATTATCACATGGGGGTGATTTTGGGATCGTATTTTCACTTCAGCTATGAGTCATAACGCAATTTTATCGGCCTGCTTTTCCCATCATTAACTCTGCCAGGTTATGACGCAGCAGTTCTGATCAAACATATTGCACATGTCGACATTTGGAGTTTTTCGCTCTTATGTCTCGATGGTGAGCTGTTTGCAGACCACTGCTTGGCCAAGACCAACTGGTCAGAAAGTGACTAATAAATACACAGACATACAAAAACACATACATGGGGATTTATAAACATAGCCATACTTCCCTCTTTTTGATAGGCCAAGCTGACTAATATATAGCAGTGGAAAGAACCAAATATACTCCTGACATCCTTACTGTGAACTTATTCATCCAGTACTCACCAAAGACACACAAACAAAGACATTGGAATATATACAAGTACTTTTGCTCAGCAAGCAACATACCAACTTATAGCAAAAAATATTTACTGCAACGATGACATTACAGTTTAAGTATGAATGCAAGTCAACAGGCCGTGTTTACATATAAGATGAGATATGAAACAGCTGAAAGTTCTGTTACTCAACATAGGTTCTTGACAGTTTGCGTGGGTGTTTATGCACGTCTATCATCCTAAGCAGGGAACTGAAAGCAGAAGATTTTATTCCAAATATAGATATAAAATAGACGCCGCCAACAAGCACTTTTATTGAGTTTTTTCTGTTTTGTTTTGTTTTGTTTTATTGTAGGTCAGAATTTCTGCACTGGATTAACGCAGTGACAAAACCCTGAGGAGGAAGCAAGGAAAATCAGGAAATTTTCACAATTCGTTTTTATGCCAGGAATAAAGCTGAAGGTGTTTTTCAACTTTATTCAGTCTCACAAGATTTTGAGTCAAACAGGAGCAAAAACTAGAACTTTAAAAGCATGAAAGCACTTGAAACTTGAAACCCAATTGTGACTTGCAGTTTTCTATTTTATGTAAATGCTTGCGACAGCGTGGTTGTTTTATGTTCTCCTGTACTTGATGAAGTCTAATATGTCACGTTAAGTTATTTTCATGCCACTACCCAGCTGTTAAAGAAATATTTTTTCCATCTTGGTGCACAATGGGCAAATAAAGAGCTGGATTTTGGTTTCATTTGACCACAGCACTTTCTCCAAACCCTTCTCTGACTCATTTGGATGGCAAACTCAGGACGAGCCTGTACGTGTGCCTTCTTGAGCAAGGAGACCTTGCAGGCACTGTAAGATTTCTGTAGTATGTTACCAGTGTTGTTTCTGGTGCCAGCTGCATTCAGATCATTAACAAGCTCCTCCCGTGTAGTTTCAGGCTGAGCCACCACCTTTCTTATAATCATCCTCACCCCATGAGGCTGATGGCCGTTTTATATTTCTTCCATTTATAAATAATTGCATTAGCTGCCACCAAGCTTCTTGCTGATGATTTTGTAGCCCATTCCAGTCTACAGTCTTGTCCCCGATGTCCTTTGACAGCTCTTTAGTCTTCTGGAAGAAACTGATTCTGTAGAAGGGTGTGGTTTAAAAGATAACAAGCTGAAACCAGGATTATCAGTAATCGATTGATTGATTAATTGATTGTAATCCGTGTGCCAATCTTTGGAAGCCAGAATTTTCGCTAGAGGATCAAATAATTTTTTCTCACTATGATATGCAAATCCATTCACAGCTTTTATGTAACTCTGTGCATCTCTTTGTAAGTGAGCAGACTTACAAATTAAAGGGAATTAAATAATTACTTTGTCCACTATGCTCAGAAACCCGAAAAAGCAGAGAGAGTTACAGCACAGATCAGTGCAGGCATCAGTGACAACAGTTGTGACACAGATGAACTCATGAAAGTATGAAAAAAGGAACTGAAGTGGGTTGCATAGTAGCTTGTAGAAGTACAGAAATTGTCAGTAACCTTCTATAAACTTTCCAAACACCGTAGAATTGCATCGGCTAAGGCATTGTTATTGTAATCTGCAGCGGAACTTTTTCACCTCAATTTTTCAACAATGTGCTCCGTTTTTTGTTTACCGAGATTTTTATGGAATACTGTTATGGCAGAAAGCCAATTGCACGCTGGCTACTTAAGTACATGTATATGCAACATGCTTGACTGAAATTCTTGCTAAGGACATAACTAACATAAATAACTGCACAACTTCTTGTTTTCTCTCTTCCGTTCATGCGCACACAAAGTAATCTGTCATCATGTCATGTCTTGTGTCTGCTGCCAAGACAATGCAGCCAATTCTCCCCCACTCTCTGTGGGTCACAGATACAATGCTTCAGTGTAACTTTAGTGGCTAAAGATTCAATCACACGCAACAGTGAGCTGTCACAGTGTATCTGAAAAATACTTTTATACAAGGTATTTATGCACACCGAATGTACACTTTAGTGTGTGAATGCCCATGTCTCTGTGGAACATACTCATAAGTTAAGTTGTGTGTATGTGCGTGACTTCAAATGTCTCAGTTTTCACGGTAGATACAAGTCAGTATCATTACTAGATTCTCTGAATTTACACATGTAAAGCAGAGCTTGAGAGTGGTATGCTTTCATGGGTGTGCTTGTTAGTGGAACGGATGCTACTTATGTGCTATATGGGCAGTTTATTGTTTCATTGAATTTGTAATTTTGTAGCACGAGATACTTGAAGAGGAAGCATGGTGTCATCAAATACAGATCTAGCTGAAGTGCAGGCTTACAGTGGAGAAATGGTAGTAAACCCTTATCATGCTATTCTAAAAAGTATGTGACTAAAGCCTTGATGGATGGGATAGATGTGTTCAGCTGCCAAGCTTTTATACAATACATGTAAGCAGTCATGTTCTAAACAAGACTACTCACCACCTTAAGCAAGCAAGAGGAGGAGAGCTACCCTTTATTGTTTGTAACATTATTTTATGAGTTTTATTATTTCATGTTGTCATTATTGCTCAGTTTTGTTGTGTTGTTTGCATTCAGGAGTTTTAAAGTTATTTTGTGTGACAGCCAATGTAGTGTTTAGCTTCAGAGCACTGGCTATTTTATTCATATCCATCGATTCAGTGTAAGTATGTCGCTCCTGAATTCAAATGCATGCATATCCAGTTTTAACATAGAGGCACACTTCTTTTTAAGCCCACAAATCACAAGGCTGGGGCCATATGGATCCTATATTAGCCATATGAAATGCTTCTGTAGTGTAAATGGAGCTGGCAGGCTAAGTGAAATGAGAGCAGATGAGTAAATTAACATGAATAGAAACAAGAGAAAATGCTGACATTAAATATTCACAGCTGACACCTTTAGCTGTGAAACTAAATGCCTTCATCCTCCTTCGCTAATCCGTGCTCTTCGTCCTGTGTTTGTAATCCCCCTCCCTTTTGTAAAGCCTCTCTCACTCTTTCCTTCCATCAGAAACGGTTCATAAGGCTGTGATTAACCAAAAAAAGTTTCGTTTTGATTGGTTTTGATTTCTCCATTCCATTCTGGCTGGAGATTAAAAAAAACAAAACAAGAGCTGACATTTCAAATGTACTTTTATTTATTTATTTATGTATTTATATTCAGTGCAATAGGCTCAATTACACCACAGTTAATTTATATAAACACTTAACTCATCCCAGTAATTCCCATCATGTCCAACTTCCAAGCCTCCAGGAACTGAGCTAATAGGTCAAGTGTAGTTTGGCGCACACACATGGAATAACAAATCATATGACACATTTTCCCCAAGATTTCATCATCACCAAATTTATGACAATAATTTTTTAATCTTCTGTGTGGAAAAATTGCAGTTCTGTATTATTATATTTTTCTTATTTATTGGTTTGTTTATTGATGTATTGGATAATATAAGAGGCCTGTGTTACAAAATTATGTAATGCCGATCTAATATCAAGTAAAATGTATTATAAAACAGCTTTATATGCATATGATCGTTTTACTGTAAGTTCATGATTTCTAATGTTTTACTGAGCCGACAGTGGGTTTTCACTTTCAGTCCATTTTGCACTCTCGTTTCTTGTTTTTTTTCTTCTGTTTTTCCTTCTTCCCTGTCTCCTGTCCTGATTATTTTTTGTCTTTATTTCACAGCAGCTGTCAGTGTCTTGTCAGAACAATGCTGCTCGGTTCAGGTTGCTGTATGTGAGTATGTGTTGCTGCATTTGACATGCTGGCATTCCTGCAGCCGCTTGCTCAATGTTCAGCCCTCCACACTCTGCTTATTCAGGCCACTGTTCCAGAGCATGTGGGGAATTAGTGTCTACGTGTGCGTGTGAGTCAGGACATCTTAGACACACTCCTTATCATAACAAGGACGGCAGTGCAGGGAACAAGACAGAGGTTATTTTAAAATGAGGGGTGTGTGTTTCTGTTTCTTAAGCCCACAAAGCTGCAGAGGACCCCAGGTGGGACAGAAAGACAAGGAGATGACCGCGTGTGTGTGTTTGGACAGTAGACCCTATACCTTGTCCATCTTGGCAATGTGAGGAATGTCACTGCAGGCTCAGCTCTCCGTCAGATCGAAGCACAGTTGTTGGCTGCTTGGAAAAGAAAGAGCTCCCGAATGAAGATTTACACCCCAGACCGTTGAGGACGATGACACACTGCCTGACTTTCAGAGACAATTATCGCTGTGACATTTGGTTTTTGCAACCTTCACATTTGAGTCACTCAAGACCAAAAGAGTCTTAAAGTTTATTTTGCCATTATTCCATGTTTGACAGAAGAAGGTTTAAGACTCATGAATGCCAACAGAAGTAGTTCTTCCTAACATTTAGCTAAACGGTACCAACAGTATGACATGTATGTGCTACTCAGGTTTTGTATCACTCATTAATCATGTTATTCTAGAAAAAGACGTCAGTGTATGGCTGTTATCCGGCTCAGTTCCTGAAAATGATGCGACATGTTGGATGTCAGGAGTGAGTGAGGCTGTGGTCAGTGCACTGCATGAATTACAAATGACACAGGACCCTGGGAAACTTAATGTTGTGTTAAGTAACTGTATTTCATTCTCTTCTGTTTTTCTTTCGTTCCTTCCCTTTTCACATGCATGATTTGGCTTCATAAGTAACACTTACTGTGATCCAGCCTCGGCCTGGTTTTTGGGCAATCAAGTTTGTTGATCAATTGAAAATTTCTCCCCTTTTCTATTTTCTTTAGTGATGTAGTGTTTGTCTCCGGCCTTAGATGTCGCTCTCTTCCACATTGGCGCACTTGGGTTCAGTTTAGTGTGTTGACCTGCTGTGATCGGCCTGTCACCTCTATGTTATGGCACCCAGAGTAACCATCAGGCCACCCTGCCAGGTGACAACAGGCTCCTTTTGTAGCATTGTCTCCCTTTGGTGTCGTTGCCGTATCGGTGCATGTATGTGTGTGGTGGCTCTGATGGAAAGTAACAGAGTTTCACATTTTTCTGTGGCAGCTGCAGTGCCACTGCTTTTACGCTCAGGAATATAAACTGATAACAAACCGGTGATGATGAGTCAGCTCAGCAGAATGTTTTGCTTTTGCACCAGTATCTCCATTCAGTTCTTTTTGGTGTGTAATTTTCTTAAGCAAAGCTGTATGCATTTGTAGTTGATAAAGCACCAAAGACATGGTAAATGGCCTGTATTTGTATAGCACTTTACTTAGTCCCTAAGGACCCCAAAGCGCTTTACACTACAATCAGTCATCCACACATTCACACACTGGTGATGGCAAGCTACATTGTAGCCACAGCTGCCCTGGGGCGCACTGACAGAGCCGAGGCTGCCGGATACTGGCGCCACCGGGCCCTCTGACCACCACCAGTAGGCAACGGGTGAAGTGTCTTGCCCAAGGACACAACGATCGAGAATGTCGGAGCTGGGGCTCGAACCGGCAACCTTCCAATTACAAGGTGAACTGCCAACTCTTGAGCCACGATCACCCCAGACATTTTAATTCTCTGTCCTGTTCTGATGGTACAGAGCTTTGAATAGCTTTTGGGTGCCCCTGTAGGTGGAGACCAGACGGCTGGACCACAGCAGAGAAAAGCACTGCAGGGGTTCAGCTGTCAATTGCATGTTTGGACAGACTGAATGCCCCAGGCCCACCCAGTTTATTTAACACATACTTTGAAATGTACAATTTTTTTGTCTGTTTGCCTTTCTTACTTAAGTGGCTACACAGTGTAGTGATGTGCACATCCCTTCAGGTTTCTTTTAGGGAGGGTATCCTGGGTAAAACTGACAAATGAAAACAAGCAGAGCTACCTCCTGTGGTGACCCCTTGTGATGAGGGAGCAGCAAAAACTATGTACTCACTGTCTGCAATCTTTCATTTAAGGCCATCCCAAAACCCCACTATCCAATCGGTTTACTGACCGCCTCTTGGCCTGATAATTTTATTTGTAAATACAGACAAAATCACAGCAGTTTTTCTCAAACAGCCACAGTGTCAACAGGATCTTAGCAGTGCACAGAGAAACGAAATGAAAGTTTTGTTTACTTATTTATTGGTTGGTTTAAATACTGGGGTGCTTTGCAGTATTATGTGGTTTTTCTGTTTCCTACACAACTTTATAATTTGGCTTTATTAAAAGGAGTTTGAGAGGAGGAAATAGATAGTAACACAAGTCAAACACTAGCCACGCGCTATGTAAATACAAAACTAAAGGGATTTTTTTATCACTATGGGGACACTGGCATCAAAACAAATAATCCCCTAGGCCGTCAGTTCAGCAGATGGTAGAAATAACTGAGGCTCTTTAGAGTTTAACACTTTCCTTTCAGTATTGTTCTGAATTTGGCAGTCACTAACGATTCACTAATCATTCTCTATATCTTTGTTGTGTATATATGTACATATATGTATGTCAAAAATCTGACGACTGGAATATTTTGAGGGTCACTGTGGGACAGCTAGTTACATTTGGTTCTAGCTGATGCAGCTAACTCATTCTTTATTTGAGAGTGTGTCAAACTGTCTGCTAGGTTATCCCAGTCTGTTACATAGTCATGTAGACAACCCCAATCCTTAAATTGCTCACCTCAAACTTGATGAAAGTTTAACTTAGAACTGCTCACTTCTCATTGCAGATATTTCACGTGGAGTCCCTTGAATGACAGATGAGTCATTGACTTCTGAAGGTCTCAGGCTCCCACGTCACTTTCAAGTCACTTGAGTTTACTACTTTAGGACTACATTAAGAAATTAATCCTAACAGAATGAAATTGTAAGATAAATAAGTCAGAGATGAAAACAAAACTCTTAAGTCTTTTTCAGGATTGTATTTGTTGAGACATGCTACTGCCAATGTGTATGCGGTATGCTGTGCACTGTGTTGAGGCAGATTTACAGCAGGTTTGGCCTTGGGCTGTCAGTCTGTGTGATTATTTGGAGCAGGTGCGTGTGTGTGTGTGTGTGTGGGGGGGGGGGGTCAGTCACAGCTAGGTGAAGAGTTAAGAGTTCATCTAGCCCCAGAAAGGAAAGTTACCCCACAGCTTGTCACTCCATTGGCCTCAGATTAGAATGGAACAAGAAAGTGCCAGAGGACGAAATGGGTAAACTTTTATCTTTTTACTCATGTATGAGTAAAAGTATAAGTAAAAGCTTTTACATCACTGTCTTGGGAGAGTAAAACAAATTCCTTCTCTATAAATATATTCATTGAGTAATTGTTTAAAAGTTGTCATCAAACAGTAAAAACAAAAGACTAGAACATTGTGCCTGACAGTGTAATAATGACCAATGCAAAAGTACAGAAATGATGAGTATGAATGTAAAACTGAAAATGAAAACACTGGTGAAGCTTTATGATGAGATGCATGACATTAAAGGTGAATGTGTCGCCTGTCTTGGTTGGTTTTATTAACATTTTCACCACCAGTTGTTCTGAGCTCGCCAGTCACTAATCATTCAAGATTCTCCCAGATATTTTTGTGGGGTAGTGATGATTTTAACCAGGAGGCCTGAAGTGGGGGATACAAAGAAGTCATCTGTCTGTGGTTCCAGCAGGAGGATCATCATCTGACCCACAATCCATAGGGTCACATTTAACCTCCAAACATGATTTTTAGCCTCTAACACATGATGCTGTGATCACTGTCTCATTTTCCCATAACAGCTTCTGTCTTTGTTACACTGTTGACTGCAAAACTGAGAAATGTAGACTTGGACTGACATACTGGCCCTCTGATAATAACAGATTATCGCTACATTAATTACATAAATTATTTGTTACATTGTAGCTGTATGTTTTTTTATGTTTTTTCTGACTACTTTTCTCTGAGTGTGTGAAGTAAAACAAAAAGTTTTAGAGGTTTTGCAGCATTTCCAGCCCAACTGAGTGTAGGTCTGTCAGCTGATTGGTGTTCACTAAGCCACAGTGGTAATGTCAAATCCTATCTCATATCCTAAATCTGAAAGGTCTAAAATGCTGCTAGAAGACACTCTTAATAGAAAGAAAAGAAAACTGTCAGAGAAATTGAAATAGTCTGTGGTTTAAATTAGATATGAATCAAATATATGAACCCTGTTTATGTGGGACTGCACAGTCCTTATCTCCCTGCCTCACAACTTGAGACAATGTCACATTTTGCTTGGTTCTGCAGGACATACACTTTTCTAAAGTCTGGCTTTTGTCCAGTGCATATGAAGGGATGGTTTCTATTAAAATCAGACAAAGGTCATACTGTGTAATGCCATTCTCATCAGGGAAGGTTATATGTGACCAAAAAGTAACAGGTTTATCAGATGATGGATATTATGATGGAAACTATCATGAAAGAATAGGCAGTATATTCTCAGAAATACAGTTTCTGTCTTTTTCACTAGAGTTGTGCTTCACTTTTGCACATAGGGAAAATGTGGTGTAAAGGGACACAGTGTATAATTGGGCCAAAAATGCTAAAAGTAATCTTCAGTTAGTAAGTAACCCATCTTTCCCTAACATGTGATTTTTAAGAAATATCTTCTGGGGGTTTTAACCTTTTTAAGGGATGTTTCCATCATTATTTAAATGTTTTAAATGTTTCCACATCACAACTATTATATTACTGTCTGTGTTGCTGGAATATTTTTTTTTGTTTCCACAGAGTTTAAGAAAACAAGAAAATGTGAGTAAAAGAGGAAGCTGCTGAACTTAATACAATAGTATCTTGTTAGCTTGTTCCAAAACTTTTTCATATCTAGGACATTTACCTTTACATTTTGCAACCTGAGAGCTTCCTCCTTCACGCTGCTATGTTCGTGTGCCACCCTCATGGGGATCCACATGAACACAGTCATGAGATTAAGTCGCATTTTTACAGAAACTAGAAGTCTGCAGTTTTACTATTGCGCTCTGTGGTGTGTTAGTTCACAATAAGACTGTCTAATCATACACTAAGTTAATCTGAGTTCACAGTGGAACTCTTTATGTTCCTATCCCAGTTTGTTACAAATTTAATATGGAAAAGATATGATTAGTCCCTAATAAATATTTTACTCCACTTTACATTTACTAGACCTTTATAATAACATTATATTAATATTCAGTTTAAAGATTTCTTTTTAACTTTAGTGTATTTTCAAGGCATATGAAACTGGTATATTGTTACAATCCTTTTTGCATTATATATAGTATGAATTCATTATCTGACCCTTTTGAGCTATAGGAGGATTTTTTGGCTGCTGGGATAATAAAAACATATATTGGTGACATCGATACAAACTGCAGGTGACCGTGGCTATCAGCTTGCAGTGTCATTTCTGATACAGCATCCTCTGAAAACCATTCCAAAAATAGTTGATTGTTCTTGGCGACAGCCAGGAACATCCAGCAACCACTTGCCAAAACATTTTTTCCAAGAAGCTGTAGATGTTGCCAGGAGGGCACTGAGCAGGCCTGTGTGACTTACTGGTGAATAAAATGAAGTGATTCACTAAATCTCCTTCCTGGGCTTTGGGACTATTTACTGTCCCTAACTCCTGCGGTTCCATTTGGCTCCTCTCCCTGGGTGCTCATGCTGACCGTGGGACTGGGATGTGCTGTCTGGCCCAAACCACCAATGGAGACATTCCTGTGTGTTTGTAGCTCAAAACGCTAACATGCTAATAGCTTCTGTGGCTTAATATTCACTATTGATTACAGCAACTTGGAGTTTCTGAGCTCATATAGGTTCTCATCACCACTCTGGTGATTCGAGTGATCTTGATAGGGCAGAAAGTATCTTCATAACATAATTTACCATACTACCTATTAAAGTTTCTGCTTATTTCTTTATCCTTACTTGAATGTTTTCTTTGCAATTTTCATTGTGGTGCATTTTGCTCTCTTTGAAAATAAATTTATATAAAGGCTAAATCAAATCTCAAGTACTTGAGGGGAAAAACAAGGTTTAGAGAACGTGACACGCTCATGTTCACAAATTTAAAAAAGATCTTTATCAGTGTGTCTAGCTTTTTTGTTTACGTTTTTTCTCTCTCTCAAAAGAGATACCTGCTAAGTGAAATATAGGCTAGTCCATCAAACAGGGTTGGTAAAGGTTACATGCAAAAACAATTCTAAAAATACATTTTTATTCCAAAAAAGCAACGATCAAGGATCTTTATTGACCCTAAAGGGTAATTTGTTGCTCAGTGAGCAGAGATCACACAACTGTCCCACAAGCAGTTATAAATAAACAATTATGTAGTAAAGTGACAAAACAGTAAACTATGTAAAGGATATATTTCATTGCATGATAAAAAAGTTTTTGATTGAAGAATGAAGAATATCTTAAATTATCCTCCCTACAGTTCATGTGGATGGCATTAGTATTACTTTACTCCAAGCAGGTAATATGTATTGTGTAATGGATTACCAGACCCTCCTACTCGTCTTCCTCTGGAGCCTGCAGTCTGACTCAGACGACTGTGTTAGTGCTCCATACAAAGAGCCAACCTGCACACAGCCATAAATAAAGTTCCCCTCCTACCCCCCTACCCCTGGGTGTGACAGGACAGGTTGAGATGAAAGGTTTCTGTCTGCTAGCTTCCCCTGCAGCTTCTTATTAAAGAGCTTTTAACATGTAAACAGAACAGAGACACACACTCATAAAACAGAGAGGGGGAGAGAGTGGTTGACTCTTCCTTCGTCTCCATTTTGATTTTTCCTTTTCTATCACTTCCTTTCTCATACTGCACTCACTCTGAGCCATCTAAATATGACCCCATTCATTTGTGTGCAACATGTTTTCAAGTGATTTTTGCCAAGTCTACACTGAAGTAAAAAAACAACAAAACATTGTAGATAAACCCCTTGTGTTTCCTCCTTGCAGTGCTCCAGTGCTCATTCCACTACTGCACATAAGACAGTGTAACACCTATACTGTGCCACTTATCTACAGCATATGATCCCATATACCAGTGGTATCAAACAATGTGCCACTTCACACAGGGGAACAGAAAGGTGACAGAAAGTGCTCTCAGTTACTGTTATGGTACACATACATTCATTATCCAGAGTCCTAAAGTTTTTTTTCCTTCTCATAATAATAAATCAGTCTTTGGTTATAAAGTGGTATAAAGAATAAGATTTAAGTCTCAAATTTAGTGTAGTTAATCTTAATCTCTGAGGCATCCTCTAAGATCTTTTTACTTTTATCTCTTTTAAAACTTTGTATTCCTGCTTTTCATTCTCTTATCATCTTCCTCTTCTTGTGATAATTTGAGAGGTATGCCATTTTCTTAGTTCTTCATTTCAACATTATGTCTTTCTTTCTGTTTATTTTTACCAGCTGGAACATTTTATGGTATAACTCTGAATATTTATCTACGTCAGAGGCGTCAGTGTCTGACGGTCTGTCTTTCTAAGAACAGCCAGGTAACACACACACACATACACACACAAACTCAAACAGACACTCAAGCACTCCTGCTGGTTGGTGTAGACACAACCCCGCTGAGCGGGTCAGGTCTGACAATGGACCGTCAGCAGGGAGGACACAGTAGGTTTGCATTTTAACATAAGAATGGAGAAATGGCGCACAACCTGGCAGAATACTCAATTCTCATCAGGTGTCAGGTGTCTGACAGATCACACAGAAAATATCTTCACTCTCAAGCTCTAAAACTCTTAATTTAGTCTCACAGAGATGGGAATCTAGAGCGCGCTCACGCTTCCGCACATTAACGTCTCTCCATTCACTGACTTGTTTAGACAACCTTCCAATCAATCCTTCAACTTGTTCTCCTGAAACAAGGCCATGTGTGTGTGTGTGTTTGTGCATCTGTCTGTACTCCCGTTTAGGTGATTCATAATCGCAAAGGATGATGGGAAGGATAGGTCCATTTAGGATAGACAGGTGTGACCTTAGATGCCCGCCTTTCAGCTTTAATGGCATGGAGGTTCAATAGTCACTTTATCAAAGATCAAACTACTGTTGTTGGGTTCAGGGGGCATAATCCATAACACTGTTTGACATCCAAAATCAAAAGTGTGGGAGGTCATGGATCCTAAGCTATTCAGTGATCTAGTGAGTAATCCAGGTGGAGGTATCGTCCAGACTATGGCATGTAATTTGTGTTTGAGATTTAAAGGGATTCAAGTAAATTAGTGCTAAATATTTTCCATGATCCAATTAAATCCCAGCTACAAACTATAAAATCCATTATGCTGAGTCATCAGTTTTAGACTAACGTGTTTTTATGAGATATCATAACTGCAAGAAAATTTGCTTTCCCTAATTAAGGCCTCTCTGTTTAGGCCTCTCATCCAGTGACCTTATAGAGGTTAGAGTTCTCTTCCCAGTTCTAGTCAACACCTGGTCATACTGCTTAGGGATGCTTTACAACTTTGCAGTCACACACCGTTAACTTTGCTTGACTGGCATCATAGTCTTGGAACTGCAACATCACGCATCACTCAAGAGCTGAGGCTGAAGATACTGCGCCCAAAGTCCCTCATCACTCACAAGCCTGAAGCTTGCTGATTTGCAGCAAACATTTTTATAAAGCTCTTTTTCCTCTGCTGATTTTTCATGTTGCCTTATTGCCTGGTGTTTTGATGGTCTGTTCATACATGAATGCCGTACTGTCTCAGTGTTTGTATCTATGTGTCTAAAGGAAGTCTTAATGATGACGTTGTCTCACTATGATTGGAGGATTTGACAGGTAGACAAGGTTTTCAAATTGATCAGCAGTAGATGGGATGCAGCCTGATGTAAACACCCACACACACCTTTTAACAGCTTGGACAAAAGTTGAGATAAGATCTGTGTAGCTTCCAGGGATGTTACCTACACACACACACACACACACACACACACACACACACACACACACACACACACACACACACACACACAAGAAAAGCTCTCTCTCTATGCCATTAGAGGCCTGTGTAAGGCCCTGCGTTTGTGTGCCATAAAGTCCCCAACCTTTTTTGCACCACGGACCGGTTTATGTCCGACAATATTTTCACGGAGCGGCCTTTAAGGTGTTGCGTATAAATACAACAAAATAAAACCAGTACTGCAGTACTGGTTTTATTTTGTCGTATGGTACCAAAAAAAGAAGATTTATTCATAACACACGGGAAAAGACCCAGGGAAAACGATTAAAAAAACAACGCTAAAAACCCCGAAAACCATGAATTTCACACCCAAACCTCAACTCTCGCGTCCCGGTACCAAACGACTGACGGACCGGTACCAATCCATAGCCTAGGAGTTGGGAACCGCTGCTTTACGACATAAGTAAGTGAAGTTGGTTCATTAAACAAATATTATTAATTGGGAAAATGACCTATTTTCATCTTTAGCCTCATCGCTTCATCAATGTCTCACTTGCATACTTTGCCCTTTTTCTCTCTGAAACTTAAGCCTCTTTCAGACAAGCACTCCTTCCCATTAATATGACAGCACTGGAACGTGTCAGCTTCAAAAACACAGTGTCACTCTTGGCCGTATACAGAAGCTCTCGCTCCATCACTATGATGGATATATTTGAATGAAGCGTTGAAGAACACTAAAAAAAAACCAGCCTATGTCTGAATGACAGAACGCCATCGCTTTAACAAACTAATTAAGCCAGCAATGTTATGTATCCCATGTCTCAGAAGGACTATACACACACACACTCAGGCCCACGCTCTCACACAGAGGTGCAGTTGTGAGTTCAAAGCGCCGCCTCGGGCCGCTGATGGAGGGAGTGGGGGGAAGCCGGAGAATGAAAGAATGGATGAATGAATGAAAGGAAGGTAACATACCTGCAGGGGTTAGAACAGGTGAGCTTTAATGGAGCCTTTCCCTTTCAGTGCTCAGACACACTCACTCACATACACACATACCTGCATACCATCGCTCTTTCTCTCTGACCCTTGCCACAGACCATTGATCTATAAGGCTGACTGATTTATTCATTTCATTTTTCTTTGCATGCAGTATTCACATAACCTTTTTTTTTTTATCATATTCACCTGATATTTATGTAATCATAATGTAAAACACAGCATATGTGTTGTACCTTCTGCCACAGAAGGGTTTTTCAGAATGTCTTAAATACTCATGGGACTTCATGGCTGATTTGTTGTGTTTGTGACCTTTGACTTCTTTGGTGTTTGCTTCTTGTGATCTCAGTAATCTACAAGAGATGAAGCTTCCTCTAACTGTCCCCTTATTTTGAGTCTATGCTGGTAAAAAAATGACATAAATAAACATTAAATCATTTTTTGCTTTTGTGTTTCAAGAGTTTTCAGTCATAAAATTGGTTTGGGGATTTTTGAGTGTAGTGTGGGAGAAAAGCAGCCCTCTGTCCTCACCTTCCACTCTCAGCTCTCTGATCTCCTCCAGGGGAGAATATAGAGGAGGGAAGGGGGGGGACACAGGTGACTCTCTCTCTCTCTCCCAGAAGTCAGGCTTCCTCCCAGGGGTGCTGACAGCTCCAGGCCTCCCTGGGTCACCGCAAAGCTAACCTCAGGCTAAATGGCAGGACAAGTGTGAGTGTTATAGTTCTAGAAAAATGTTAGATTCACTGTATTTTGACTTTTTTCATAATATATTAAAACCTGACAAATCAGAACGCTTCACAGTCTAGCTCTGCGTACAAAGCATTATAAAAACTCTTTTTTAAACAGTTTTTCACAGATTTCTTTAATTATTACTAAATGACAAGAAAATGAGAATAACAACAACATTTTTAAATCCAATCATTCAATTAAGGACACAAAGAAATATGTCAAGCTGGAGACTACACTGACTGCATGTAGTTGTTGAAAAGTTCAAAACCTGTAAATGAGTTTCATTCTTGAATTAGTTGCATAGTGATTGATGGAGATGATTGGTGCCAAACACAATGTTAAATGAAATGCTGGTGACACAACCATGAGAGAAGTATTTTTTCCCTTTATAGCTCATGTTCTCTATCAAGGAAGGTAAAATCTAGCAATAGTATAAGACTATAAAATACACTGTTCTTAACCAATCCTAAGTACAAAAGTCACCCAGTTTACTTAAAGTAAAAAAGTAAAGTACAAAAATGTTATTTTATATCGTTTTTATCATTAACTCGGTTTCCCTGGGTGTCTTCCCATGTCTTATGAATAAATCTTCTTTTTTTGGGGTACCGGTACTGGTTTTATTTTGTTGTATTTATCCGCAACACCTTAAAGGCCAGTCTGTGAAAATATTGCCGGACATAAACCAGCAAACCACCAGTAGATCACCAGATGGGTGCATTGACACTGTTTGTATGAATGAATATGCAGGGACAAGGGAAATATGTAACTCAAATTCACATATCATTCCCTTTTATCAAATATAAACTTAATGAACAACTCTTGACAATTAAAATAACAAATAAAGGTAAATACATATGAATTTATTATATATATATTATTGAAATGATCATGAAAATATTTATTTCAAATACATGATTCATTAATTAATTATTTAATGTGAGTGCTTGAGCAGTTTCCAAACTTTCACCTCAATTTTTTCCGCCTGGACAGTTTCAACTTTTACATTTAAAATCAGTGTTTTGGTGAGAGTTGAGATTTTAGGCCATTTTCCCTTATGTGGTAGGTGACCTGAAATAGCTGAGCTGGAGGCTGGGTCCAGGGTCTTTCTCACACGCACATGCACATGCACAAACCCCTTCTTTGTGCTTCCGAACCTTCGACAAAGCAAAGAGGGGAAAAAGGCCCCTATTTATCTGAACCACCTCCCCATAAAGAACGAGGGATCAACACCACCTTTCTTTTTTTTCTTTTACCACCCCTTCACCACTCTATACACCCCTCACCCCTGATCGCCCCATTGTCGGACGGGACAAAGGCCTCGAGAAAGAGAGAGGTAAATGGGGGTCGAAGGTAGGTGTGTGTGTGTGTGGGGGGGGAGGATTCACCTGATAAGAGGATGAATGATCCGTTCACTGTGGCATGAGGAGGAGAAAAGAAAAGGGAATGAAGTGCATCTCCTCTTACAGAAAAACAGCCAACATATATCCATATTTTCCCTGCACTTTTAAACTGTCACATTAAAACCTATCTCAAATTTCTATTTTAGTATCAAATTCCAAAACAAACAAAAAGTCGGGGTTTAAGTGAGGTCATGGAAGCAAAACTTGAAAGAGATTCTGCAGAAAAGAAAAGAGAAAATGTAGCTGAAGGGAAATAAATAAATATTTATCTTTAAGGGAAATAAAGGTATTGCACAAAAAATGTAAATTGGAAACAGCTTGGAAGAGGAAACTTTAAAAAGTACCTTCTCTGACCTACGACTTTGTCATTAATTGCTGTAACGTTCAGCATTTTCTGCTGATTATTTCACTGCGATTCGATTGTCTGTGAACAGACAAGGAGAATATGAAACTTGTGAAATACAAACTTGCCACATTTCCTTGCAGGCAATTGGATTTTCCTTTTACAAATGCTTTTCTCCACATTTTACACCTGAACGGGCATCAAAACAAGAGGCTTTCTGTGTGTGTTTCCTCTGCTTTTTTATGGATCGTTCCATTTGTTTTTCATTGGATCTTTTTACCCTATTGCTGAAGCTAATAGGTAGACGACAAACACTGCTGGAGCCACTTTTATGAGGCAGAGCATGAATCAGAGTCCAGTGGAAAGTCACTGGAGATCTCAAACTAGTAACCCATTAAATAAGATGCAGGACAGTAAACAGTTGTCTTTAAGCCTTTTAAGGAATACAAAGCTTTTTTGCTTTTGTTTTCTTTCATGGTTGTGTTGTTATCATATTTGTGGCTGCTTTGTATTTCAACTTCCACTGCTCACCTAAGACTTTCATTTGGTATTTCGTGCCTACTAGCTACAGTGTTTAACAGCATGCAGTAATGAGTACTGTCTGGTGCTGTACTTTCACACATGTTTGTTGCAAAATCCTTTTAGAAATGTTTTCCTTTTTTTTTTTTTGGAAATCAAATTCAAATTAAACCAAATTCACAACACAAAAACCTACAATGTTTAATAAAGATATGAAAAATCCAAAATACCTTTCTTGTCTTTCAAGATGGGGCTGGTGCCAAATGCTTTTTGAGAACCAACAGTTCAGCTGTACTGAGAGTCAAACTATTTATTGTACATAGCAGAAGCTGCTACTTCTTTCATGTTTTATCAACATAGTGGAACTCCCGATCCTACCGATTGTGTTATAAGTGGTTCCAGGTTTTTTTTGGGACTGGCAAATTTGAGGACAATGTTGCATGCTTTTTTGTTTTTGTTGTTTTAAGTGGTAATGTGAGCAACCAGTTCCCAATTAGGTACAGGTCTTAGAGGTGGCTTTTAAAAGAGTGCCTATGTAATGTTGAACTTACCCATAGCTCAGTGCATCGATAGAGATAAGGATAAGGCAAATTCCCAGTGTTGAATTTGGTACTCAAAAAAGGTTATTGCACATTACTTGTTACTTAATTACTCCCCAGAGACAATTCATCACACTACTCAGTATATTATTTTCTTGTTACTCCATAAACTGACCTGAAACGTATTGCCTCATAATTACCAGTTAATAATATAGTCTACAGTCCCACACAACAACACAAATCCTTATCCCAATGAGGACACACATATAATTTCTCTCTTAGTATTTACCCTTAGTATTCGACAAGAACCGATTCTCGATTCCCATCCCTTGTACTGAGTCTGCATTATTCAAATCAAATCAAATCAAATCAAAATTTATTTATATAGCAGATATTATAACAACAGTGTTGACCATAGTGCTTCACAGTCAGTAAAAACATGCGACAATTAAAACAAACAATAAAACAGGACAACAAACAATAAGTAACAACACAATAAGCTAGAACAGCCAACTAGTTATTATTGGCTAGCTTTGTGTTAGCTTGTTGTTTTGCAAAGAGCCGAATTTTCTGTGTAATGCAATTGTTTCTGTCCTGGACGCAGTTTAAACGTTACCATCACTCTCTTGTCCTTTTATGCAATTAAAATAAAAGGAATGTTTATATCTCCACTGTTGAGCGCTCCACCATTTATATTCTCCTACACACTCCTCTCTATCTCTCTATCTGCCCAGTGAGTAAATAACTGAAGAACCTAATTCAAGTCACAATATTATTGTAACTGAAATTGGTAATTACTGAAAAATGTAACGTGATTACATGTTACACCCAACAGTGCTTCCCAACAGGAAGAGTAATACCTGTTATATTTCTTATACCTGCTTGGGCCACATGTGTAGTTGGTGTTGTAACCTCAATTCTCTATGGACAAGTTCAGAAAAAACTTTATTTAGGACCTGAGCAGACCCTAGCGGACTAACAGACACACGAGGTGTAATTGAAGCGTAAAAACTTTGAGGTTGCTAATACTTGATTCGAATACTATATTCACGACTGTGCTAGCTACTTATGTTATGCTAATATGATGCACGCCAAGTTAATGAGGAATTATTTCCTTATACACACCTTACACTGAGCCTAATGAGTATTATTTAAGTATTAAAGTATTATTAAAGAAGCAGGTGTAGAACATTCATAAACAAATTTGATCGGATGATTAGGCTTTAAAAAATGTAACAGGATAATTCATGTTGGATATTTGAATGCCCACAATTTCATGGCAACCCTTCCAATAGTTGCCTATTGATTATGGAAAAAAGCCATGTTATGTCAGTTTACCTTTACCTGGTGGTGATCAACTCCAATTACAATTTTCCACAGTGTAACAAAGTGATGTGAAAATGCATGGCTTCAAATAAAAGTTGAGTGAATTCATCAACTAATGTGAAAACCCCAAAACAGTAAAGACACAGTATTATCAGAAATGTAATTATGCAAGTTAGAAAACTGTTAACTCTCTAATGTTGCTAATTTGTGACGTTGGAGATTATTGGATTTTCTTTGAAAGCTACATAATATCCACATTCTAGAGAAGGAAAGGAGATAAAGATAAAGAGAGGAGGTACAGAGGTGAGGAATTTATATGACCGGGGCTATAGGTTATGGTGAATTATCCTGAATTAACAGTGTGTTTACTTTAGCTGGGAGGCTGCTGAGTGAAATGGGTGAAGTTGGGGCGTCAGGTGACCCAGGTCTTTGTTATGGAAAGAGGTGGGCAGGCAAACGCAGCCCCAAATGACTGGCAGGAATGTCAGCGGAACAATGCTGTGACTCTCCACGACAGCAATGTCCATCATCATTAAGAGCTCGCCCATCATTGTGAAAAAAAGCTGTGAATATCTTTTGTGAGGTTGTACTGTCGAGGCCTTGTGACTTTGACCCTTGGCCTCTTCACTGTCACTTCACACATTATTGACAGAGAAAGTAAGACTGTATGGTTGATGTAACAGCAAGTTCTAAAACTGATTTGCATTGGAAGCTGAAATCGGGTTTCACAAGATTTGAATTGATAGAGGTTAATGTAGTCTTTTCAGAACGCAATTGTTTTTTTTATCAGATAATAACCAAATGGTACACAATATGCAAACTTTTCTTCTCAGAGAAAACTATTCATTTGCATTATAGCCCACTGTTATTAACTGTAGTTTCAAAACAAACAGTAATTATTAAACAAAAACTAAATCCCTAGCCAAACGTAAAAAAAATAGACACCACTGTAACAGGAAGGAATATTAAGTGGGATCATTTCCATAACAGTTAAATCAATCTTATTTATGAAAATAACTTGCTTTATAGAATTCAGATGTGCAGAAATTCTGGATCAAAGCTTTACTCAACTATCCTAGCTTTGCCAAAAGAGTACCTTATACTAATGACCATCGGTTCTTTTTGTTGCTTAGACTGAGGTTTGAATGTGTATGCTTATGAGAATTAACTAAAGAGAACTTTAGTTTTACAGCTCAAACACACACACACACAAAGTCAACCATACATAGGTAAATGCAATCAGCTTCCCTCCATTGTTTGTTTATGTAGCCAATGTCCCAAAACCACTAGCATTAGCATCAACAAGCTAAAGAACAAAGCCAGGGAATGAGCCAGTACTAGCATTCTCTGAACTGTCTAGTGATACAAGCTAAAAGTCACCTGAGTTAGAGTCACTAATTCAACAGAGGTTTCAGTTTATCCCTTATTTAAAAGAATTTAATAAATAAAAACTTGCAATGCAATTTGGGGAGCAAAAGAGCCCCTCAGGATCAATCCGATGTCAGAGAAGGAACATCACTGCCTGAATGTTCAAGTGGATTTTTTTAAAGTTGCACTTAAAAGTACAGGTGACAAATGATGTGTCCTAACATAAAGATACTGGCAAATGAGAGGTAACAGTTCAGCAGTAGAACCCTGTGTTATGCTTGTTGTCCAAACCTGATTGATGTAAAGCACAATGTAATCAGTTTTAGTTGTATCTGCATGGAACTAGTAGACACATTATTTTTAAGCAAAATTCACTAGAATCACTCTAAAATCCCAGTTTAATTTTCTAATTACACGCTGTTATTGTTCTGCATAAGCTGTGGAGTTTCCTTTTCTTGATTTCCTTGAAACGGTTGGTATTTAATGATAAAAAGAGATCTTATCATTCTTGATGTTCTGAAACTTTCTGCAGAACTATGGAAACCTTAAAACAGAAAGAGTCTCTAAAAGCATGCAGTTAAATGTGGGCGTAATAGCAATTAATAGAGATAAAAAAAAAAAAATTAAACACATTCCTAAGATAAAATTCCTCTCGAGTTATATCAGTTGTCTCTTTGTAACAAGTACATATATGCTTTCCAACAAAAGTCACCGGAGAACTGACAGACAATTAAAGTGTGACGAAATGATGAACATTTTTAATCAAGTGGATAAGAGTGTGGAGTGTTTCTGGTAACTAATGTAACTGAGGAAATTAAGTGTCAACTAAATGACAGTGAACTAACATTTGCCAAGTCAATTAGCACTTGCTAACAGAGCTCCGATTACTCAAGAATGCAGTTGTTCAGGGGATGTTAACACACCAAGCAGCAGTGTTGCCTATCGTTGTTTGCTTTGCTGTTGTCAATCGGTGTTGTGTTGACACTGGAAGAACAAAAAAAGTCACATTCAAGATAAATGAAAAATCCTACTGATACAAAGCTTTGTCACATTAGCGTTGGTACACGTAAATTTTATCCATACGTCTTTACCGTTAGGTTGAGGAAAAATGTGAGAAAAATAAGAGGGTACCTAGTAGCCAGGTGTTGCTAATTAAATATACTTTATTAACTGATCATCAGCAACTGTGACCACCTCTATAAAACCACAGGTTTTGGCAGTTTATGGGTCTGGGGCATTCAAGGTGTTTTTAAGCACAATGCGATCTTCAGTCTTTTAAGGAGTAGATGTTGCAGCATCCAAGAGTCAGATCATCATTGCAATAATCCCAAGAGCTACATCACAGACTCTACAGCCGTTGGTTAGCTTGCTAACCTAAGTTCACGCCTCTACAATTAGAAAAAGACTGACTAAATATCGATTGTTCGCAAGGGTTGCCAAGGGAAAGATTCTGTTCTCTGGACTGCCAGAGTCCTGTGAAAAACTCTTTTTCACATGACTGTTCACATAACATGTTTACATACATACATGCAAACACAGAAGGCTGGGTGTCTGTGAGTGAGGCTCATTATGTGTATGTTTGTGGCTCTAATTGGTTGTGTGTATATATTCATGTCTTTTAGTGTGTGTCTCAGACCTAAAGAGCCTGTGAGCAGCTTATATGTTGGGGGAGTTTAGGGGCTGTTGTGTTTGCTGAGAAAACTCAACAGGCTAATTCTTTTTAGTTTAATCTACTGGTCTAATTCCCATGTCTGACACAGTGAATTGGCCTTAGAGGATTATAAACAAGGAGAGCGGGACTCGCCAAAACAAAGATGACTCTCCCTGTTACTGTTAAAGAAGGTAACAGGAAAACCTTGGACAAACAGATCCCCATATATGTTCTGATGTTTGTTTCTTTGTTTCTTTTTTTTTACAGTATTGATAACTTGGAGAAAAGACACACAAGTGTATAAGATCCAGAAGTGTCCAGTAATGCAGCCATGTAGTAAAAAATCTACCTAAGATACCACAAAAAGGCCTCTTATCCTACCTCCCATATCTTTTCATGTAATCTTTGTTAAACTTCTCCAAGTTTTGATAGAGAGCTTGCAGAAAAACCAAACCGCAACCCAAATCCTCCACCCAGCCCCAAAAAATCCCCCAGTGGCAGCCCCATTCTGTCGATTTAGTCAAACAACCGAATCTACAGATGTAGCAAACTCCACCCAAAATCCTCAACACCAATTCTCTTATAGCAATGAAAATGGCAGCTCTAAGACAACAAGGCAATGAAAACCTGGACGGGAGTTTCCCAGCTTTATTTATTTTGGTAAATTCAGTCTAATCCACTGAAGTCTGAGGTCATTTGTCATTGTATTCAAGTCACTAGATCTTTCCTTCCTATAGCAGATGCATAATACTTTTTAGTAAATTGCTTTAACTAATAAAAAAAACAGTCAAAATAGCCAAAGCCAGAGCTCCTGTGCACTTGAGTCTATGTAAGTGTGCATGAACACACAGCTGCAGAGGCATACACACACACACACACACACACACACACACACACACACACACACAGAATGGAAAGTATTACTGAGTCTTTTTTGGTGGCAGAAGCATGTGGGATATGTCGCTTCACCCTGCAGGCCATTTCCCCATTCTCTCCTGATGATTATCTGAGGTAAGCTCACACACACACTCCATGAGCGTTGTGGGGAATGTCACGCTTTCCTTTTAACAAGTTTTCCTTTCAGTTAAATTAATCTTGACAGGAAGCGCTTACTTTAAACTACTTAAATTAGGATTGAATTTTAGTTCATGTATTAAATAGACACCTCATTTTTATCTTCACGATGTGTGGACGAAGCCAACTGTTATTTTGAATGCATCTCAATGAGACAGCTTTAGTTATGTTGACTTGACCGGCTGTTAACACATGTGACGTCTTGTATTTGTGAAGAAGGATGAATAAAAAACAATGATATTCAAATTGCAGAAATAATAATTTGCCCTTTAATTTTACTTTAATTTCAAAACAAACAAGTTCCTCCTATTGCATTTACATATGAGGAAATGAAAATGAAAGGTTCAAAAAATTCTTTGAGAATCTTATGACTCTTATGATATGGTTTACGTGAACATCCAGGAATTCATACACACATAGTAAGTCATGTGAACACACCCAGACCCACACAAACGCACGCAAACTGAGCTTCACTAACTGAGAGTCACCCCGCCTTACCCCCTGCGTGGCGGCTGCAGGCCCAGATTTGAAAGGGATTTGTTTGACCCGAGGAGGTGTTAGCAGGGGACACGGTGTATGTGTGTGTGTGGTGTGTGCGTGCGTGCATGTGTGTGTGTGTGTAGGAGGACGACTGAGACAGACAGACAGTAAAACATATGTTGCTCCCAGGGAGAGGCCATCTTGCTGATTCAGCTATGGTAGTGATTGCAATGCAGTGGTCAATAGTTTGGATCATCCACACCCCAAAAACTCACAAACCTGCTGCTTTACAGCTTGCCAGAGGCACGGCAGCAATATGGAGGGGAGGAGGACCCCCAAGATGTGCGTGTAAATTCTCCCTTCTGGGCAGAGAGGACAGTAGGAGGTGTTGCCACTCTGCCTGTCTGTCAACATGTTTGACATTCCAGTTTGCTTGTTTGTTTGATTTTTGTACAAACTTTGCTTCTTGGAGATTTTTTTTTGCAGGTCAGTTCTGAAGCGCGTTACCTCATGCTTTTCAAGAAGGCAGATTAGCTCAAAAATCGCAAAATAAGCACAAATCAGCAAGGAGAAATTTTTCTCGTTTTTACAAGTTTTGTCTTCTTTCCTTTGGTATTTCCTGGATTTGGGATAGGGACATAAAAGATCATGGGACAGTAAGTCAGTAAGTTTAATTATATTATCTAGAGTACTAAACATGAATTTAATCACAATCTGAATTTCCACGATAATCAGCCTTTCCACTTGCAAATTGTGGGCAGATACAATCCTTGTTTGCCTGCTGTGATCACAGTGATACATTTTCCTTGATCTTGGTTTGATTGAGCACATTTTTCCTACTTCTGCTTTCTATGTTAAACATCTCACAGCACTCTTATAGTCCTTTATAGAGTGCTAGCACATGGTTTGGATCTTAATCTTCAGTGGAACAAAGACATCTGTCGACAGATGAGGATATTCATAGAATGGAGAAATACATAGAAGTTTTTCCTCATTTTCACGGCCCTGTTTAATCACATGACCACCACTGTCTTGTTCTGTCAGCAGCAAACAAATCCACATGTTCACATCCCTTTTCTGTCAATAACTCCCATCTCGTCATCTTGCTTTCACAATCTCTGCTATTTCCTCTGATTTCACCTTTTATTCCCTCTTTTTTATCTTTGTTTGTTGCTCAACTCTTCTCTGCACTTCCATTCTTTCTGCCTGCCTCCTTCTCCCCGTTCTCTCATCTCCATTTTTGCAATATTGTGTCTCTTCCCATCATCAAGCTCAAATATCTCCTCTCTTTTTTTAGCTATTCAATCCCCCCTGCCCCCATATTTCTTACTTTATTTCTCTGCCTCACCTATCTCCATTTCCATTTTCACTCCTTCCTTTCTTCCTCTTGTGCCACAGTCAATTTTTTTTTTACAAGTGAATTTAAAAAAAAATCCACTCTCTTCACTCCTCCCCTCTTTCTCGGTTGTCACTGAGGGATGAATGAGGTGACAGCTTGGTTTTAGCCCCTGGAGGGGAAAGGGGGATGCCAGACCTTCTCTTCACACTGACACACAATCATGCACACGCACACATACTCAGACACTGTTGCTAAATATCTGACTGAGATTGTTCACAGTTTAAACTGGACTGAAGGTGAAACTGCTACCGCTGTCAGGTGAACAAATATTTCACCTTAAAGTTTAATATGAAGTGCTCATGTGACTGCGCTGTGTCCAGTGGTTATGTGCTTTCTGCACTGCGCTTCTCAGAAACAGCATTTCCAACACACTGTGTGGGCAGTATTGAAAACGTCTTTGAAATACTGCATGTGATTTTTTTCTTGTGGTTTTCTTGTCAGTCGAATTATGGATGCAATCACAATGATGTCACACAAATGATTAATTATCATGTACACAGTTATCATGTATCTACATTTTATGTGCAGTCCACACTGGACTTAAATAAATGTTTCAATACTTTTGGAAATATGCTTATTCACTCTCTTGCCTCTGTGGTAGGTCTAACTCTGCAACTTCCCAGGAAAGTTGCTAAACAGATTATTTCCACCCTCGGACACACTAACAATTTGGGTGGACTGCAGAGCATTGACAGAGCTGTTCTGCTAAAGCTACTTTCAGTGTCCAATATTATGAAGAAATAACAAGTCCTTTTCTTTTTTCTTTGTTTGCTCAAGCATCATCATTCCCTTCCTTGATTAAAAGAGATCAAAGCAGACCTTGTTTGCACGTATACAGTTTTACTTATATAAAACCTCATGAACTGAATAAAGAAATGTGGAATATATAGGCAAGTAAATCCATAAAAAAACAACAGAGAAGCGCATATACCTGCAACAGAGAAGAAGTAGAAAGCTCTCAAACTCTCTTTAACATGCATTGCAAGAATTGGGTAGTTAAATATAAGGGGAAAAGTATTTAATTTGAGAAGACACAGACTATAATCAAGTGAAATAATCTGCCAAATTTCTTGAAATTTCTTGATATAAAAAAAAAAAAATATCTAGACTTGGGGGGAAAGTGGGAAAAATCTTAATAAGTTACTTGGAATGAGTGTTTCAAGAAATCTTTTTTAAGTCAAATAAAGTCATGCTTCATTTAGCATTGGTTTTTTTCTCTCTCTGAGAGAAAAGATCTTAAAACAGTCAGCTTCTTTGGGTCACCAGTCTATCAACCACAGACAATTTGGAATCACCAGTTAACTTAACTCCAGTAATTACATGCCTTTGGACTGTGGACGAGAGCCACACCAGATGGTGGAGTTTAACTGAGGACCTTTGTGCTGTGAAGGAGTAGTGCTAACCACTGTGCTACTTTCTCACCCGTGTGCTAAACAGAAGTCTAAGTGTGCAAATTGTTACTGAGAGGTCTTGAAACAAGATTTCACAGGTAAAAATGGTTTTAAAATACAATGTGATCTCAGACGGTGTCTTGGTGATATAAAGTAGCCTCATAAGATTTTTAAACTAAATATAAAATAAAAGTCATATATTCTCAAAGCAAGATTAAAAATTGTATTCATTGGACTCTTTGTTATTATATCACTCTCAAAACAAAATCAAAAAGACTTTTTGGTTGGATATAAGATTGTAAGACTTGGTTAAACAGACAATTTTTGCAGTTTGCTCCTTAACATGATTATTTGATAACAAATGGTACAGACTGGTCCAAAGAATAGTTTTCATTTCACTGTTGTTTGGATGAAATAATCAAAATATGTAACTAAATGATTCTTATATAGCACTTTTTTACTCTATCTGAGCACTCAAAGCGCTTTATGCAACTAATTCATTCACCCAATCACAGCAGCACGTTTTCTAGGTTGTGAAGTGCTTAATATCTAACATTCATACACATTCACACTCCGATGGATGCAACATGGGGTTAGTATCTTGCCCAAGGATGCAGACTGGAGGAGCCTGGGATCAAACCACCAACCTTCCAGTTAGTACCTCACCTGCAGCCACCCCACATCAGCACATATAGTGCCAATAACAGTGCACCACTGTCACATCCAACTTCAGCACATTCCCTTGCATTAACAAGACTGCACATTAAAAGAACCACAGTGATTTCTTGTCAAAACCAAACCCTAGCTCAAAACTTTAACATAGACCTCGTATATCTTCTTCTTTTGGCTGATCCCTTAGAGGTCACCACAGTGGATCGCCTACTTCCATCTCACCCTATCCCTTGCCTCCTCTTCTGTCACACCAACCCTCTGGATGGCCTCCTCTGAGGTCTTCCTCTTTTCCTCTGGACTGGAAACTCCATCTTCAACATTCTTGTACTGTTTGTCCAATATATCCACTCTCCCTCCTCTGCACAATAGCAACAAAGCACTTAAATACTTTGGTGCCAGCTTCAAAATAGCAAGTCATCATGATTATCTTATCTGATTACTCTTGACAGGACAATTTACTTAAATAAAATGTTAGGTGCAGTTTTGATTTCACTGCTGTTTAGATGATGATTACAAAAGCTACATATTCTCTTTAGGCAGGTTATATGCATATTGCTTTTCATTGTATGGTTTATCATTTAATATTTATTTCATTTTTCCAACCCACTCTTCTTGTAAATAAGGACATTTGAGGAAGATTACCCTTTCCTTTTAAATACTGAATGTGTCTTTTAGTAGTTCAAAGCCTTTTTGTATTTTCACCGTGGCTAATTTTAGAAACAACACAGTCAGTGCGGTTGAACAGCTCCTGTTACCTAAGCCTGAGTCACCAATCTTTACCTGTTTAGGTGGCACACACTTAGAAATGGGGGTTTTCCAAGCTTGCAAACAAAACCTCAATTTACAAGGACCAGGGCATCAATGATCAAAGAGGGGGTGTGGTCCCATGGCTCCATTAGGTTGCCGTGGGAGACAGTCCCTGAGGAAAAGTCGCCAGCGCAGCCCTGTCGTCAAGGAATAAATTACAGACTTGATGGGCAGGTAACTATCACCTGGACTGGCTTGCTCTCTCTGTTCTTGTTTTTGTTTTAGCTTTTGGTGTCTGGACTGTGCTGTCCTCCTCTTGCCACCCTTTTTTTTACCCTCCCGTCTTTCCGTCTTTCTCTTTCTAACCACAGTTTCGAAAGCATGTAAACACCCCTATCTGTAATTTTTCCTTAGGTGATTTCGAGTCTTTCTGTGTGTGTGTGTGTGTGTGTGTGTGTGTGTGTGTGTGTGTGTGTGTGTGTGTGTGTGTGTGTGTGTGCTGCATGGGCCATTTCCTGTTTCAACATGATGGTGCAGTTGTGTGCGTCAAAACAGATCCATAAATTGTGTCCCAAGTGTGGAAAATCACTGGCGCACAGCCCAAACCACAAGCATGTCAAACACCTGTGAGATTAACTGAAAGACCAGCTATGAGCAGGGCTAAATTAAAATTTGAAGCATTTTCAACAATCAAATGAGGTTGTGTTATATGAACGAGCTTTCATTAGATTTCTTTTCCTCTTTCTCTCCCACCCTCCCTTCCTGAATTGGTCCTGAATGAGGCTCTAAATTGCCTCTAACTGGTTTGGAGGCGTGATAGAAGTGTAGAATACCGAAATCAAGCAAGAAAGTGACATCGTTGAGGGCAAACAGGCCAGTGAGTTAAGACAGCAGGTCAAGAACCCTTCTTGGGAGAGAAGGGGAGCGAACATGAGCGCAGGACCAGTTATAGGATCTGAGTGTACTTTACCACCAGTCTGTTATGGTTCATTCACTTGTCCTGTAGCTCTTTAATCAGAGAACAAACAGTAAACTATAAACATTCTGAACATCTCAGATTTTACAATACAACCAGTCTACATCAGATGTTACACAAACACAACATCAGAAAAACGTAGCAGTGTACAAAAGACTTAGAATATGAGTCATATGACGTTTAACCTTTGAAAATCTTGTCTATCTATCTTCAAAGGAAAAAAACACGATTGCTGCAATGATTTAATTTTTTTTAATGTCATGCCATTTTTAAATTTAAATTCCCCTACACCTACCTTGAGAGTAGATAGCCTTTTTTTCATGCTGGCTTACAGTAATTAAGCCAGCATGAGTAATTAACTTTCCCAAGGGCCCATGTGAGAAACTGGGACTGTTGTGAAGGGCCACCCCAATAAGGCTATAAAGAGATAAAATGAATCATGAGCAGAACTGTGTGACCCCTTGGGAAAATTAATTGCTCAGTCTTGACATATAGCATGCTGTAATTATAGTAAAACCTTTGTGGCAGCTGTTTTGTTTTATTTTCTTAAATGTAGAGTATATTGTATGACGGTGTTAGGCATTGAAGTTGGTTGTATTTTTATCCATCATATATGTGTTTACATTCTATCAAGCACCTCCAATTTGGTGACATCTTAAAAAAGTTCAGGTATACAGAACATGTGTAAAGATGGCTTAGACAGCTTAAATTGAAATGTGACAATTTCTCCACAGTGTATGAAAGGAACCTTCTTGCCAAATGTCATGCGACATGAGTGGGTTATGCTACTCGAAATGCCATTTATTGTATTTTGTATGACGTTTACTGTTAATTGTTTTTAGACATCCTTAGTGATCTTGCACTACTTCCACATTTTTACTTCCACACGTCCACTGTGAACTGTGAGAAAATGATATTTGAACAAAGGTTTTAAGGGGAATCTCATATTTAAAGATTTTTATTTGAGTCGTCATTGCAGTCAAAACGGTATCGCTTCCTCTTTCTATTCATTTTTTTATCCAAATGATTTATTAATATCTCCATGTGTTGTTTCTTTTCCATTCTTAGTATGTCTTTGATGTTCATCTAAAATTTGCAATGACTTCCATCAGAGAAAGCACAGAGGCTCTTATTTATTATAATTATCATCATCATGATAAAAACTTGTCACTGTAATTTTAATATTCATATTAAATGAAGCTCGAGTCTATTCATTCATATCTTTCACTACAATGTAACCATTTTAATTCCTAGTTTATATTTAGTCTTTTTTTTTATTTCCATTGTGTTATATTGCTTTAAATGGTTGTATATTAAAATGAAAATATATTAGTAAGAAGAATTCTGTGATATTGTAATGCAGAACAATCCCATGCAAAGTCTTCTTTCTTCCTTCTTCCTTCTTTCCCCACTTTCCCTTACCTCTTACTCTTTCTTTAAACCTTTTTCCTCTTTCTCCACTTTTCTCTTGCTTTGACAGCTTGTCTCTTGGGAATGCGGGGATTGTGTAATACTAATCAGAGCAACATGGATTACAATCAGCACATACACACGCATCTGTCACAGAGGCAGTTAATAAGTCAATATGTTGACATTGCTCAGGGCCACACATGTGCCCCTGTGAGGAACAGTTTGTGATAGTGCGTAATCAATTTTAAAGAAACACAAATAGTTATCTGCCAGTCTGTGTAGTCTTACCTTAATCACTTTGAAGTGATGATATCAAATCACGCACAACTTAAAGTTTCCAATTTTTAGGTGTCTTTTCCATACAGTAATTCAGGTGATAACTGCTAGGAAATGCTATTAGTTTATTTAGTATGACTAAAGATACAAAGATGCATGTTTACTTAATCTTTAAATAAGTTGTGGAAACTGACCCCGCAATTAAGAGTGCCTGTAAATTTCCAAAGTTTACCAAATTAAGCTGCCATGGCTCAGGAGAAGAACAGGTCATCTACTAATTAGAAGGTCAGTATTTTGGTCCCCAGCTCCTTTAGTTTGTATATCAACGTATCTTTGGGCATGATGCTTAACCCTCAGTTGCTCTAATAGAGCAGAAAGTGTTATATAACTACCAATCAATTGACCAGAAATCAAGTTAGCTTTCTGGGGAAACTATGGTTCAGTTTTGGCAGTGTGTGGGCAGCTAAGGACTGCCTGTGTATCTTTACAGAGTGTCTGTTGTCAGATGGAATCAGTGTCAAAAAATATGTGGTATAACAGATCTGTGGGCTGCTGTTGTAGAAGAATGACGATGTAACCTACAAAGCGCTTAAGTGAAACTCAGTCTTAAAAACAATGAAAAGTATCCACCCTCTGTATTTTCCATATTTCAATTTTTATTTAGTTTTCAATCTTTGATATTTTTTGTGAGCTTCACCCATTCCTCATGAACTCCACCGTTGCCTTCATAACTGTTCTGGCCCATTTGTCGCAAAGTCAACATTTACAGCATCATCCACGTCAAGCCATGGGTAGATTTTTGAGAACTGCACAAGAGCACTTGTTGGAATCCTCTCTCAATAAACTCTCCACTGGCAAATATTTCCACAAACAGTCACAATTGCTGCACTGTAAATTAACCATCACTCTGGCCAGGCATGCAAAGGTGTAAAAGAGAGCAAGAATGATGCAGCAATTCTTGAGATAAATTTTGAGGGGTCTTGTTTCTGCTTCGCAAAGTGGTGAAAATGTGTTTAGACTTTCCTCTCTTCCTTGCTTTTACTTGTTATAACGGACAGAAAGAACAGACTACTTTGTTTTAGGTGGCTAAAGCAGAAGAGGCTAGTAAGTACTTGGCTAAATGGCTTCAAAAGCATTCAGTCAGCTGATTTACTGCAGGAATGAGGCAGAACAAGAATAAGATGTTTAGAGTGGCTGCCTCTTCAAAAGCAATGAGTGATTTGTAAAACCATGTAAAGCCAGTCCAGGCCAAACTCAAGGCCAAAATCCAGCCCCATTTTAGACTGTGAACTTTAACCCCCGAGGCCAAAGAGGAAGTGCTTAGTAAATAGACAAGGGAGGAGGGACAGTAGATAGTAGCTAAAGCTGATTCAATCACTGCATCGTGGGAAACACACACAAACAGCCACTTTGCCTTCAAGACAAAAACACAGGAAGGATCATCTAAGTGGTCGTTACCATAGAAGCAAGGACCGCCGCCCGAGCCATAACCCTGGTTGTATGTGAACTTTTACCTCAGAACTTGTGATTGTGTGCGTGTTTGCAGCACACAGTAAGGAAATTCACTTTGGCGCAGATTTCGGATGAACTCACAGGACCTCTCCCAGCTCAGCATGTGGTCCAACTTGAGAAAGTGGAAGACACAAACACACTTCAAACGCACACACGCTTTCTTTCAACAGCGCTCTTCAGATGACAAAACATTTCCTCACTGTCTCCACATGAAATTTTCCGACCTCCTCTCTGCGTTGATGGATGTAGCCATGGAGCTGGTCAGCACTGTGTGTCGGAAGTGTTTTCAGGGTTTTATGCACTCTGTGTTTGGACTGTGGCCTCTTGTTAACGTCCCTCTGGCTACAAACACACTGACATGTGATTTATGGAAATGAGCCATGGAGGAAACACAGCGGGATAAATCAAATGCACCCAACCTATGCAATGTCTTTCACTTTGTATGTGTGAGAGAGAAGGTAAAAGAGAAGAAAACTAATAAAAAGAGACACAGAGGGAAAGTGTGTAAGATTGATGGGGTTTTTCCTCTTTTGATGTTGCAACAAAGTCTGGAAGGGGCTGTAAATCCACATGCACATGGGACAAGAACTAGAGTGGGTCAGAGATATTACCTTTAGGCTCCAGAGTTGGTTGATGTTTGATCAACGAGCTCTTTCTCACAAAGAAAGTTACGGTAGTTTTGCACATTTTGTCACAAAAACGAACATGCCATACTGTTTAAGGATATGGAAACTGTGCATATGGAGCATTAGAATGACTGAGCAAAGAACCACTGTCTTCAGACACCCAAGATAACACAGTTTGAGAGACATAAAATTTAAGTTTTGCGCCAACAATTTATTTCCCAAAGTTCTCTTAGCCAAAAAAAACTCAGCATGTCTTATTTTCCTGTGCAATGTATCCTTAAAAAATGGGGAAACTGGACAAATGGAGGACAAAAAAGAAGTGGAGAGCCTAAAAGGGAATATCTGAAAGTCATGTCCAAAAATCTGAGCAAAAGTGGAGCCATTTCCAGTCACTGAAGTCTCATCAGAAATGGTCTCAGTGAAAGGGTGGTTGTCAAGAAGCCATTGGTGAAGAAGGGAAACAGGGAGAAAAGGCCAAAAAGAACTAAGCTAAAAATCAGATCAGATCTGGAAAGAATCAAATCTTTGACACTGCAGTAAAAGCTGGATAGAAAAACACAGAGTTGAAGACTACCAGTCATGCACTAGCCTCCCTAGAGCCTGAGCTTCAAAAAGCCAGTAGAACTATTCCTGAAGTCTACTGAAAGAAATGTCAAGACAGAGTTCAACCTGCACTGAAGAATAAAGGTGGTCAGACCAAATACTGATTTTCAAGTTCAACAGAATTGTACAAACTGTTTTTTTCTTAGTTTCCACAAACTCCTGCTCCAGTTCCCATTTTCATAGGAAAATACAAAGCGTTGACTCAAGCTTTTGCACTGCTCTGTATATACGTTTATCAGTCACCATTTAATTTTAGCAAAAACAATGAAAGGGTTAAAACGGGTCATAATAAAATCACTGTAGTCCTTAAGATGGAGGGGCTAGACCAAGTGCAGTGTAAACGACTCTCTCTTTATTTATTAAGCAAAGTTCAGTGCTCTTCAGACTGTAACTGAAGAACATGCCTGATTCATAAACAAGACCTAAGACACGTATTTCACTAGAATCCTCAAAGGTTTCCTGTACTCTTCACTTTTGTGATTACAGAAATTATTTTTCCATTGTTTATGGGTTTGGTGACGGGAAGCTCCTCTTGACCCTCTTTGATTTAATTTGATAAATTCCCTCTTAACCAATGATTAATATTCTTTTTATATAGGAAGAAGAAGTTGTGTAGGGATGCATTCACTAAGTTCTACTTAAAGGTTTTAAGGTTTAAGGTTACCTTCATCTCAACCGAGTTCGGATCACAACACCGACCATTATCTGCTTAACCTGGGAGAAGAAGCCAATGTAAAGTGACCTTCAGCAACCTCAGTGTATGTGTACGTGTGTACAGAGATTGATAGTCATCCTTTACTTACAGGGTTTAGGCTCTAGCTTGGGTAAAAGTAGGCTAATATCACACAGAGAGGAGTGACCTCGTTCACGTTCCAAACTGTACAAAGAACCTGTTGACCCCTCATCAGCCAGATTACATTGGATGACTGGGGGAGTGGTGGCCAAGACGATCTCACATGATGTTTACTAATTTGTTTTGTAACCTCCCAATCTTTGCGAAAGATGTAAGGTTGTTAGGCTGTTATTTTGGTCAATACCCAGCTTTATTTTTTCAATTATTATACACTAACTTGGCAGCACGGTGGTGTAGTTAAGACTGATTCCTCACACCAAGCACACTCCTGAGTTTCACTCCACCACCTGGCCGGGGCCAGGAGTTGTGTGGGGTTTGATTGATTTGCATGTTCTCCCTATGTCTCTGTGGGTTCTCTCTGGGTACTCCCACATCCAGGTTCATCCAGTAGGAGAGTTATGTTGTGACTACAAAGCCTGTCTTATGGATCCGCAGGCGAAGATCGAGGCAAAAAGAGCGTCAGTGGAGTTTTGTTCCTTTGGAGATCAACATGGCAGTCACGGAGGCACGCGGCTGACAGCCAAAGTCAGCAGTCCAACCTCCTGAATCAGTTAAACTAACAAAGAGTAATGCAAGTAGAGCAGATAAAACAATGCATATAAAGCAAAAGCATGTTTTAACACATTTTAACCAAATAAAGAATTGATTTGATTTCACAGAGCAAAACATGTCCACACTGAACTCTTTACTCTTCACACAGTTACACTGAAGTGTAACTGGCATCTACTTTGGGGTTGGGGGCTGGAGTTACCTGCAACCAGAGGATAATTTCCAACTTTGAATAGTTTTTGTTCATCACTGTAGTAAAAGCTACATAATCAAAAAGGAAAATAAATATAGTCAGACTTACTTAGTCAATAAATTACAATTACCTTCTAAAATGCTGGTGACATATATAATGCATAGACTTTGAGTCATCAGTTAGCCTGATGCTCTGTAAGATATACACATACACATACTTTGATAAAGCCATCAACATGTTTCAATATTTTCCAAGGGAAATAAAGAAATTAGGGTTCCACACCAGATCTAGGTCTATGTTGATTTTTTTTGCTGAATACATTGTTACATATGTTTGTACATATGTTTTTACATGGCTGATTTTATCTAGCACAGTCCATGTGTAAATGTGTTTACTTCTTTGTGTGTGTGTGTGTGTGTGTGTGTGTGTGTGTGTGTGTGTGTGTGTGTGTGTGTGTGTGTGTGTGTGTGTGTGTGTGTGTCTGTGTGCGTGTGTCTGTGGGTGTGTCCAAAAGGATTAATCAGAGAAGGCCTTGTCTGGGATAAATTTGTGGCCCCTGGCCTCCTATTTCATCGTGAGTCTGCTGGCCTTGGGCCACTGATGAAACCCTCCAAGGTTAACCAGATACAATCATACACACACACACACTCACACATCATGTCCTCCTTCCATTCCAACTCTTTTTTCCTGCTTTTCAAGATTGTAAACATGATTATCTCTTCCTGAAATGGAAAGTCACGTTCAGTTTACAACAATATAAACATCACATTTCTTGTAATCTAGGCAATACCTTCCAGTAAAAACATGTATTAACAGTTGCACTGGTCAACATCCTCCTTCTACGTACATCCTCTATCCTTTCATTTTCAAACAATTTACTCTTGAGTCCACACTGAAAGGGGGTTGAGTAACAGAGGAAAGACATTTAATGTGAATGATATAACTGACTGAATCAACACAAAAATAACATCTATTCTCTTATTATAAGCACATATAGTCTGCTCATAACAATGTTTGTTTTTTTTGCTTCCTGTTTGCACATGATGTTGGGAGTATCATTTCCAGTACGACATGTTTAATAGGTCCTTTAACCTCCACTTGATCTTTTTATCCTCTGACCATCAACAAAACTGACACAGCCTGGAAATGACTTGGTCCAGCATCGACTTTAGTGTGTGTCAGTGCATGAAGAAATTTATGGTTTCATCACACTGTAAATGTATATCTAACCCAAGTTTGCCTTAACGATGTCATAAAGAGAATGGCTAAAAACAAACAAAAAAAAAGATCTCTTCCTCTTAAGAGTGAAAGCATGCACAGCAAATTTCACATGAATCTGGCTCTAGTTTTGTGGATATTTTTGTCCCAGACAGAGAGACAGATGTTTACAGTCCTAGTTTGCTTGTAATTTGTCTGGCTCGACTGAAATGAACCACAAAAATAGAGAAGTAAAGAGGGAGGAGTGTATCTTGGAGAGTAAAGAAAAGTGGAATAGAGTGATATATACATTCATAGAAAAATGAAGGCTTGGCACAATTGAAAGGGGGAGAGAATGAAAACAATGAGCAAGGAAGAAATGAAAACAAGGAAAGAGAAAGAGCGAGATAGGGGACAGATTTCCCAGGGGGTGCGGGACAGGGTAGGGGCAGCTGGCCGCTAAGAGCCGTACACGTAGACACACACTGTGCACATTAATTAGACTTCATTAGCAACTGTCGGATGAGACTAATCAGGGTGTGTTACTGTTAGAGATTTAGGGAAGCCGTCTGTGTGTGCGCTTGTGCGTGTATGTGTATATGTGATTTACTGCTGGGGCCCAGCTGAGTATGTGTAGTGATCAGAGGCCCAATCAGACCCCATGACACACACACACACACACACACACACTAACACACTCATCAGGTCAGATGACACATCTGTCATCCGTTTAAATGCTGCAGGTTGTCAGTTAAACAGCAGGTTATACTTGTGTGTGTATGTGTGCGACCTTGTGTGAATGACAGCTCCATTACAAATGATACACATACTGTATGTATCATCTCTTCTGCTAAATATTATTCCTCACCAGGTGAGTGTATGGGTTTAAAAAAAGGAAAGAACAGGTTCACCATGAAAAAGCTGACATGATGGATTTACACGTACACTCTGTATATTTGTGTGCTTTTAGAGGAATAACTAATTTATGGTGATTTATATACAGGAATGCAGATTTTTCTCTGGAAATGAAATCTAAGTTTACTGGCACTGTTTATGACTGTTTTTGATGAAATGCAAAAGAGATTTATTTGGAAATTGAAAGACATTTACTGGAGTCAGGGTGATTTCAATATTTATCATCATGTGAACAAATGAGGCATGTTTCCTGAGATACATCTGGAAATACTAAGTGCGGTGGTGCTAAAGCCCAAAAAGATGAGGCATCGAGTGCAGACTTACGTGCGGTCATAATACATCTGTCTGCATAGATTGCATTTATATGGAGCATTTTAACCTTCACTCAAATGTCTTTACACTTCAAGTCATATAATAACACATTTATATGTTACTGTTATTTTAAAGGCCACATACAGCAAAGCAGAACGAAAACACTGTATCTATGTGTCTATTACTCACAGCGGTGGCACATTAGGGACCATTTTGCAGACTATAAGAGAGCAGTATTAAATCACCAACCTTTAAAATTTGCGGATAATTTTAGATTAACAATGACAGTCAGTGAATGAACAGTTGAAAGAAAAGGCAAAAAACAGACTGAGGTATCAACCCATTATTTAACCACCGCTATCCCACCTGAGCCACGGTGAAGTATGCTTGTGAGACGGCTATAAGAAATAGTAGTATATATAAAGTGCATGTCAATTTATTGGTTTTAACTAAACTATAAAGCATATGCTGCCTCATTCACTTAAAGCTTCACTGGGAATTAGTTATCCCAGCGACCATCAAAACATAGCAAAAGTCATACTTCTTCAGCGGTTCTACACTTGCTCAGCTGTGACTATCACATTAAGGAAAAATGTGGTAGACTTCAGAGTCAAAATTAGTCCAGTTGTTACTCATTTCTGCTGTTGTGGTTTCCATTAAATAGACAGACTCCGGGGATTGCTGTAAGTAACATCCAGCAACTGTTCAACAGTCTCTGTTTTTTGCTTATCCTTTGGCGTTGCTCATTCACTGACTGCCATAGTTAATCCAGTATTTATGCCATGTAGTCACACACTCATGTAGTTCATCAGGTTGAGAAAACATACATACATGCGCTGAGTTTTTCACAGATACAGATGTGATTTTGTCAGTTGTTATGTTGGCCCACTCAGAACTTCACACTCCAATGAGAGTCGAATGCCAGAGCGGAAACACACACGGATACAGAACATAAATAGAGTATAAATGCACACTCTTTTTCACTAGTTACAAATTAGCATGCATTGATATAGACTTACGCACGAACACGCACAGACTAAGACAGCAACAGGCTCTTTTTACAAACACAGAAAGACAAATCATCCTCTTCACACTCCGAGAGTGACAGATCGATTCCCAGTACAGCTGCTGCTCAGACAGGTGTGTGTGTGTGTGTGTGTGTGTGTGTGTGTGTGTGTGTGTGTGTGTGTGTGTGTGTGTGTGTGTGCGTGTGCATGCGTGCATGCGAGATGTTCCTCGTTTCACACTTAAAAAGAAAGACAAGCACTCAGAGAATTTTCTCTTCCTCTTTATTCCTCTCTTCTTCATTTCAGTCTGTCTCTCTAGGATTTTGTGTTTCCAGTTTGAATTGTAAAGAATGGAATGTTTTTTATTTATTATGTTTCTTTTAGTTAAATTAGTCCATGGCTTATCGTTGTTGTTTCTCAAGTTTTCTTTTAAGTATTTATGAAATGTTTGTGTATACAGCTTCAGTGGTGTAAGTGTTGTTTAACTTCATTTTACATTTATGCTTCCCATTTTCCAATTACAGAAGGTGACAGGATTACCACCCACCTACCAACTGCCATGACACTAGTGAACTAGTGAACAATTTTACTTCTGCAGAAGAGACAAGCCAGACTGAAGTATGCTGAGAACAACTTGGTAAAAGATTTTGTGCGCCAGTGCGTCCGGAACTGGGAAACTAGTCAAGGTGAATAGAATAGAATAGAATAGAATAGAATAGAATAGAATAGAATTCAACTTTATTGTCATTGCACATGCACAGGTACAGGGCAACGAAGGTGGAAGCAATCACAAAGAAAGAAGGATATGGTAGGATTCTGAAAGAAAAGTTCAAGAAGTCAGCAGCAAGAACCAGGTCTGGTTCATTGTTTTGTCTTTCAGTACAACAACGGCCTAAAACATTTGTCGCTCCTGGTGAAGAACAAAGTGCACGATGTTGTTTGGCCTGCACAAAGTCCTGATTTGAATTATAAATATGTTGGTTAAACGAAAGACTAACATCTATGCCAAAAGACCATGAAATCTCAAAGAGCTTAAGAGAGTTGTCAACGAAAAAGGATGTTAGGATTGCTCAGGAGATGGGCAATTTTATTTTAGTATGCATTTGCCAAACCTTAGATTTCTGTGAATAAGTAAGTCAAGATCAGACCTTTACAATCATCATGTTATTGCCTGATATTAATTTAAATTAATTATCTCTTTAGCCTTTAAACTGGAGTCTGAAGACATGCTACACAGCCCACACTCGCCCCCTCTCCCATCACCTTGACTTGTGTATTCAGTTGCAGATTTTTCTTGCCTGTAAAAGCAGGGTGAGGACCGCTGTCACCTTTGACCCCTGCTACAAGACAGGAATAGAGACACCATCAGAGTTTGCACACGCCAAGTTCTTTCATGTCCTCACTTCTGTGTGTTCATGGGTGTGTGCTACCTAAAAGTATAAAGTATGAGTAGGATCATTATTAAAAAATGTTATTGAGAGAAATTAACCTCAGAATTTTTGATTTGGATATATAAAGACAATTATTTTCATCAAAACATAATTCACAACATTCTAAATTTTCTATAGCTGTTTGGAGACATCACTTTGAGCTCTGCTACCTGGTCCGTAATGCTTAGCGATAGCTGATAAACTCAAGGTTTAAGTTCAGTGAAATCCTAGAAGACTGATGCCTGATGACTACTGGAATATAAATCTTTGAAATAGTTCAGGCTACAAGATGAAGCACATCCACTCTCATTAAGACACATCACTCAAAGAGCTTGTCTAATTAATGTGTGTGTGTGTGTGTGTGTGTGTGTGTGTGTGTGTGTGTGTGTGTGTGTGTGTGTGTGTGTGTGTGTGTGTGTGTGTACGTGTGTGAAGTGAAGGTGCTTTAGTGCTAAGCAGAGAACAGATGGGTGTGAAAGCCGATCTGCACTGTGGCTGATCGAGGGAGAGGCAGGGAGAAGGAGGGAGAATTGAAAATCGACAGCAGTAGCATAGCTTTCACTGCCAACATCAGTGTGCGCGCGTGTGTGGTAAAGAAGCAGCTATAAAAAGACTAGAGTTACTGAACACAAGGTGGGGTGAAAAAAAAGGAGAAAGAACAACAATAGCTGATACTCACACATACTCTTGGATGCACTTTGACCCCTTCAGCTGCCGTCGTGCTTGCTTTGGGCTTCATGCCGCACGACAGGTGAGCTAGCTAACTGACGGCCGTTTGGGATAGCTGGGACGCATCGCATTACACAAACACACACTCACCCACACCGACAAAGAGGGTTTAAAGCATTCATGTGTACATTCATACACAGTGGCACAAGGCCAGGGCCGGGTCGGGGCCGACACGAACCCACACACACCACTCCCTGCATTCCTGCGTGTGTCAGTTGTGTAATTAAAAGGCTAGCACCTCTTTGTCACTCTCACTGTGACACACACTGATCCACCATCAATGGATTTAGCTGCGGTTAAAAAAAGAGGACAACATATAAACACGCCAGAAAGGTATAAACACAAAGACACTACATAAAGCTACCTTTACGAAAGATGTTTTATATTCATTTGTAAATTTACCAGATATATTTTAAATATAACCTTCAATCAGATGTTTACACAAAACCAGCCTTCGCACACTGAGGCGGCACTCAGCGCTTCATCATCCAGGACAGGAAGCAACAGAGAGCTCTCTGATTTGCTGTCTAATCATTTGTTTAGTATAGTTACTGTTTATTTTAGCCACGTTTCAGATTTGTTCTTTTCTTTTTCTTTATTTGCTTCATTCTTTTTGGGTGTTTCTACCTGTTTTCACCTCATTTTAGTTTACCTGCACAACATTTAAGGTAAGTACTTCAAACAAGCAGGAAATCCCAACGCCAGATAAAACACATCTGTCACATGGTTGAGAAGAGCTTACTGTTTAACAGTTCTTTGAAAAAAATATGTTTGAACATGGTGTTATGCTTCTTAAGGATTAAGTCAGACAATATGGTGGCATTTCCTTCTTTCATTGTACAACAAACTAACACACAGCAGGCTGTTGGCAGCTTTCCAGTAAATATTACAGCCTGATGTAATGAATAAATGAATGATAATGTTGCAGAGCTGCTGGCATGATACCAAACAGATAGTGTGTGTGTGTGTGTGTGTGTGTGTGTGTGTGTGTGTGTGTGTGTGTGTGTGTGTGTGTGTGTGTGTGTGCACTGTACAATATAAAGGTCACTAAGGGTTTAGTCAGGCTTCTGGGGGGAAAAGGAAAAGGAAAAAACACTGGTCTTTTGAACACTTTACGCAAAGTGTTTTCAGATGGTGGGTAATTACTCTGATGTTATTAAAAAATCTTACTAATAAAATACCTTGGCAGCGTTGAGTTGTTCAGTCTAAAGTCATCAAATATCAAAACACATGTTTCTTCAGTCTCAAAAGACTGATCAATAAAATGTTAAATAACAGTTCTTCTTTGTTTATTTGTGTTGTATTTTTTCCAATTGATCCTCTTGGTAATTGTATAAGAACTTTCCCATTTTTAAATGTAAAATCCTTAAAGTCCAGTTTTTAAGGAGTAAATAGGTTATCCAAGTGCCACACCTGGAAAGTTTCTGCTCTGGTTTTCCATACAAAGCGCATGAGACCAAGCGTGTCTTTTACCAGCTTTTTATGTTGCAGTGCCCATCAGTTTGTAAGTTCTAAAGAAGTTTTACTTATTGTAAGAATCTGTTCCCCTTAGAAACAGAGCATCACTTAGTTCTTTATCATTTTAGGGTCTATATTTCATATAAATAGTTTCAGTGTGTGTGTTTAGACTAAACAGAAAATATGCCTCAACTCCCCTCAATTTAATTTCTGTGCTAATGATTTTTAAAAAATGGAGAAAAATACAGATAATACATTGTAAGTTTTAGAAGGTACTTTATCTGAGGTGAATACAAGACATAAGAGGATGCTCAAATGGACTCAAATATAAAACAAGGCCCCACTTGGAGCACCATTAGGGCTGCTTACATGATGTTATATTTAGAATCCATTGCCGTACTCAGTGCTTGAAAAGCTGGGAGCAAAAGGTTTTTCATCCACTCAGTTTCCTTCAGCAGAAAGAAATGTCAAATTAATGGCACCATCAGAGAAGTTTCATCAATGAGGACATGCTCAAGTTTTTTTGTTCAGAATAATATTAAAAGAATATTTATAACAGAAGATAATGTTCATATAAGCAGCCACGTCTCTCACTTTGCTATTCTATAGGTGATAAAAAAAAGACTGATGGAAATATTTGTCTTCTTCCTCAGTCTGCCTGTTGATAAAAGCTGGGTGAGGCCATGAAGTTCTGGGCTCATTACTGTTGATAAATAACAGAGTAATAAAGCAAAGAGGCTGCGCGATACACAAACACAAAGTGACAAAGTGGACTTTACATATGGAGCCAGACACCCTGTCTCCGTACAGCTCTGTCATTTCTACTGTGTGTAACTCTGTTCATTACCTGTTTGTAATTGGGGTGGGGGGTCAGGGTGTGGCTGTGTGTGTTCTCACTTAAGTGTGTGTGTCCCTCCATGTGTGTGTATGTGCAAAAGATTAGAATCAATTTGGACCCTCAGCTGTTTCACCCTCCTTCCCACCCATCTTCTCCATGCCTCTGTCTGTGTGTCTGTCTGTCACCTTGTTACCTTGTTATTGCAGTGCTGGTGGGTCCCTTTGGTCACTGTGTGTGGGTCAGTTTGGTCAAAGTGTGTATGATGTGTTTGCAGAGTGTGTGGTAGATTGGAGGTAGGGGTGAGGGGGTGGGGTTGGTCAAGCAGAAATCCCTAATAAAAGTTCAGCCTTACTTGTTTCATTTACTCATTTGAATTACCATTAAAAGTCAGATTCTGGCGATTTTTGGGGAATTTGATCATTGACCTTTCTGTCTGAAATAAAATAGAGCCCTTTGTAGTCTTGAAAATAGCTAGTAATAGTTTAGATCTATTTAGGTTTACAAATGAAAGAGTCAAATAAAAAGAACATAGCAAAAGTTCCACCTACCTTTCTCGAACCATTCCTGCATCCACTTCTCCACTACTGATCTGTTATCACAGTCTATGGTCCACACAGTTTCTATTTAACAGAAACTGCTATGTTTTTTAAATATTCCCCCCAAAAAAACGTTATTTAGTTTTTAGTTGCACATTTTGAATGCTTTGTAGGTATTGGGGAGGATACGGGAATTTTGCTGATAAATCTGGGGTAAAACAATTATAATTGCATGTATATTTTTTAACCATGCCCCCTACTTTTTTGATATTTTTGTCAATATTTAATATTGATATTTTGGATTGTTTTCATCCAATAGTCCATTAACTAGGATTTAGTTTTTTTGATTGCCACCTCATTCAGTCCATGTAGTAGGTCAGCATCTTTTCCGAGGCACTAAAACTGTGAGAATGTGTCATCAGTGTTAGTGTGTGAGAGAGTGTAACTGCTGTACGTGTAGCAAAAAAATCAAAGGACTGAATGTTAGTAAGTGAATAGTGAAATATGGCTTCTAGTGTTAAGTGCTTTGAGAAGACTAGAAAATCCAAATGACCCAAAGAAACTACAGAACCGGATTTCTTGGTGAGGTCGGAAGTGGCACAGTCTATCACTGTGCCATTGAGAGCATCCTCACTGGATGCATCATCACCTGGTACAACAGCACCGCCTACAACTGCAAAGCTCTCCAGCGAGTAGTGCGGTGCTCTGAACGGATAATTGGAGGTGAGCTTCCCTCCCTCCAAGACATCTACAGGAAGCAGTGCCTGAGGAAAGCGGGGAGGATCATCAAGGACTCCAGTCACCCCAGCCATAAACTGTTCAGACTACTTCCATCAGGAAGGAGGTTCTGCAGCATCCGGTCCCGTACCAGCAGACTGAGAGACAGCTTTTTCCATCAGGCCATCAGACTGCTGAACACGTCATAGACACCTCAGCTTCACTACTGGAACTTCAACATTATGCACTCCATACTGTACAGTAATGCCACTGTTTTGCACATGTCTCACTCTGTATATTTTATTTTATTTATTTTAAATATTCTACTTATTGTTTACTCTATTTAATTTGTAAAATATGTGTACACACACACACACACGTAGAAAAATATTTAGTATACACATCCAGAAATGCATATACTATTATATATTGTACATATATTTATTAGTTTCAGATGTAGCCATTCTTGTATTTTGCACAACTCTGTTGCTTGTGAAGCTCGCACACAAGAATTTCACTCACATGTGCTGTATCAATGTACCTGCACATGTGATGTGACAATAAAAGTGATTTGATTTGATTTGAAGTGAGTCAGAGCTGCCACACAAACACACTCTATAAACAAACACAATATGTTACAACTACTGAAATCTGTACCGCCTGCACGTTACACACATAGAATGAAAAAATACAGACATGATCTCACTTGTTCAAAACTGTAGTAGAGGGAAAATGTTGCTGCACAAGATACTGATCACTGAATAGTCCCCACTTACATGCATAAAATAACGCACGGTATAAATCTGTGTGTGAATGCGTAAATGTAGCTTTTAGTAAAAAACGCTTTGAGTCCTCTGTTAGACCAGGAAAAGTCTACAAAAGTATCAGTGCCTGCGGATGTCAGTAACAATTCTTTGTTTTCTGTGTTCTGTCACTTCAGGAGAAAAGCAGGCTGATGGATGAATAAACTGTTGAGTGAAGAGGCTATAACATGGATTAACAACACCTTACTTGTGATGAAAAGCACCATAATGAAGCACAATGCGGAAGTGGCTCAATCTCTAAAAAGATTTGTCACGTATGTATCACAACATACTTTTTCTGTAGCAGAATGGATATACAGCCTTGCTCAATGGCGCATTAAAGGGAGCTTTTCTGGATGGTAGGACTTGAACCCTTTATCAGTAGCCCTGACTGCCTATATAAGACTGAAGGTATGCATGTGAGTCATACCCCTAGACTAACGGGCCTTGTTTTAAAGCATAGTTTAGACAGGGTATCCAGCTAACATAAAGAGATTGACTATGGTCTATGTTGAGTAGATTTAATAAATATATATGTATATATAAATATGTACATATATATGACGCTCATCTCTGGTAACAAGGCCACTGCATGCCTCTCACTAAAGGTTAAAGGTAAGAGCTTACCAGGTTTGCTCAACAGGGCTGATACGAGCAGTAAGGAGGGCTTCACGAGAATAAAACTCTTCCCTTGTTAGCTGTGTGTTTGTGGTGGTTCGTGGTGACCTGGTGACATATTTTATCAGGGTGTTGCAGGACCGGCCCTTGGCCTCCATACTTTCTATTTCACAAACTCTCTATCTGTCTGTGTGAGTGTGTGAGTGTAAACAGTGCTCACCTTGTTCCGAGACCATAAAGCTGCTGTGTTTTATCAGTGATGGATTGCTCGGGCCTCAACCGCGACTTTAGCAGCTTCCATATCTCCAGGTCCTAACTGCTGAGCATGTGCGTGCGTGCTTGTGCGCACATGCGTGAGGAGCGTGTGTTCGCTGATGAGCCGATGACTACTCGCGGTTGTTTGGTCGGCTGCATGACTCTGTGTTGTTTTGTCGAAAGCCTGCGCTACCTGTGCTGATATTTTGATGGTGTCTGTCACATGCCCAGTTGTGTTGGTCTTTTTATGTGTCTGCATATAAACCTGTGTATCTGTTTGTGCATGCCTCAGTGCGTGTGTGCAGCAGTTTTGTGAGCTGGCATAGGTATGTGGGTTTGTGTGTATGTCACTCTGTGTCAGTGTGCATGTGTGTGATGCAGGTTAATGATTGCATGGTTTGGTGTATGTGTGGCTTCCTCACAGACTCTCACACAAAAATACATGCTCACAGCAGAGTAACAAAGTGAAACTGAAGTGAACTTTTCCTCGAATAGCTGTTCTCTGAACTCAGAGGTCAGATTTTCCACTAACTACACTGTCTTCTCAAAGTGTTACAACAGAAGGCAAGGATGTGTGGTTTTATTTCTCAAATAACACTATGAAAAGGCTAAGGCAAACCATGTGTTTTCATTCTCAGCCATCTGAGACAAAAAATAAGGTCTTAAATATATTGTTGGTGTCTTTAAAAATTGCTTTAAGAGAAGTTAAATGGTCTGTACTTACATAGCACTCAAAGCCATTAATTGCTGCAACTCTCATTCACACAAGCACTTTTTTCTTCACCTAAGCGCATTGCCTAACACTCATACTGCAGTAAATGCAGTAGAGGAAACTCATGATGAATTATTGTTGGTCTTGCCTAACAATACTTCAATACGCAGACTAAGGAAGCCAGGGATCGAACCGCCAGTCTTATGATTAGCAAATGACCCGGTCTACCTACTAAGCCCCAGCTAATAGTGAATTTGTAGGAGACTGTTTTAAGCCATGGCTGAATCCACAATAAACTCTACTGCGTGTGCTCTTGGTAATAAAGTAAAATGTCACCCACATCCACTGTGTTGGTCACTGATATTTTTTTAAAAACAGTCTAGGTTGTTAGACCCTTTTTTAAATGGCCTCTTTTTAGGCTTTGTTTAATTTTTTAACAGTTGATTCAAGATAGGAGCCTTAACTTAGTAGGATTTGGTGAAGAAACCAGGATAATCACACAGACAACAAGCAAACTTCATATGAAAGAGTCGTGCCCAACTTCAAACTCACGACCACCCTGCTGTGAGGACACACTTCAATCTACTGAGCCACTGCACTGCCTTGGTTCATGGTCAATATGAAAAATACAAAAAATGACCAAACCTTACGCATCTATGTTATGATAGGAACATTTCTTAACCAGTTTTGACGATACCGGTTTAATTTAATCAAGCCAAACTGCTCAAAATAACAAGATTATGCAAAGTTTCCAATCAAATAAGGTAACACAGACTGGTTGCCTGTATGTATACAGGGATCATGTTTACTGCTGTGTGTAATCATTTCCTGAAAGAGCACTCTGAGCTTAGAAAAACCCCACCTGAAAGATTTCAAATCCTAGCCGTGGTGCTGAGGTTCATATTGTGAGGTTGGTAATTCACAAATGTGTGAATTTGCTTTGATCAAAGTGATACAAAACTTTTAAACTAAACAGAGAAAGTAGAGATAGCTTTATAGGCATGTATTTTAACTGCAATTTTCAGCTAGACTTTAACAAATCAAACAAAGCTCCCATCATCATGAACAGATCATGCAGCCTCATGCTTGACCTGTAATCAAGAAGGCGAAATTTTGAAGTCTTTGTTGTTTCATTTAGATTTCAAAAAGTGGGTGGAAAATTTCAGCCCAGGTTTGACAATAGAAAAAAAAGTGCTTTAATCTGTGTCTGAATACATCTTTTATAGTAAATGTAATACCTGAGTAATGCCATACAAGTGTGCTTGTCTGGAGCCAGTCTAACACACCTGTTTGCCTTGTCATGGATGACTGCTTTCTTAAGAATGAGCAGGCAGAGATTACCTCACACACATGGATAATAAACACCAAGACAAATTAGTGTTTATTGCTCACTTCATCCCAACTATGGTTATTTGAATTTGTCTTTTTTCCCCCTTCAGCTCATTCTCTCGCACTCACTCACAGTTTGTCAGCTGTTGTAAATCCATCAGTCTTGCCTCCCACCGTGCGTATCTTATCATGTGACTTGCTAGTTTAACCAAATATTGGTGAACGAAAAGGCAGTCAGTCCACTGTGTGACTATGTCTAACACAGCAGTTATTCACCACCGTGACAGTGGGTATGTGTATGTCACAAGAGCTGCGGTTTTCACCTTTACCTGATTGGCTGTGCTTGTTTGTCACTTTTGCTATCTGCAGTACGGGGTATCTTTGTTTTGCACTTATCTCTTTCGCCTGGCCTATCGTGAGACACATCCTGCGGTGGTGCTCCAAGTGTGTGAGTGTGTTTGTGTGTGTGAGTGTGTATGCCAGGGGGGTAATTACAGGCTCAGTGTAAGGCCCGGACAAATTACAGAGGATCACACACAGACTCACACACACATACATACATACAAACTCTATGTTGCTACCTCTACCTCTCTTTTTCTCTCCACCCTTTCAACCTCTTGCTTAACACTAAGAGCTCAGTCAGGTCAGACCATAACAAAATACACTCGTCACACGCACACGGACGTAGAGACACACACCCACTGCTCCTCTCGAGTTAAGAAACACTGCCACAGAAAAATATCCCTGGCAAGTCATTTAGTCTTGTAATGACTCATAAAATCTTATTTTCTGCTAACCAAAGTGAAAATGTTCAAGCATGTTAAGGTTATTTAATTTGTTTCCAATGTAGATTTCCTTTATTATTTTCTGAATCCATTTTAAATGACTCGGCACGCTACAAAAGGCTGCAATCACGTTTTTTCTGTCGAGAACAGGAAATGTCTATTTATTTATGATAATACTAATTTTGATAATAAAACATAATAACAGCCTGGATGAGGTTTGTCGAGTGGAGACTAGCCTGCAAAATTGCAGAGGTTTTTAAAATCTAAAATCTAAGATCTAGTATCCATGTCCACAGAATACTGCAGTACTTGATCACTTAGTCTAGTTTTTTTAAGTAATATTTAAAAAGTTCCAGTTAATGCTTGAAAGCCAACTGACCATAACCATGAACACGGTGAGTAAGCTATCCCCCGAGGCTACACAGTTACTAAGAGGTTATTTGTTGTTTTTAAAGTGAGAGAGTGTGGACTGTCTCCTCTATCCCTGCTCATCATAGGTCAGAGGTCAGATAAGGACTGTCTGCTGGGAAATGGAGTTGGGGGAGGTAGCAGGGGACGAGGAATCACCTGATGACAGGTCGGTAGGAAGAGGAAGATAGGAGGAAGTAGTCAGTGTAAGCACGCTACTGGTGTTGAAAGGTGTCTTAAGGTTGATGTGAGATAAGTGAAACTGTACATTAGCGGGTTACTAAAAATCTGTGTCATCTCCCCAAACGAAAACCAAATAAACATAATACAATGCACAAATAAGTGTTGAATGACAACAGCATATCTTTTTAGACTTTATACCCAAAGTGAGAGTCAATCTGTGAGAGGACTAATTCGTTTTGTTTGTATTTCCTGTGATTTTATTTATGTAATCCATGCAGCACTTTGTCTTGGTTTTCAGATGATTAACTTAACGTCAGCTGAGACCAGAGATGTCGGAGGTGTCCACCTTTTCACCTGTCTGCCAAATCATGGGGCATTGAATGTGATTGATTTTCTTAGGCTTAACAACTTAATTTTGTCAGTTGGTAACATTAACACTTCAGGGTTCCTTGAAAGCCATAATCAATACTGTCTTAATTATCAAGAGCCCAAGATTACAGGCCACAAGGTTTATATTGTTCCAGTGATATCTAAATGGTCACAATAACCAGTACATAGAGTAAAAAATTTTATGACCTTCACATGGGATATTCCAGTTTGGCTCTGTGGGACTATCCTGCAGGATTGAGTGATATTAAAAGTGTGACTACAGCTGTACTGTATGAATTACATCCTTCATTTTCGAAGCACATGAACTAGACACATTAGTGGCAGGATTTATTAAAAAATGCTCTCTGGCATGAGTAATCACTCATGAAAGCTCTTCTTGACCCTTTAACTTTTCAAAGCGTGTGCTTAAACATTATAGACGAGGTCATGTCAGGGTCCAGGAGCGACAGCAGTTGCAGTTTGGTTTTTTGCACCATGTGACAGATAACACGGAAAAGAAACTCTGCACCGCTTTTTTCCATCACGTCATCTGCTCGCAGACCCATTTCTGTCCCTTTGTTCATCACCACCCTTTCAGCACCAACTGCCTTTCTTCCATATTTTCATTTTTCCAGACTACAAAATAATCATCTTGATATCTGAGCAGGTTTTTGACAAAGGACATTGGATGTGTTAGTAAAAGCTGTGACAGTGTGACCTTCTTGTTTCCAGCTTGTTTAAACAGCAAACTGGTTGTTTATTTATTTGTGAACCCATATGATCAGAGTGGAATTTAATAGAAAATAAATTTAACCTGATGATAGCTGGTAAGTAAATAATCGAGAATACCATAAGTCAAAACTTTCTGGTGTTGATCCCCCCCAAAAAAACTCACATTTCCGATTAAACTAAAAACCTGAACAGGAAATATTTAGTAGAACATTGTTTCTCTTCCCCTTTCCATGCCTCATCAGACATTATAAAGTACAGTGAGTCTGTAAAACATGTTGCTCTTTAAAGATATGTGCTAATAGGAGCTATTACACTCACTCTTCTCCTCCCCGCCCTTTTATTCACACTCTCTTCTCTTCCCTTCACCCCACCTCCTGTCTTTCTCTTTTTCTCCTCCCTGTCCTTTTTCGTGTCTCTAATTAGGAGTGTGTTAAACTCTGTGAACAGCGTTCAGGAATGCCCAGGCAAGCTCGTAAAGATGACATCAAACTCCTGTAGATGCTGACAAAGAGGTTCAACCTCCCTCCACATACAGTGTAGGATGATGAATATATAGGTGAAGGTGGGAACTGACACAGAGATGGAGAAAGTAATGAGAAACTATCTTTGTGTAGGTTAGTTTTCTATATGGAAATCTGGGGAGATATGAATTGTGTTGCAGTATCTGTATAAAATGCTAAAAGATGACACAACAGATGGACATTAAGTTATCAAGTTGTTCTCCTTCTTTTCTCAGGCATCTACTTGTTCCTTCACTTCCTCATCCCTCCTTTACGCCACTACTCCTTCACTCATTCCCTGTGTTACCTATCCTCTTCCTGCACCTCCATCTTTGAAGTATCTGCTCTGCCTCACTGTTCCCCTTCTGTCCTTTAATATGACTACACAGTGACTCAGGCATGGAAAAGAGAATATACAAGTGACGAAGGGAGGAAGAGCATTAGGTGGGAGTTGAAAAGAGGAAAAAGTGGAGAAGCAAAAGAGAGAACTAGGCTAAGGATGAAGAAGAGATAAAGGTACTGTGGGAGAGGAGGAGGAGAGAAGAAAAGAGAAATGAGTGGAGGAAGGGTAGAACAGGGTCAGAGCAGAGGCTGGGGGGTTGATGTGGGGTCAGCATGATGAAGCAGTAATGGAAGTGTGTGTGTGGTGGGGATCAGAAGATGTATGGCTGGTTGACAGAAGAGAAAAAGACAGAGGGAGATTGCAACGGAAGGTAGAGGGATAATGGTGTTGATGTGGGCGTGGTTTCTTTCGTGTGTTTGTGTGTGTCTTTGTGCTGCTCTGATTTCAGTTCCTGAACGACAAATTTCAATTTTAAAAAAGCTCTGTTGGGTTTTTTGAACATTTTTAGATATTTTTATCTGGAAAATACTATTTAATATTATATTATTTTGTATCACCTGTTTGCCCTGCTCTTAGACTTCCTGCTGTGTTCCATCTTGTCTGTAACTATATATGTATGTGCTTCCATCCATCCATCTCCCTAACTAATTAACCAGTTCAGGGATGCAGGAGCTTATCCCAGCTGTCTTCTCGCATGCAAGTTTAGGCTATCTTAGAAAATGAAGTGCTCCAAAACAATAAAAATATATTGGTTAAATCTTTTCCAGTTATATCATTTACACTACATTTTTTTAGGACAGAAATGTGAGGATTTGCTTCTTTTGTCTCGTTCACATTGTTCAAAATTTCATATCCTTGATTCTGGAAAGACGAACGCTTTGTTTGCTCAGTAATCTTAAGCAGTTTGTAGATCACCCACTTAAAAACTGGCATGTCCCTGTAATATGTCCTCCTTTGTTGCAACACAAATTCATTCTGCAGCCTGTAAACACTGGGGTTCATGTGGGTGTTTGTATTCCGAATAAAGGAACAACTGGTTCTCATGTGTGTGGATGTGACAGACTGAAGGAGGGAGAGGTGACCTCTGATTGGCCGGAGTGACTCAGAGGTGAGGTGAGAGGTCATGCAGGGGTTGTAGGGGGAGCATATCAACACCTTGTCCCGTATCTACCTTGCAGTTTACATATGTGTGTGTGTACGCGTGTGTGATTGATCCGTTCAACCCGGTGGCCATAGCTATAGATCCCAACGACCGGAGATGATTGTGTGCATGTCTTTATATGCGTGAGTGTGTGTGTGTGTGTGTTTGGGGAGGGGCTGAGGGATGATCCGTCTCCCATGGCGACAGGCAAGACCATGGACCCTTCCGCTTCCTCTAAATATTTACAAAGGACTGGCCAATCAGAACCAAGCAGAGACTGGCCACCAGCCACGGCATGCAGAAGTGCATCGGGCATGGGTCTTTATGTGTTTTTATCTTTGTGTGAGTTTGGACTGATTGCACACTATTTCTCCATCACAATGGACTCACAAAGTTAAGGCACATCGGTTTTAAAACTTGACACTCACTTAAAAACTTTTTACAAATAGTATCAGACCAATCATTAGCTCTGGTACTCGGGCACATGTTCACACACATATATAAACAGACACAAACACATCATAAAAGGTTTCCTGCAACTTACAAGTGCACAGATTAACTCTTCTGAAAGTGCACTTGGTTTTTATCCAAACATGGAAGAACAGATTTCTCTCTCTGTCTCTCTGCGCACAGACACACACACACAGAGAAAACATGTGTGTGCAGTGAAAGTCCTCTGCTTGCCTGTTTGAGTGAACAGTAAATGAATAAAATGTGTTTGACCCACTGAGAGGAAGTGGTTTTCCAGACTGCCTCAGCATGTTGGAAACAGCTGTTTGTGCGTGTGTTCATTGGTGCATGTGTGTGTTTGTGCATTCGTGTGCGTGGGTGTGTGCATGTGTGTTTTAGTGTGCTCCTGATCACCATGTTTTCATCCTGTGTGTGCTTGCAGCAGTCTGTGTACATGTTAAATGTGTTTCTATGTATGCGCACGCATAGGCACATGCATTATGTCTTTTTCTCTCTTATATGGGAGTGTGTGCATGTGCCTTGCTGTGGGGGGGTCTGTTGACCACTTGAGAGGAAACCACAGGCCAGACAGAGCTGTGTGTCATCAGGCCAACCACCATGGAGCCGAAAATCCAGCTTCAGCCTGAAAAGAGATAAACACTTTGAAATACTGTGTGTGATGAACGCACGTGTGATCACTGTCAGCTTTTATGACACAGGGCCAAACAGCATCACCAAGTCTTTATTCTCCCATCAATATTTAATCATGTGTGTTGTAAATTAGTGGTGACAGCATTTTCAAAACAAATCATCAGTTATGGTTTACCTCAATACCTTCATACCTTTTTTTGCCTTCATTTAAGAGTTTCCAAGTTTTCTGTGTTTCTCCCTTAGTTTCCTTCATCGTTCCTCTATCGTTCCTGTCCATCCTGGATTTGCCATTTTGATTGTAAGAAGAGTTTGGAGAGTTGGATTTATTTGGAAAAGAAATTAAAATTTTATATGTGTTTGGACTGCTGAGCAAGAAGAATACCGACATGGGTTTTTTGCAAGCTAAAGTTCAAACAAACTGAATGACTGGGTTAATTATAGAGGCAGTATTGTGAGCTGTACCACAGGACTCCAACTGACAATAATAATTTTAAAATTGAACTGAATGAACAAAAAAATTCATTTAATTAAGGACATATTGCTTGGAATGTATTTAGTTTAGCAGCAAAAAGGATTTTGATGATAACGTCATCAATGTGACTGATCCATTGATAACTAAGCTGCTATTTTTTCCTCCTCTTCATCCTCCTCCTCATCTTCTTCCTCGTTTTCCTCTTTTTCTCTGTTTCTTTATGTGGGTTTTACTTCCGTCGTGCCCATGAGCTGAATCTTCTGATCTTTACATGAAACAGATCAGGCTGTCCCTCACAAACACACACACACACACACACACACAGAACATGGACACACACTCTTTCACCTCATCAAAGTGGTGGAAGTGTGTGTGGGACGATGGGCTTGATGGAAAGGTGGGGGGCTCGGAAGTGTTTTAGTGTGTGCACTCATTGGGGGTGGCATACACACATGGTCGCATGGACACACACACAGCTACACAGCTGGGACATATCAGTGTTTACTCTCTCCTGTCTCACTGTACTTAAACTTACCTCCTCTTTCCACTCTCTCTGTCCACACACATACAACCACCCAGCCAGATCGAGGGAAGCCTTTATCTGAGCCTGGCGCTAAGTTGTGAATGGTTTTGTGTGTGTGTGTGTGTGTGTGTGTGTGTGTGTGTGTGTGTGTGTGTGTGTGTGTGTGTGTGTGTGTTCCGGGGGTGCATGTATATGTTTAGCTTGGCAGGCTGCCAGGGAAATCGGACTGAAGCCAAACTTCTCCCTGGAATAGCAGCCACGTGCCAGAGCCTGCTGTGTTAGTGTCTATGTGCATGTGTGTGTTTCTATCTTGATATTTATGTTATAGATTGTCCCAACACATATGGCAAAACTCTTTTTTCTTCTTTACTTTCTAATATTGTCTTCATTTACATTTTATTGGTTTGTAACAACATAACCATACATTATATTTCCTTTAGTAAACCAATCTAATTGGAGCAAACTGATACTTTGACTCTAGCTTCCAGTTAGAGATGGTGAGGATGAACAACATCACACCTGCTACTGTCAGTTTTCTCAGTCAGTTTCACAGTGAGCATTTTTACGGACAACTGAGTTATTGTTCCACGTGCCAAAGGGAAACCCAAATATCTGTTACTGCTTAATAAACAATGCAATGGTCTTTCATTTTAGCTGGACACACAGATATTTTTTTGTTAGTGTGCTTTTGTTCTTTTTTGTCATGCCTTGATTATGAGGTAATCATCTTTGGAATTATCTTTTGGGTGAACTGAAGCTGTAAAACTCATTGCATTAGGTGATGTTATTTGCACTACCCACTAGTACAATTATACTAAAGAAACAAATATACCTGAGGTAAATTTTTTCCATCATAATAATAGAGGATTTGTTTTAAATAATATCTGCAAGAAATTATTTTTTATGGTTATGTACAGGTGTACATGTAAACTGCTGATCTACTGGAATTTTCCCACATAAACATCTCTGGGGTGTAAAAGAATAGTCTGGAGGAGCGAAAATATCCAGTCACTGGCAGATTTCTGGGTCAAAAGGCCTTGTTGATTACAGAAGTTAGAGGAGGCTGGTCAGAGTGCTCTGAGCTGAGTGCACAGTAACTCAAATAACTACTTGTTATAACCAAGGTATGCAGAAGACCATCTCTGAACAACAAGTTGACCCTTGAAGCAGATAGGCTACAGCAGCAGAAGATCACACCTGCTACTGACTCGTGTCAGCTAAGAAACTGAGGCTACAATATGCATGGACTCGTCACAATTGGGCAAGAAAATATTGGAAAATGCTGCCTTGTCTTATGGTCTGATGAATCGCGATTGCTGCTATAAGAGTCAGATGTTAGAGTCAAAATTTGGTATAAAAAACATGAAAAAAATTTATCCATCTGTTCTGTTTCAGTTATTCATGCTAGTGGTGGTGTAATGGAGTCAGGGGAAATTTTCTGGCACACTTTGGGTCTCTAAGTACTAAATGTTTAAACACCACAGCCTGTTTGCCGCTGTTGAGCCTGTCCATCTCTTTATGACAAAAGTATACCCACCTTCTAATAGCTGCTCTCCCACAGGTTTTTTTGTTTTTTTGTTAATCTGCAAAAGCTAATAAAACCCCTCACAGTTATAAAGTGTGCATGTGAACTGCAACTGTAATTGCGCTGGTGTTTCCATGCCCACTTATATTCTTGTGTGATACTGCATCACATGAAACATTAGATGACCCCTGAGATTAGCAGCTTTGTGCAGAAAAAAATTCCATACATTTCTATTAAGTGGTACTGTTGGTGAAAATTAAGTTTGCAATGTTATTAACATAAAGAACAATGGCAACTATCCATTGGAGGGTGTCAGGCAGCTTCCAGATGTTGGATGATGCAACAGTTAAAACAATTTTCACTGTGCTGGATAGCTAGCCTGACCTAGAGCTTCCATCCAGCTGCTGAAACTGGCCTCTGGTGTGATTGGTTTCAAACCAGGGCAAAAACTCAACAGCCAAGTTTGATACAATAACAGCCACATACTTTTTAAGAAGTGATGGTCGAGATTCAAGGGCTTTGTAACATTCTGGCTCCTGGTTGTGTGGACTGTATGAAGCCGTTTAGTGGAAGCATAGCTTTGGACCAGCTGCTTCATGAATGGTTCTACTAACAAAATAAACTGGTTCAATGCAGCCGCAGTGTAAGTTTTAATCATGTTATGACACTTATCATGGTTTCTTTCAGGACCCACACTGCTATAAGCTTCGACTCTGGCCTTGAAAACCCCATTAACCTCACTGCATATTCTACAGCTGACATACATACACATGCAAAACATTACTTGCTATACAATAAAATCTCAAAATGACAACAGTGAAGCAATCAAAGCAGGGAAAGGCTGATATATAACAGTAATAAATGCATTTCACTTTTCAAGGCCAGCAGGTAACTGGATCGGTATTACCAGTTGCTGCCGTACAGGTTCCTGATAAGAAGCCACATACACTTACCCGAAACAGAACTGAACTAAACTTTTATCAGACCTCAATGGACTATGAACCAGTCAAAGGTAGCTCACAATCACACAGGCAATTACTGCTACTGTACTCGTGACCAGTTTTGAATTATTATGATGGGACATCCAGCTCTTGTCAGCATAGCTCTTGCAGGCTATTTTTGGAGAAGCCCCCCAGTGTCTTTTGGCCTAATTGCAAACTGAACACTATTAGAGTCTGTTTAATTTAGATGTAATTAATCAGGTTATTAGTCTGATTCTGATTCTAGCTGACAGCTGGAGCTGTGAGAGATACTGATTATTTTTATTGATTTTTTTAGTTAATGCGAGTGATATTAAAGCATTGAGTTTGGGCTAGGTGAGTTACTTGAGCTTATTTTGTCTGGGTACGGCTTTGTTCTAGAAGAGTGGAAGTAGAGACTTAAACCTTAATGCCTGGTGGTATTAAAGTCATTAGGTGACTCTGTCTACCAAACACAAAACAAGACTTCTGAATAATTGTACACATTTGAAGGAAGAAATGAGCTCATTTAGAACTTCAGCAACTAGACAAAGATGCCCCAAAGCGGGGTTATAGCATTCTTCAGATTTGGTTTGAGGGCTGGGTAAGTACCTGGTTAGAACCACATGGAGGAAGTCATTTCAGGGTATAACTTTTTTCCACTTCAAGGAGTTTGGGATTTTGTGTCAGACTATGTGGGGCATCTGAATGTTGCAAATTGGTTGTGTCGGGTTAGATATCACTGGTTAGGTTTATATAGCCATCCTTAGAGGCAAGTCTTAGAGGTTAGTGAGAGGACACAGCATTTTAGAAATGCTCTGCTCACTCTGGGGTTAATGGCATCAAGCAGTTTAGTTTAGAGCCAGAAAGTTTGGCGCCAGAGAGGGTCCTGGCTGTAACTATGACTAGTTGTGTCATCACTGTCAGCATTTGGAGTTCCTTGTCTCTGTGGGGCATTTCTACCCAACTGGTCATCTTGGAGGGTCACAGCTAGGGTTGTGGCTGAGGTTAGAAAGAAGAAGGGGCCTGTGGGTCATCCTGGCTCCAGGTCCAGAGGGTAATGGTGGTGGTCAGTTCAGTGGAGAGGGGGCATTGATGCCTTCGGGCCTCAGCAGTGTCCAGGGGCCAGGCTACGGCCAGGTCAGCGGGTGATGGATGAGATTGAGCCTGGTTATGGCAGGTGCCCACCATTTCTGACCAGTCTAGCTTAATCAGCAGAGCCCTCTGACAAGAGAGTCCATTTAACCTCCTAATGACTGGTCATCAGTGTGAACACACACACAGACTCACACACAAATGCAGAGGGGGGCTACACTTAGCCAGTGTGAAATGAGGAAACGAAATAAAATGACTAAAATACAAAAATAGACACACAAAAATAAAAGCTGACACGAGCACACTTAAAGATCTCGTGCTGAACGAACACAAAGACATGAACACACACGTAATCATTGCTCCCCGCTGGTCTCCCATTCATCCCTTTATTGATTTCTTGTTCATGGACTTAGGAACGATTGACGCGCTGGTTGTTGCAACAGATAATGTAATTAAGACTTCACAGCTGAGTGCACTGACCTGCTGCAGGCTCTGACACATCTAATCTAGTCACTATTTACATTGCAACAGTGATTAGTTGCAATCAGTGAAGCAACAGTTATCAACTTCTAAATATCAAACGCTCAATAAATGTAAGCCCGTTTCCTAATTTGTAGTTGCGTCTGTGTTTAGATTTGAAAAATGTGTGTGTGTGTGTGTGTGTGTGTGTGTGTGTGTGTGTGTGTGTGTGTGTGTAGCATACTCCATCCACAGTGACCCACTTTCTGTCAGCGTAGTCATTGTCTCAGATCATTCTGCTTGATTTAACAAAACAGTGTCCCTGCCCCATGTGTCTGTGTGTCACTAGGTTTGGAGTCAATTGTTGTGCGAAATTATACACTGCAATCACATTTTTTAACAACAAAAAGGTCAGCTGTACGGAAACATTTTTCTTCTGTTAATAATGTTTTGATATTTCTTTCCAAAGCAGCCAGTTTATTTGTTAGAGCACAAACAAGATTAATAGATCAGATCAGTCTCATAATGCAATTAATTTTTAAAACAATATGCAGCCCAGTCATAAAAGATTAAACGCTGGAATTGCTGGTTTTGTAATTGCATTTTTTCCCACTGATCATTACTCAGAAGAAAAAGTCCATTAATAGGACTTCCTTTTATCACCTTGTGAATCAGATAATAAAAAGGTTCAGCCACTTTGTCTCATTTCAGGCTTTAGCAGAAAAAAGATGCAGGGTGTGAACGAAGTGTCAACAGTTTTTCTCCCTCCTGTTAGGAAATGTGTGTGCCCAGGGTGATCACATTAGTGAAAGTAGAAAGTGTTAAGTGGACAGTTAAACTCTGAGGTGTGAGCACTAATTAACATAACATGTTAAGTGTAAAACTTGTGTATTGAGTGTTTGTTTTCATTTAAGCCAGCACACACACACACACACACTTGAGAGCAAGAAATACATTCTGCATTAGCGACCAGCCTAAATTTACATTTCCCTCCCACTGACACTAATGTTTGCTGCATGCTAGTCTTCCAGATAGACTCACTAGATTGTTTCTTTAAAGCTAATTAGCAGACAAATCCTACGCTCCCTACAAAAGAAAGGTTTCATGAGGGTTCAATAGGTACAATACAAGATTATTTAACTCTTGTATAAAAACTAGTCACAACTGGGTCATCTCTTTGGCTTAATTTGAAGCACCAAGCCCCATCAGCAATGTCCCTGGTTTGAGCATTGGCAGCTAAATGATAAGTTGTCTCCTACAATAAAATAAATGATCAGTGATGAATTAAGACACATGCCAGTGTAGTAAACTGAAACAGGAAGGCATGAGGATAAAATGGGCCTGAGAGAGGAATGAGGAGGAATTATAGTCAAAGGAAGGACTCGATGAGGAGGAAGAAACAGGATAAAGGAGAAAAAGGAAAGTGGGAAACAAGAGTTGCAAACAGCAGTTAGCCTAGGGAAGCCATTCACTTTAAAAGCCAGACAAGAAATATCAATAAACAGATGAAAAGAAAAATATCACCACACATGAATCATCTATCCCTCTATGGACGGTGGAAGGAAGGATTTTGAAAAAGGCAAGGGGGCGGGGTTAAGCCAGATTGTTTGTTGTCATTGAAAATTGAAAAACACACGAAACAACATTTAGCATTTTTAGCAACATATTGCAGCCCGAGATAGCGCTGTGGTAAGGAATATATCTGTTTGATATAATCAAAAGAATCCTGCAGACGACGAGGAGGGAGGGCATCTCCGCGTAACAGGTGAGCGCCGAGGCACGCGGGGGAGGGGGAGGCGCGCGTGAAGTGTGGTGTGAGTCTGTTTTGCGATTACTGTAATGAAATTGGCGAGTTTGTTATCAGTTTATTGAAGATTTTGCCACGGTCGTAGTCCGCAGATAAGAGCCACGTTTTCACTCATCCTCCCATCACTAGCTGTGAGTTTAATTCCACTGAAGTGTAACAGGTTGCTTTGATATATTACTGTGGTTCTATAATAGTCCGATTCCTGGAGTTTACACACCCTCGAGTTATCTCGGTTAGAAGTTGTTAGATTAATAAATCTGTTATTTTGCCGTTTGTCACACATGTACAACAGGTTAGACTTTTGGGTGCTAGTTTTTTATTCCACAGAGTAATTCTTCATTTCCAAGAAGTTATAACTTCCTCTCATTCCTTTCTCCCGGATTTTGAGGAGGCTTGGTCTTAATTTAAAAGCATAAACACCAATGACAAGTGTAAACCCTGTTATGGTTCAGAGAGGAATGGAAAGTCTAAACAGATTGTGCCCTGGAAGAGCTTTACGGGAAGGATGTGAATGATGGGTAGATAGGTACATGCCTGAATATACAATATTATTCATAATCATTCTGACAGAAAATTTCCCAACTAAAAATGCCTTGTTTACTAACAATAGCATTGTAAGAAAAAGCTGGAGCATATCCCAACAGTCATGGGGCAAAATACAGGGTATACCCTAGACAGGTTGCTAGTCTGTTGCAGGGCCAACACACCATTCACACCAACAAATTGCCACTTGAACTAATTTGCAGATTTTTGAATTGTGGGAGGAAGCCAAAGTACAAGGAGAGTCCACATGGATACAGGGAGAACATGCTAATTCCACACAGACGGATTCAAAAAGGGCTTTTTCTGCACAAATTTCCCACATGGATACAGGGAGAACATGCTAATTCCACACAGACAGATTCAAAAAGGGCTTTTTCTGCACAACTGTGTCAACCAACACTCATTTCATTTTACTTTAGGTCTTCTCAAGTCCATGATATGTCAAAGAAATGATCAAAATACAAAATAACTTAGTATGAAAAACCTAATGTAATTTTTAATGCAATAATCTTTAAGTGCTTTAAAAGGAATCCGGACTATTTCATCCTGTGGGCCCTAGTTTCATTGTTTTAAAAGTCCTAAATATTTAATAAATAGTATGACTAGAGCAATCGGCCTTGCACTCCAGCGGTATCATGACCAAGCTGCCATATCTAAGAGCCAAGAGCATAAAAAATGTCTGCCTACACAGCTTTTAGTTTTGATTTCCAGGGGGAGTGACGTTAGCTTTACAGCTTACAGTCGATGAGAAATGGGAAAAGGCTTATGGATGAAGAAATTTCCAAACATGTCACAACTGTGTTTTTAGCTCTTCTGTCCTGATAGATTTGAAGTATTTGGTCAACTAAAAGTGCTCACAGTTGCTGGTTATAAGTGTCCACTTAAACCAAGCCTACAGTTTTCTCCTACTGTACAAGGAGTCAAAATGCCTTCAGATATCAAACAAAACCAACAGTCACAATTCATATCACACAGGATTCTGGCATTCTGCTAATTCAGTCAGTTTTGGCAATCCATGAGTCTTCTCCAGTTAAGACCAGTGAGGTAGTTTAGACTCTAAAAGTGACTATTAATTAGATTTCATCAACCAGTTTAGCCCAACTATTGGACTAAAGTGGTTTTTCCTGAGGCTTGTTCTAGTTGAAACTACCAGGATGTAGGTTGGTGTTGCATGAGGCATGTGTATTTGTGAGCGTTATCTCAGTGGCGCTTTTCTCATGTCGTGACTCACTTCAAGTTTCCGCTGTTCACTGGAATATTGCTGGAACATGTTTATGTCCTCAAGTTTTAATGGCTACCTGAGAGTGATTGCAGAAAGACTCTGTGTCCCTTTTTCTTGCAAAAGTGCTTCATAAAAGTTGATTTATTTTTGTTTCTTAGAAGGTTTTTTTCAGCTCATCTCAGTGCTGACGTTTGTTGTTGTCTGCAAGTGACGTATGGAGCAGTGAAACTGACTCACATGCCTGGACTGGAGTCTGGAAAATGAATGACAAGTAGAAGAACAAACACAACAATTAGGGGTTGTAAGCTCTGTTAACTTATCAAAGTCACTAAAAAAGCTTTGTTGTGTTTATTGTTGGTTGTTTTTTGCATCCAGATTAATCAAAATCATTTATTCCAGATGTTTTATGATATCTTTATTTGATTGGAAGGAATTTTCTTTGATTTTCCAAACAGAAAGAGAAATCAGGTAACTAATGTTAAACAGGGTGAAAACAAAATGGAAATATTTTACCAGGGTAGCTACCACTGAAAGTGACAGAAGAACAGTCTGTAATTTGCGTCCTGTGCCTTAACACCATGGTAAGATCAATACCTCGCCAAAGTCTGCGTATTAAGCATTAAGCTTGATCTGGGAGATGATTAGCTTAGCTTAGTACTAAGATTGGAAGTTGGGGAAAACAACTATACTAGCCTCTTACAAAGATGAAAGAAAAGCCCTCGAAAACTTGCTAATGAAGACAATGCATGTGGTTACTTAATCTGTATACAAAAATGTCCCGTTATGCTATTTCTTGAGAAAAAGCAACAAGGAGAAATTACTTCAAGATTCAGTTATCGTGTCTGGCTATTGTTTGCCGATATTTGGACTTCAGAGTTTTGACAACAACCAGTATGACTGTTTCCATCTGTTTCTTTTTGCAATAGCAAGCTCCTTGTTGGCTTAGTCACCTTAGTGGTGTTACGTTGGTCATCTAATTTGTTATAAGGAAGAAAGTGGTGCTCATACTTTAAATAATGGTTGTGGCTTATGCAACAGATTTCATGAAAATAATGAACTCTGAGTTTTCATTTGGGTTTTGTTTTTGTTTTTTTTGGGGGGGGGTTACACATTGAATGGATCTCAAAGGCGAAATGGGCTGTACCATTATAAATTATTCATATACACAAATAATTAGCCAGAGTAACATTTTTCATGGATATATTCAGGCACTGGCAGTACTTACTCAAAGTTTGGAAGAACAGTTTGCTTACACAGACTTCAGACACGCGCCTTTTTCTAACCTTAGCCACATAGCTTTTGTTGCCTGACCATGAATGACCTCTGAACACACTCCTGAATGATTGTTTAGCTGTCTCTTGATGAGTAGAGTGTATTTGGTTGCGTGCAGTCTGATTAGCTATAGACTCTGGGGGAGGGGATAATGTGGAGGGTTACTGTCTGGTTTGGATATTGCTCAAGTTTACCCTCGGCCTCTCTGCTATAGCCATCTGTTGATGGTGTCAAGATGAGCCCATTTATGTGTGTGTGCTTGTACACACAGCAGGGGTGGATTGGCAAGATTAGGAGAGGTGGCTACCTCACACCCCTCCCCCTTCCATCCCTGATGGACCTCCACCTACTTTTTGAGGCCCTCAACCTGCTGCATGCCACGCGTTCGTGGTTGTCCCACACACAAGAAGACACACAAATAAAGAGGAGGGGATCATGGTTAGGTCTAACCTGCCTAATTCTCTCTAATGGCTTCTCTATTCAGGGATTAACTCCCTATAACCCACACACACTTTTAGAGGGTCTACGATATACTGGCCTACAGTGTAACGGTCATAGTAGCACACTGTCTCTCTCTCTCTCTCCCTCTCTCTCTCCCTCTCTCTCTCTCTCACACACACACACATACACACACAAATACAAAGGAAATGGACAATAGCTGATCTCTGCAGTAATTTGGCGAGGCATCAAATGGCCTGTGGGCTTCAATTAAAATGTTTAGAACTCAAGGAAGGACTTGAGGGGAGAGAATGGGGGAAGATGGGAAGGCAGAAGAAAGAAAAGAGGAGGGGGGAAGATTTTGAGAGAAAGGGGACGAAAGTGTTTAACTTTTATCAGGATAAACTCTTTCTTTGACCCTCTAGGAATTACCAACTTACCATTGTGGCAGGACTTGTGTGTTCCTGACATTCCAGGAGCTATGTTGTCATCTTTTGCCTTGATAGGGACTCCCAATGAAAACTTGTCCTTGGTGAGGAGCAAGACAAAGAGCAATTAAAAAACACCTATGAGGAAATATTTAAGGGACCAGGTTTATCCTGCCTTGGACAAGGTTTTCGGGACCTCATCTTGGATTCAGGCTTTGGGAGCTCCTGAGCAACTGGTGGCTGGCTTTAGCTTTTGGAATCCAAAAGGGCGATCTGGGCCTGTCCTCTCGTGTGTTCACCACGTGCCAAGGGGTCGGTCAGGTGCAGTCTGTGTTTGGCAGCATTTAAGGGCAGAGATACTGGCAGTCTGATCCCCGACTGTTGAAACTAGCCTTTGACACATGGAAAAGAGCCTGAACTAGTGTTTGAGATTGAAAGATATTGTCCGGATATAGTTGGGCTCACCTAAAAACTGGCAAACTGTAAGGCAACCCAGGAGGGGAGAGTGTTGCTATACTCACACGGTTTATAGTGCGAGTGGGATGCTGCTGCCTTCAACTGAGTTGTATAGTTGGGTGGTGGAAGGAAGACTGCAAGGTTCTTCTCAACCCCACTGACACATAGAGAAGGCAGAGAATAGGACAAGGGGGCGAGATTACTTAAGTAGTTCAACAAATTTTTCTGCGCAGGGCCCAGAGTAAATTTAGCTGATTACCTGAGTGAGATTCACGCTGACATCTTTGATGGACTGGATGTTGTGTGGCTGTCTGGGTGATACACCTCTGCAACATTTTTTATGATGACCCATGGTGATGCTTACGGACTGGCAGAATTGGGTGGCGGTTCTCATCTTTAAGAAGGGAGACCAGAGGGTGTGCTTTAATTATAAGGATATCATACTACTCCCTGGGAAGCGCTGCACCATTTGGCAAACCTCAGGTTAGGGAGGAAAAGGACAGATCTCATTCTGATCATGGAAAGCTAAACCAGCTCTTTTCCAGAGTTGTCATGCGTTGGTATTCTGTTCATAATTTTTATGGACAGAATTTCTAGGCAAGTGGCAACCAGGACCCATAGACCCATTGATTGTGTGTGTTTCGCTTTATAGGGACTTTCTCTTTAGCATCTATGCATTCGTGTTTGGATGTTTTTACTGGCACAAACAATTTCCAAAATACAAACAGTGATGTGTTTTTTCTTTCTAGAATTTAGAAATAAAATGAAATATTTTCAAGGCAAATCTCTGTTGAACCAAACAATTTAAACTGCTGCCAACAATTTATATGAACAGAACTGAAAAACTACCCTTGTCTCCTCTCTGAGTTCTTACTCGAAACTGAAAAGGGATTGTAACCTTGGTGTATTTTCACTCTTACCAAACAATCTTGTTCATATCCAGATCAGCTATTTAAGAGATGAAAGAGCTAACATCTTTCTAAAAAATGTAACCAAGTGGAGTTTTAGTCGTCCTAACACTTCCTATCACCTTTTCTGTAAATTGAAACTTGCAAAGTCTTACCACTTAGTGTTAGAAGAAAATCTTTCATAAAAGATGGAGATACATGTTTATGTGTGCACATATATTTTGGCCATGCAGACTACCAGATCCTGACTGCTATTAGGGGATAAACACAGACAGAGAGGTTGTGGTTTACTCAAAGGAATGTGAGGTGTTAATCCCACATGTATGTCCTGAAACCCACCTTTCTCTTTGTCTCTGTTCTTTCTCTACTCTCCTCTTCTCTCTGCTCTTCCTTGTACTTCCTTGTGTTTTGAAAACGTCTCACAAATTGCAGATTTCAAGATAACTCAAAGAGTTTAAATGCCAAGCTAAGTAGAAAGTTTGTGTAAGTGGAGAATATGTGTGTGCTCACGCTACTGTATGTGTGAGCATGGTTGTGATAGAGGCCCTCTGTTAAACCAACAGAGACCCAGGAGGTCTTTGGACCCTCTTTTGTCTGTCCTCTCTGTATCCTGCAGGTATGCATGCAGGGCCACTGTGGAAACAATACAATTTAAAAAAGCACATTTCAGTGTGACTTCAGGGTAACTTCAGACACTGCTCCCCACCAACTTCAGATACCCCATAGCTATATAAATGTCCTCACCCCTTCACAAAGAGTGTGAAGGAAACTTGAAAGGGAAACATAGTAGTCATTTTTAAGTGAATCATCTATCATAAAAATGATGATAGAAGATAAAAAATGTACTCCTTTGAGTAAAAGAGTGTTTTCTTTTTAATATCTCTTTCTCCTCAAGCTTTCTCTGTCTCTCATCTGCTCTCTCCCTCTTTCTGTCGCCGGTTGTTTTGCACAGGGAGGAATTGCTTGGTTGTAAAGCATCAACATGTCCGACAGCTGTGGGGCAGATTTGCAGCTCTGTGTGTGTGTGTGTGTGTGTGTGTGTGTGTGTGTGTGTGTGTGTGTGTGTGTGTGTGTGTGTGTGTGTGTGTGTCTATGCCGGGGTCGTCCGTTGGCAGGAAGCAGTAGGCAGCGAGTGATGTGGTCAGACCCTCTGTCACCAGAGACAGAGCGAGAGAGGTCCGATGTCTGTCTCTCCTTCTCTCTCTCTCTTGCTTTCTTCTTGTCGTCTTCCTGTTGCTTGTTTTCTTTTCCTGATCATCATTCTTCATTAGAGGAAAAAAAAACACAAACAGAAGGAAGCTCATTTAGGCCTCTGAGGGCTGATACTGATGATTGTCAGACTAGTACTCATATCATGTACACTCTGTTCCTTTCAGTTTAATGTCAGTTTGCATTCTAGACTATAAAGTCATACGCTTCCAGACAAGAGAATAATCAAATTTATTGCCCTCAAAAATTCATAGTATGAATGGAGAATTTCTCATTTATGCAAAAAGAAAAATCAAAGTCAAAAACTATTTCATTTAGTCTCTTTCTCACACTCATTCTGCATATATTTTTATATATTGTGAAGTTCTAATATACTTGTTGATTTAGTTTCCGATCTTATACTTACCTACTGAATTTCATGTCGTAGAGGAAAAAAAACACTTCTGCAACCTGAGCAAAAAAACGTGAAAATCCTGAGAGGAACAAAGGCTTTAAAAGGGGAAAAGTGATGGAAAAACTAGAGTTAGAGGTCAGTGTGGAAAATCATTTTTGTAAATACAATGTGGAAATCAAAGGGAATGAGGAGAAAACGAGGAGAGGAGGGAGGCGAATGAGTAGGAGGTAAATTGAGGGAGTCAGGGGGACAATTAGATGGGAATTTCCAGTGTTAGTAAGAGAGTGAGCTTTTGTTATAACAAGCCGAATGAGTGAGAGCTGTGCGTTAAATTATGCATGCCACTGAACTGGTAGCTGAGAGAGGATGTATAGGAAGAAAAAAGAAAGACAGTAGATACAAAATGTATAGCAAGAGAGAACTGAGCGAAAGCCGTTGTCTTACTTACACCTGTGGACTGTATAAATGATGCATGCATAGCCATCGTAATATCACCCGTTGATTTTGGACTCTTCATTTTGAAAACTTATTCTGGCTGCTGCTGTCTTAGTTAATTCATTTGAAAACAGCACCGGCACCGCAAACACTGCCAAGAAGCAGTAAAGGTGAGGCCTGGCAGACGTCCACTAGCTACAACATCTATCAAACTATCCAAAGGCCAAAATCATTTTTGTAGCAGGTTCTTTTTAAATGCTGCAAAGTTGGGCATTTCAATATATCAATCTTCAAGGGCCGACTTGATTTCAGAGCCAGCCTGAAGTGGCCATTAGAATAACTGCAGTTTTCACATAGGCTTAATTTTTCCCCATGTCAACTATAGCCAGAAACATCTTGCCATTGAGAGCATATTTTACAATAAGCAGCAGAATTATCCTGATGAGAGAGTGTATTGTTTTACTTAGAACCTTTGGGTATTATACAGAACAGTTTCTCTTTTGTAATCTACAGCCAGTGCCGCTGTAGATCCAGTCTGTCAGCTATTGTCTGATGACTTAACGTCCGGAAGCAAAGACCAATATTTTTGTGCTTTCAGTGAAGCCAGAAGAGATAAGATTTCCTGTTCTGTCATCTACTCGCTGTTTAGGAATGTAGATGTATTAAAAAGTTAAGTGGCTGTAAGGCAATAGTTGTTACAGTTAGTACACTTTGTTCTTCAAAAGAAATATCTACCTGCATGCAACCAGAGCCTGCTAAAGTGTAAAGGGTTACTTGAGCTAAACAATGAACACCAAACCACTTCCAGTGGTAAAGTTGGTGTTTGTCAGTTGCAGATTGATTATACATATTCATATGCTGATATCTGTTTATAGATATTACCATGTGTTTTAAAGGTAACTACAGTGTTGTCTTTCAGTGTCTTAGTTTCCAGTGACATACCCTAACTTTAGTTTATTTGCCTTAATGTCTTTACATTCAAATCTCCTCCAGAATTACTTTGACCAGTGATGGCGGCCCTAAGGAGATAAAGAAGAGTTCCTTACATTTAGGATATAGTGGATACAGCGTATTGTCCTTAAAATAAACCAGTTGTAATTGCTTGAGTTTGTTCTTTTTGCCCTTTCTTCTTCTTCCCTGTCAGACATGTGCAATCGCATGTGAGCCAATAAGGCAAAATTCATTTTCTATTAAAACAGAAATGAAGTCATTGTAAAACGTAAAAGAAAGAAAGACAGCGGGAGAAGCATATGGAGAAAGACAGAGACAGAGAGCAAGTTATTTGAAGGGGAAGATGCAGAGCGACAGAGAAAGGGGGAGAGACAATAAAAGAGAGAGAGAGAGAGAGTACTTTTAAGTTCTTTTGCAAGAGCAGCAAGAGCAAACCAGTCCTGCCCCCTAGAGGTATACGCAAAGTGTGTGTGTGTGTGTGTGTGTGTGTGTGTGTGTGTGTGTGTGTGTGTGTGTGTGTGTGCGTGCGTGCGCGCGTGTGTTACTGTGTGTGTTTAGCTGAGGAAGAGAGGGATGTCCTGTGACAGTGACTCAAAGTTTCCTCCCCCAATACATGCACACACACGCATGCACACACTCTCACGCACACATATGTTGTTGTTGTTTACTCCTTAAATGCTTTGAATGGACACACTCACAGAGAAAGAAACTCCTAAACACAAAAAAAACACACTTATATTCACACATAATCATAATCACTGCAAAAAACAAAACAGGCAGGGGGACAAAAGGCTGTGTTTTCAGTGTTGTGTGTATGTCGGCGTCTCTGTGTGTGTATAGCTTATGGCCTCAGGTGAAAGCACATGCTGCTTCCTTCCAAAGAAAAGTTGGTGTGTGTGTTAGGAAGGAGAGAATGAGGGGGGTGGAGCCAAGAGGAGGAGCTATAGACTTCTGTCTCGCACATACACTCACTTCAGAGTACACGCACTCGCATTAGTGTGGATATCAGCACCCGGAGCTGGAAGGACAGAAGGAGCGGAGAACTACTGCACCTGTCCCACACACACACGCTATCTTCACAGACATACAGGGAGAAAGGATCTGACCGGACGTCCCTATGTGTGGATGGGACCAGAGTTATACAGTAAGTGTGGAGCATTCGTTCGTATGCTCAATTTTTTTTTTACATTTTTACTAAAAGATACAGAAGAACAAAGATTGATTTTTTGCTTTTGTATTTTTTTTTTCTTTTAGTTTTAGAGAAACTAAATAAAAATTTCAGAATTTAGAGTAGAAATAAAACTTTAAGAGTTTTTTTTTGTGTGTGCTTTTTAATCCAGTTTAATATACTTTTAAGCTTATTTTAATCTCATTTTCAGCCTTGTTTTCTGAACATTAGGACGATTTTTAATTAGAAATTTGAGGTTGCAGCCAACGTGACTTCATTTTTCTAATAAGATTTTTCTTAAAATGGTTAGCTGCTGCTGCAGATGCTTTTACTAGTTTGAAAAACTGAGGTATTACAATGTTTGTTTAGCAGCTCAGTTATTTTCACATATTTGACGTATTTTCTACATATTTTTACAAATCAATCATTGTTTGTTCATGGAAACATGTGATTTTTGTTATAACAGTAGTGTTTTTTCCCCCACATGAATTTCAGAAAAAAACAGTCTTGGCATGATTCCTCATGTCTGTTTTTTCAGGTTTTTAGAATTTAATGTTGTTATTTAATGTCATTTTAATGTGAAATCTGGCTGCCTGTATGCAGATTCGCCTTTTACATATTTTTCAGTTGCTCTACATGTGCAAACAGTGAATTGTTTCTTGGTTCTTGGTTTCACTATTAGTTTTCAATGTTGCAGCTGTTATGCAAAGTAAATTCAAGAGAGATCAAATATTGTATTTTCATAACTGATCACTTTCAAGTGATCTTCATTTTAATAACAAATTGGGCAGAACCTGTTGTTCGCTTAGCGTATCCTTTGTAGTAAAAAAAAAAAATCCAGCCGCTGATTGGGAAAAATCTTTCTCACTGGAGTTTTTATTGTTTTGCTAGTCAAAAATTAGATTTTGTGGTTTTAAGATACTTAAATGTATTTTGGGTGATTTGCTTTGTTACAGCCTGGCAAGTCAGACTGTTACAGTCAACATACTTTAAGATTCTGGGTTTAGAAACTACTTTTTGATTGCAATTCTGGAACAGGAAAGTCAGTTGCATTGGTTGCAAGTGCTCAAAAGTGTTGTCTTCTATAAAAGTGTTAAAATTTGAAAATATAAGTCTACATTTTCAGTAACTAAGGGTGTTTATAGAGTTTATTTTCATGTGTAACTTTAGTATCTGTGTGCTGACTGTTTAAGCACAAAGTTGTTGAATGTGAGGGAAATATTCTTTTTTGTGGCTTCAGAAGCATTTGCAGACCTGAGTGTGCTCACTGAAGATCTGCTGCTTTCTGCTGCTCTGCGTGGGACAAGCAGCATGTTTGTCCCTTTGTGGATATCTGCCTGTCCCTGTATGTGTGTGTGGGATTGTCTTGGGTGGGATCACGTTTGAAGTTTTGTTTGCGCTGCTGTGGCCCCCCAAATGGAAAAGTTTTGACGCTCCCTTCCTCATCACTCCCCCGTCCATTACTAACATACATACACACACACAAGCTGGGAGTCGGGATGATTTGCCGGTTCCGCTGCAGTGCCACTCTGCTTCCAATTTTAGCTTCATTCAGACACAGACAGCATTTCCTTCCTCTGTCTTCAACCCCAGGGAGAGACACGGAGGAGGGGGAATTAAGAGGGAGGAAATACGGAAGATGTTAGCGTCACATAATCTGAGTAGATTCATCACATTATCCAGCAAAGTCCAAATTTCTTACATGTGTAAGCTAGTTAACAGAGGTGGGACCAAGTCATTGTTTTGCAAGTCTCAAGTAAGTCTCAAGTCTTTATCCTCAAGTCTCAAGTCAAGTCTCAAGTAATGTCAGGCAAGTCAGAGTCGAGTCTCAAGTCACTGGTGTAAAAGCCCAAGTAAAGTCACAAGTCTGAAATTTTGAATTTCAAGTCCTTTCGAGTCTTTAAAAAAAAAAAACGAAAAAAAGCATGTTGCAGTTATATGCTAAATGTAAATATTAGACCCATGTAATTTTTAAATCTGTGTTTTTCTCAACACATGACAAAATAGTGAACTTAGAAAATATACACAAATTGTGAAATTGCACCTCTTTAAAATGCAGCTCAATTAAACCTAGCTCCAAGAATAATTTTCACCGACAGTTCTGAGATAAGCTGCATGTTATTCTTGGATGCGCTTGTAGGACCGGCTTTAAAATCGCATGACAAAAATATCATACATAAATAAATGATATTTTAAAAAAAATATAATTAAAAAAAAAACTGCATCACCAACGTAGCCTGGAAAACATTTGCTAGTTAGATGAAGTCAGCTATCTCATCGTAGCATATTTATATGCATATTTATAATTATACGCTTCTTGGAGTGAGTGCATACACTCATGAAGTTTAGTAACTTCCGGTCACTGCAACAAGCCCAGGTACAGTTTACCGACGGATGGGTGCAGGACCTTGAAATGCACCGTGTAGAAAGTAAAGACCATCGTACGTATCATAAGTTTACCAGTCTCACAAATCGTCGTCATAAATACACATTCGTTAACCGTTTATTAATAGGACCTTTGAGCTCAACGGTAGTTAATTAGCAGTGGAAATAATTTCTGGTAGCATCACAGAAATGTAGCAGTGACAACAATACTGTATGCTGTAATCGTACTGGACAATTAGTGATACAAAACAACTGTTTTACCCTGTGAATAAAAGTATATGTTTTTGTCAATGTACCATAATAACAGAAGCGAAACACAATATTCTGTCAGGACAATTCACTATTTATGCACAATAAACATAGGAGCATAGCGCGACAATTTCTGTTCAGCGCCAGTCTTGCTTGTAACCTATATCACCAATTATGTTAAGAAAAATGACGCATTAACTACAACAGCAGACTGACCTTTGTGGAAATGCTTGGAGCAGACTAACCTGTGAGCTGGAGTGTTCTGGGACGTTATAATTGGTCTTTGAATGGCTGCAATCCAGTCGCATCTTTGTCACTTCGGAAACATGGCTCGAACAATTTCTCTTCAATGACGTAATCCGATAACAACCGATCTCTTTACCCGTCGGCTTCCCGTGGCTGTCATGCGACCAGCTATTGCAGTTAATAATACAACAGCTTCTTGACATTTTTGTGTTTCTTTTTATCGCTGTGTGACTGGTTTCAATTGAAAGCCTGCGTGCGCTAGTACCGCTTGCCACGAGTTCCCAGAATCCTTTGCGGTTCTACCCGTAAATGACGTCACATTTTCAATCTCTATATAATATGCATGTTAAATTTTATATTTGGGGTAAAATATCAAGTCTTTTCAAGTAAACCGGTTCAAGTCCAATTCAAGTCCCAAGTCATTGGTGTAAAAGTCCAAGTCAAGTCACAAGTCTTAGAACATTATTTCAAGTCAAGTCTAAAGTCATAAAATTAATGACTCGAGTCTGACTCGAGTCCAAGTCATGTGACTCGAGTCCACACCTCTGCTAGTTAAGCTCCAAGTTGCAGTGTCGTTGTCTTTCTGAGTAAAAGCATGGGAGAAAACGACCGCAAACAAAACAGGAAAACTTTCTTTGCTTCAGGAAAAGAAAGAAAGTTAGAGACAAAGAGGTCACTTGGAAAGTTTGCTCAGACCGTTAATTACTTTTTGTTATATTGTTCTTTTAAACATCGGGTCGATTTTTTGAGGCTCAAGCATAGAACTTCGTTTACGCTTGATCTTTTGTAAAGGGGAAAATCTCATCGACAGCGCAGCTTGTAAAAACTACACACAGTTCTTCATATGGTTTGGGATTTTCATAATCATATTTCGTCACTATGTGTGAGAACACAAGCTCAGTTCCTCATCAGTTGCTTTTCGTTACCGCGCTTGATCGTTGTCTCCTGAGGTATCCTACGCTCCTATATCAGCCTGAGTCATGTTCAGTTTCACCTTGAAGACATCACTCAATTCTGATAACAAAAAAGCTTTGTAATACAAACACCAGTAAGACCAGAAGGGCCATTTCAGGTGATTAAAATGATTGGGACTGTAGTCAAAGGAATGAATTATTACAATGCTGGATTAGGAGTTTTATTTGGAAAATGGTATGCATTTAGATTATTAGATCATTATTATTATTAAAATGAGCTGGTCTTTACTAGAGTCATGACAAAATGAAGACTGGAATTTTGTCATTTCTTTCCCCTAATTGTTTCCCAAATTAGTTAACATTTAGTCTAAATAGTTGACAAGACAAGCAGCTTCCTGTCTTTCCCTTAGTGTGCATGTTCATTTACGCGTGTGTGTAAGTGTGTCTATATGTGTGTATGTCTGTGTGTGTGTGACTGTAGCATTAGTCAGACCCCCTCCTTTCTCACTGAATCACCACACATAATAATCACATCTCTTCCTCTCCTCTTTGTCTTTCCTGATCTCTTCTTTCGGAGTTTATCTTACATCATTCCAATCCTTTTCTTTCTTTCCTCTTATCATTTCCTCCCATATCTCCTTCTCTTGTGGTAGTTTTTCCCACCACTCCCAGTTTCTACTTTCTCTTTTTTTCTCTTCTTTAACTTTTTCTTTTTCTTATTTGTCTCTTGCTGTCCCTTCTTCCTTTCTGTTGCTTTTTTACTGTCTGTCTCGATTGATCTAGTTTCCTTTTCCTTTCTTCCATCTACTCGGCTTTCTTTCTCTTACTTCTTTCTTTTTTTGTTCTATTTTTGCAATGTCTTTCTTAATTTCAACTATTTTTCACTTGCTGAGCTTCCATTAGTGGAAATATTTAGATAAAAGTGATCAGAAGTAACCTTTTTCGCTCCTGCCTTTCCTGTCCAGGCGACCTCTCATAGCTCGGCCATGTTGACCAGTGAGGGGGCGCACACCATGGAGCAGGACGACGCACGCCACGGAGCCAAGATGGCTTCCTCTGCCACCAGCACAGGCTCAGGTGGAGCGGGCACGATGACAGATAACGACGTCGACATGGAGGAAGCAGACATGACACAGTGGACAGAGGCAGAGTTTGAAGAGAAGTGCACGTATATTGTCAAAGACACGGCATGTGAGGCGGGCCCAGACGGTGATGCCATGATGATGTCGACGACCAGAGCCGAGGCTTCGCTGCCCCGTAACTTGGCCTTCAAACACCTGGCTGGCAGCAAGGAGGTCAGACTCTCTCTCACACTCACAAACGCACACACACGGGCACATGCTGGCAGACAGACAAACTTTCTCTCCAGCCAGAATATTTCATACACATTGAGGCAGAGAAAGGCATCTGTACATACACACAACTGTGAGTCAGACATGGGTCATGTAATAAAAAAGGGGTCAGGTCTCGTAAAACTTCACACACACACACACACACACACACAGAGGCATTTATGTGTGCGTGGGTGTGTGAAACATCAGAAACAGATTTGACTTACAGTGCTGTTTTATCAGCTTGTATCTATCCATGAAAAGGATTGTGTCATCTGAGAAAAATTATGGCGCCTTGATTGCAATTGTTTCAAGTCATAAAACTACTTGAAATACCGAACCATGCAGGCAGGGGGCACCATCAAGCCTCTCATCCAACACAGTGCATCAGACTGTTTCCATCTGCTCGTCTTAAAACTGCTGAATGAGAAAGTGTCAGAGTGTGATTTGAGCTTTGATCACTCAAATGCTTCATATGAAGCATTTGACGATTTCCTGTACTGTAAATATTTCTTTACTAACCAATCGCCCACTACATGATTATAGATAAGCTTAAAGTAATAGACTTTTTTTCACTGATCTAACTGGGGGTGGCAAAGTCAAAATGTCAACAGGCAATGGATGAAACTTGATAACAGGGAGAGTGAACAGAACCACCATGACTCTTAGAGTGATAAGAGTGGTTTGCAGCAGCAAAGGGTTAAAAAGCATTTAATAATGTTCCAGAAAACAATCAGATATCCAAGTGACTAAGAGCAAAAATAAGCAATTTAAAAAAAAGCTTGTTTCCACTTTAGAGATTGTCACAGATAGGATATTTTAAAGTAGAAAAGCCACAGCACTTCTATGCTGTGTTTCAAGGTATTTTAAAGATGCATGACTGTCGCTCAGAAAATGTCAGTTTTGGCACTTGGGAGGTTCCCAGTAAAGCTGCTTGATGTCATTGATTTTTTTCACCAGGCGATTAGCAGTGGGAAGCTGAAGAGAACTTTACAAGCTGATATTCTATCAGATAATATTTAAGAGAGGGAAAAAAGGTAAGGCTGAGGATGGCAGCTTCTAGAAAGAAAGCTACATTATGTTCAAAGTGAGAGAGAGAGCTTTGTAAAAGCCTGTTAATAAGTTGGGGGTTTTTTAATCACATGCTAACACATTTTCATGTCTGGTCCTATTGAGGGAAAAATGGGGATTTCCCATGTCATCAGGGAACGAGGGGGTTTGGGAAAGACTTCTGTTTGTGTGGGTTAAGCATGAAGAAAATGTGTGTGAGTGCATTTCTCTACCATCCATGGCTGGAGCCAAACGTCTAGTCACCACATAATCCCTTGCTTTTCTTCTTCTTCCTTTTCTTCTTCTCACCTCTTGCTCTTTGATTGAATCAGATGACAGAGTGAGAAAAAAGGAGAAACATGGTTGTTGGTTTTTTTTTACCCAAGTATCTGAATGTTTCCTCTTGAAGCATGTGAAGTGGCGGTGGTTTTGGTTTGATGTGGCAAGCAGTAGAGGTGTAAGGAGAGAGACAGAGGGAGAGACTCGAAGAAAGAGATTTTAGTTTTGTCTTCAGCCATTTGCAGTCACACACCAACACAGACGCTCCAGATGAACTCAAGTGTGGAGCTGGTTCATTAATCATTGTCTCTGTTGACAGCTGGTTGACACTGTGTGTCTGAGTCTGTATTTGAAATAAGACTTAATGAGACTTAATGATATGTACTACAGATGGCTGTGCAGATATTATGAAAACACATATTCCACACACCTGAACGTCCTCTTCAAACATTTCAGACTTCATCATCATCACCCAATCCACTTCAAACATCCTGTTTGGCCTTGACGTGTTTTTCCCTAACCTGTCTATATGTACGTGTCATCGTGCAGGTGGCTGGCGTGTGCAGCAGGGAGTACATCCCCAAAGGAACTCGCTTCGGTCCCCTGGTGGGCGAGATCTACACGGCTGACAGCGTCCCCAAAGACGCCAACCGCAAATACTTTTGGAGGGTGAGCACAAACATCAAAGATACACACAACAGCAGAAACACATACTTCCTCAGAAGCCGGAGAGACCCCTTCCTGTGACGTCACGCACATCTAAAGTCAGTCACCGAACAGGAAATTGGGTTTGCTGTTTTCTGTGTGTGTGTGAGTGTGTGTGTGAGTCTGTTCAAGGAACGGAGATGAGGATGTGATGTCAGCGTATACAAATAGCATGTCACGCTGCCGTTCCTGTAAGTCCACACACACTGACACACACTGTTCGCCAGAAGACGCTCCATCACTACCAGTAACTGACAATGCGACTGCACATACTCAAAAACCATCTACCTGACCACCGCCTACACAGTGTGTGGTGTGTGTGTGTGTGTGTGTGTGTGCGTGCATGTCTGTGTGTGTGTGTGTGTCTGTGTGTGTAGTATGTGAACCTAACCACAGTTCCATTCATGCTCATATCTCACTTTCTCACACACACACACACACGCCAAGCCAAGAAAAAAACGAGTTATTAAGACAGAGAACGAGAGAGACAGAGAGAGAAAGGGGGAGGAGAGGCAGAAAATGAGTTGGTCTTTCCTTTCCCTTTTCAATATAAAAGAGGATCTCCTCCTCCTCACCACTCTCTGTCTGTCTCTGTCTGTTCTTCTGGCTCAAAGAGATGAAAGTGAAGAGAGGGAGATGGTAAGGAATGAAACCATTAAGAAAGAGACGAGAAAAGATTTAAGATGTATGTATGTGATGCAGTTTATAACCAGTGGTGTCTGCTTGGTGGCAGCTACTTCTTTGCTACATGATAAGTAAATTATTTTGCTTTATTACTTCAATCAAGTATTCTGACAAACATGCAGCTGTTTTTACTTGTTTAGTTGTTTTCTGACTGATTTTTTTTAATCAATGAATTGCTTCTTTACCAGCATTTTAGCCAGTTGTTTAACTTCTTCTCCTAATTTTGCTAGTTCACTATTTTAATTAAGCGGTAATGTTACTTATTTAGATATTTGCTTTGTTAGCTACTTAAATGAACCTGTTTATTCATCAAATTGCTAGCATTGTAATTAAGATGTAATAAGTGAAGGAGGGGGTGAAATAAGAGTGAAATAAGTTTTTTGCATGTTACTGCTTTGTTTCTTCTCATAAGACCTGAATAAGCATAAAAAAGGAACAAAGGACAAGGGATTTATATTATTCTCCCTTTTTTCTGTTAAATTAACTTCAGTGTAATCTTACATTCAGGTAAATTAACTCACTATTATTTTTTTCTTCCTCTCTCTTTTCAGATTTATGTGGACGGAGAATTTCATCACTTTGTCGATGGCCTGGATGAGACTCGCTCCAACTGGATGCGGTATGTGAACCCGGCCCACTCGGCAGCAGAGCAGAACCTGGCGGCGTGTCAGAATGGCATGGAGATTTACTTCTATACTGTGAAGCCTGTCCCAGCTGGTGCCGAGCTGCTTGTCTGGTACTGCCACGACTTTGCCCGACGCCTGCACTACCCACCGTCTGGGGAGCTGATGATGCAGAAACTTAGTAAGTTCCCGTGATTTGACATTTTTTGAAACCACAAAGTTGATGAGTAGAAGTAGTGACATTCACTGGAACATTAATCATTAATTTTTCTTTCTGAAGTTAAACATAATTTGTTATCTGACATCTCGTGTGGTTAAAACTTACTACAGCATTCACTTGCTGTGAAAGAGCAGCATGCATTATTACTCGCCTGATGCACTGACCACCGCACATAAAAAACATGAAATCAATAGTCAGTGTAGGTGTGTTTGTCTTGACTGTGTCCTGTCGCCGCTCTTAAACCCTAGCAGTGTTTTTGAATATAGCTGTGTCTCCTTCCTCTCTCAACATTAGCCTGTCATTATCTCTCACACACACACACACACACACACACACACACACACACACACACACACACGCACTCAAAAGTACAAGACCAACAACCTTTCATCTCTGTCAGTATCAGCGTTGTATTTTTGCTTGTGTGTGTGTGCTAGTGACAGTGTAATTACACAGACAGGGGATACGGCCCCTAATGCCACAGTCTTACACGCTTAAAGACCCGCTTTTAACATAAAAGCTCGCACACACGTGCACGCACAAAACCTTGCTCAACCTCTGCAGAAGAGTCGGAGAGTGTGTTTGCTTGACTGCGTGTTTTCGGTGACCTTTTGACGGGAAAAACTTGCTCTCATAAGAGTATATGCAAAATGCACATTAACAAGTATTAAAAAGAGTTCTCAAATATTTGTGCTTTATTTCATACTAATGGTATTTAACTAATCAGTCTAACCAATAAAAAAGCTTAATCTCAACCTTTAAACACGGCCGACTAACTACGCTCATTCACTGTAGTTGAGCTGATCAAAGGGAGACCGAGCTAAGAGGAAAACAAAGGCAGAGAGTGGGAGCTGAGTGGTTTCCAGGTGTGACAGCAGGCTAATAGTAGTGTTAAGCTGGCAGAGGAACTAGCACACCCAGCCAGAGTGACTCCACTGCCCAGGGAAAAATGCGCATGACCTGGGGCACAGAGGCAGGAGGTACCCACGATCCCTTTGCCTGCCTCCCCTCCCCGCAACTCAGCGTGTATACAGTAGAAGTGTTGCCTTTAATTAGGTTCCCCTGTCAGTTAAGCCCCACAGGCTTTGTTGACCTACCAGTGACTTGAATACCGATTCTTACCTGCAGCAGAAACAGTTGTTTCATTTGACTCCATTTTTGTCCTGGAGCTACCACACAAGTTTCTAGCCCTTTTTCATTTATTTTTTTTTTTTACTTCTACTGATCTTTCATTCCTAAAATGAGTAAAACATTTGACTGTTGGTGTTGCCCACTACAGTTAAGCTTTACAAACGTTGTCAGAAATAATGTCATTGGCTGAGTAAAACGAAGAAGAAAAACCACAATCTTTCTGACTAAGTAACGTTAAACTGAAACTCAGTTAAAAGGGCAAAAGGTAAAAGAAGAGGAAGCTGCTTTGCTGAATTTTAATAGTTATGCTGCGCACCGAATGTGATACCATTAAGTCATCGAAGTTTATTAGTGATTTTAGTCTATTTAACGTTGCTTTACCGGCATCGACTGTTGTAAAATATTGTTATTTTTCACCGATTTGTTGCTTGAGGAAGTGGACTCATTTTGTTCGCTACTAATGCAAGTAGATGCGCCCGAAATGAACCGCTTAAATACTAAATAAGTTCCACGTTTTGGTAGGGTAGCTAGCTAATGCAAATCTAGGCACTAGATAACCATTATAAACTAACTCTTTGCAATAATTTGGTAGCCTACCCACTAGATTATTTTGGGGCTTTCAAACCATTTCATTTTTAGAGAAATTAGTCTACACTGCAAAAACTAAAATCTCTGATACCGCCCACTAGATTCTCATCAAAGTTTTGCGTTTTGCTCGTTGTAAAATGTTACATGTGTCCTTAAGGAGGCACTAGAGCTTCTGTTCCGAACCGAGCGACAACCTGTATTATATTCCCGAGGAGCGCAACGATGACAGTTGTTTGTATCATATTTTTCTTTCTGGTTTTAGCTCTTTCTAGCGCAGTCATAGCAAAACCAGACATATGTATGTGTTTAAGTGTGTGAGCAAAATGAGTGAGCATGCACCACAGTTTTACTCCCTCACTTTCTCCTTTTTCTCTTTTTGTCGCCGTCATATGCGCTCTTGAAGTGTTAGCGCTGGAGAGCACCTGTCATCCATGTGTGTGTGTGTGTGTGTGTGTGTGTGTGTGTGTGTGTGTGTACATGCGTTGTGTTCAAAGACACTCTCTCTTCCCACACACACGCACACAGTCAGGAGCGTGACATGCCACCATATTTATAGCCACCCTTTTCACCTCAAACACATGCACACAAGCTTGCTGCTCATGTGTGTGCGAGCGTGTCAGCCAATCACGCTGATATATTTGCCACTTAAAAAGACTAGAAAGAAGGTGGAGGAGGGAATGAGAGAGGTAGAGTTGCACCTCCTACCCCCCTCTGTTGACTACTTGAACTTCCTGGCAGAAGGGCCGTGTTGACAGATTGATATCTCCAAGATGGCTGCCCTGTTTGTTTTTCAGAAGAGGGATGGAGGGAGGAGGTAGAGAAGGAGGAGTAAGACTAACTGATAACCTCAGTGTTTACACACTGTCGCTATACTGCTGACAAAAGGGTCACTGACTATGTGTGCAACTGTGAGTGAAGGGCTGAATCAGGAGGAGTTAAGCAAATTTCACCAGTACTGGCACTTAAGATTAACTTTGACATGCTCCGTCTCTCTCAAACACACACACTTGCAATATCACACACGCATGTCCCTCTGGGCGACCTCGTAGTAAAAACTTGACTGCCCACTAAATGAGCTTATAGGTAATACACAACGGCATTTTAAGAGCCCATCTGTGGCAATTTAACAGCCGAGATGTGCTGCGAACTGACATCCCGGGGCTTTTAGAGTGTATGTGAGTGAGCTCGCCTCCTAATCTACTCTTTCATCATACTGAGAAGACAGTAGGTGCGAGTGAGTGAGGAGGAAGCGCTTTAATTTAACCTTTGACCCGGAAACAATAGCAAGTGGCCAGGAAAATGAGGAGAGCAGGAGCTTGATCAAACGTGTGTGTGTGCTGTCCAAAAGTGGAAGAGTCAACAAATCAGACAGAGGCCTTTGTCTGGAGGCGCCTCTGTGTGTGTGTACCTTGTCACATGGTGTAGGTGTGTGTATGTGTGTTTATGGAGGGCAGGTGGAGGCCAAGTTTTTTCTTAGTATATCTTTAGCAGGAAACCTTCCATCAGCCCTCTCTGTCGGTCTGCCACCATTTGATTTTATCTTGATTTTATAGACACACACACACACAGAATGCCTAAAGGGAGCTGTCACACCTCACTTCCCGTCTTTTGGCCCCACACTCGTTCGTCAAATCTGTCACGCTAATTGCCCCACTGAGTTACTAATGGTGTTTCTTAACACAGAGTTGCACACATCTCTACTACAGAGATTTTTATGTTCTTATAAAGAAGTTGTGATTTAAATGCCAAATGTTTTTAAAATCATTTTTTTGATTTGACAAACCCCTCCCTGACCATTTTTTTCTCTGTCTGTCCCTTCAGAGCAGTCTATTTTGGAGGTAAAGCAGCAGCAGGTGAGCAATGAGGAGCATGTGCAAGAAACATCCAGCCCGTCCCCTGTCGCAGTGACCCCCACCCCACCAAAGAAAGAACACAGTGTTCTTTCTATTCTGCGTGGCACCTCATCTTCGTCGTCCACAAAGAGGGAGCCCAACAGGCCGCTTCCCACACGTCCACGCTGTGCCGACAGCCCCGATCGTCTCCTGTACCCTCGTGCCCTCTACCCACCTCTCAGGGCCCACCCTCAAATATCTGAGGACTTCCTCAATCACAAAGCTGCCCGCCTTGCTTACCCCTCAACTCACTCGCCTGGCAACCAATCCTCAGCCACACCTAGCCCATCAGCAAGGAGCAGCCCAGAGAGCAGCCCTCACGGAAGCCCCTCTGGTGCAGCACCATCGCCTGCTTCCTTCTATCCCACCGGACTGGGAACCTATCCTGGTTATTCCCCACCGTCTGCCCCCCTCTCCTCTCCCTTCTACCCTCCAGGGGCCCCTTACTCACGTTATCTTATGCCCCATCACTATCCTCTCCCTGGTGGTGGCATCCCAACTGTAGGAGGAATCTTTCCCAGGATGTATCCCCTCTACAGCAACCTCCTGCCCCATCATGTGCCCCTCCTGCCTTCTGAAACACAGAGGCGCTTCCTAATACCTGACCCTGTGCACCCCTCCTCCATTTCTGGCCACAGAGACTTCCTCCTTCCAGGGCCCACAAGTGCCTTCTCAGCTGCTACTTCTCTGAGAGACACAACAGGTCCTCACAGCACTTATCCCAGGCACCCTCACTCTCATGGTTCAGCCCACGCTCCCTCCAGCGGCTCCCCGACTGCAGGCACAGCACCTCCCAGTGAGCAGGTGCCCACTAAGCCTACCTCAGCCCTGCTGGGCAACACCAGCGAGCGTTGTCACGATGACGAGGCAATTAACCTGACCAAGGTGAAGCGTGGTGCAGGCTCAGCAGGCTACAAGGCACTGCCTTACCCTCTGAAGAAGCAGAATGGCAAAATCAAATATGAGTGCAACGTGTGCAGCAAGACCTTCGGACAGCTGTCAAACCTGAAGGTAGGTTTTGGCTGTCATGTGCATGCTTTTTGAATCACAATGTTATCTTTAGCATGTAGAGACGGGGTTTTTTTCTCTTCTTGTCACGCAGGTTCATCTTCGCGTCCACAGTGGGGAGAGACCTTTCAAATGTCAAACCTGTAGCAAAGGCTTCACTCAGCTGGCTCACCTGCAAAAACACTACCTGGTCCACACTGGGGAGAAGCCACATGAATGTCAGGTGAGAAAATATCACATTTATTGCTTTACCAGAGTGCTAATGAGCATAGATGACTGTTAACTGGTGGGTTTCTACAGGGTTCTGACAGGGTTTCTTTTTTTGCTTCTCATCATTCAGGTTTGTCACAAGCGCTTCAGCAGCACCAGCAACCTGAAAACTCACCTGCGCCTTCACTCAGGGGAGAAGCCCTACCACTGCAAACTCTGTCCTGCTAAGTTCACCCAGTTTGTCCACCTTAAGCTGCACAAGCGCCTGCACTCCCGCGAGCGTCCACACAAATGCCCCCACTGCCATCGCCACTACATCCACCTGTGTAGCCTGCGACTTCACCTGAAGGGCTATTGTTTGGCTGCAAGCTCCAGCTCTGGAAGCCCAGCCATTTCAAGCCAGATTGCCTTGGAGGAAGTGCACCGCGCCAATGAGGAGATTGAGCGCTTTGACGTCAGTGAACACGCTGAGCGACTGGAGCAGTTGCAGGGAGGGGTGGAGATAGAAGCCATGTTGGAGAAGCAGGTTTTGGGGATGCTGTGGAGGGAGAGTGACATTAAGTCCTCAAACTTCCATCCCCACCACAAGAGTAAAACCACTGAGCTTCGGTCTGCAGGTTATGGTGCGTACGAGTCCCCAAACGAGACGTCGGTCATCAAGATGCGGCACAGCAGTCCCATCCCCCCACTTCCTGCCAACATAACTGTCAAGCAGGAATCAGAGGATCACGCTTAAGTGACCTTTTTGCACCTGAGAGACATAGAGCCAAGACTGCATGGTGGACTGGGTTGCCAGGAGCAACAACTGTAAATATGTCTACCTGGTTGTCATGAGTAGTGACATCATGACCACTCCAGGGTTTAAACCTTTCAGGGACTCACGTACTCAGGGCTGCACTGTCCCATGACTACTTAATGGTTTCAGCATTTATTATACTTAGAGACAATCATGTACACAGGATTTACCTGTAATGTTATTAATATAATGCTTTTATCATTGTTGTTCTTGTATTATTTTATTTTTAATTTCAGATGTCCGTGGGGTTTTTTGATCGTTTTGTTGTTATATACTTAATTTATTTTACTTTTATTTGTTGTCTTCAAAAGCAATATGTGGGATGGTTACATTGATTTTCTATAGTTTTTTTTTTTCCTGTGGCCATTTCTTTGTAGATAGGCACTCTCCCTATGCATATATCTGTCTTGTGACCTCTGACCTATAGAACCAGGGGTATCCATTCTTCAGGGTTTTACCTATTTAAATGTAGAAATCAATAATAGCAGGTTGAAAGGCTTAAGAGAGCTTGCCAAAGCGTGGCAGAGCAATTTGTTAATTTAGAAAGAAGACGTTTAACTCAGCCCTGCCTAATAACTTCTCTACGCCCTTTTCTGATCCCTACTTAATTTAAATGAAACAAGAAAGGGCATTTTTTTGTATATTTTTCACAACGGTTACCTCAGTGTGGATGCGATGAGTGTGTGTCTGTGTGTGTTTGCATTTAAAAGGACAGCTGAAGATGGGAGTTTTGTATTTATTTGCTTTCTTTTGCTACTTGAAGAAGAAGAACCAAATTGAACTGGAGTGCAGCTCTTCATGTGGTCCAAAGAAGAGGCACAGCCTGCTCAACGTGTAGCACATAACAGACTTGGGAGGCTGGTAAGCCACCTCCGTTCCCTCGTCCCTCCTCTTGTTTTGTTTTATCTTCTATTTAACGTTGTCAACACCCAACAGAGGTGTGAACGTCCTCACATTTAGGGATTTACAGTTGACACCAGAAACCAAAGTTCGCTTGGCTTTCATTTTAAATGCGCACCAAAAAAAATGGAAATATCCAAACAAAGGAAGGACTTGAGAAATCAAAATGCTGAAGAAGGGAAGGGATGATGTATTTTGTGTACATGGTGAGGTGTTCACTCTTTAGCTGTGGTCTTTCGTTGTGTTTCATGTTTTTGATTTTATTGTTGTTAATGTTATTTGTTAATACTTTGGTTGAGAAACAATGGCCCATTTCTTCAACCCTGCCCGTCCACTATCTCGTTACCGAACTGGCCTACACCAAAGCACCTCGGCCTTCCTTCATGCACTGGCCCCCTCGTCCTACTTTATATCTTCAGTGCCGATGCTCACACCATTCACACTTTGTACAATATATATGATACTGGTCATCATGGCATTAAGACCCAACTTAATGTTACTACAACGGTGCAACTGTGGTTTTCGTTAGCAGTTACACGCCAACACCCTGATCTCCATAGCTTCCTCCTCTGTTTCATCGTCTTTTTCTCTAACTAATGTTTGACCAAAGCGTGTCTTTCTTCGTTCAGAGCTTTAACTCCAGAGGAGATACCCCTGAAAACTGTCTCTGTTTACATTCTGTTTACATAGTTATTTATGAGCGAATATGTCAAAATGTGTAAATTATGATATAAATCTTCACTGTTGAAATCTAAACGATATGGCTCTGTGTGTTTTATTTTAATTTGGGGGTTGAAAAAAACAAACATTAACTATACATGAACTGTACAGAAAATCTGATAAAAGGTGAATAGCAATGCTTACCTTTTATAATTATATTACTATCTGAATTTATAGCTGTATGTGCTGTAATTGTAGCATATATTTAATCATCAAAAAACACTTCATACAATCACTACTTGAAAGTACATCACTATATATCTACAAGTTATATTCCTGCCTAAAAGAAGCAGACAAAGCTACTTACAATTGCTTTTATGGGCCAAATTAATGTATAACCTGAAAATTTAAATCTATTTTCAAAGTATAAACTGAAATTTTGATCTAATGTCTCCTGAGCTTCTGGAAATTTGTCAATTTTGTCTATAAGAAATTGAAAATCTATTATAATTCTTGACTGAGTTAAAATAGGTGCAATTGCAAACATCTATTCCTTAATATCTGAATAGATGTATATGACTGGAGACTGCAAAACCCTAGAGCTTTCAAGAGGCTGTAAAAGCCCATCACCAATACTTTATCACTTTATTTGCCTGATGTCTGTGGAGTGAGTGAGACCCAGGCACAGACAGAGGCGAGGAGACTGAACTTGAGTTGCAAACCAAAAACAAGCCTTTATTGTGGCTGATAACATGAATACAACTCAAACGAAGGCAAACGGGAGTGACAGCTAACTGAAAACCTACACTGGGAAAAAATTAAGATAACAGAGACGATACAGAGGAACTATGCTGACTAGATAGAACGAGGTAACACAGACGACGTGACACTGAACACAGGAAGACTGAGGACTTAAATACACACATGAGGTGAGCTCCAATGAAACATAATGACAACACAGTGGAGAGTAACACTGGAAACACTAACATGAGACATGGACCTTCAAAGTAAAACAGGCACAGACTAGACATTGAACTAAACTTAAGGGCAAACTCTTAACCAGAATAACACTGAAACTTGGGATTATAATATTCAAAACAGGACAACTAATGAACCACAATACAGAAAAATACCAAAATACAAGAAACTGAAAATGCTGGGTCAAAATGACCCAGAACCGTGACAATGTGACTTAAGGCACTGCGAGGTCCCTCAGACTCCTTAACACCTATGAGCTGGCACAGTTTACTTTTAATATCCGGTAAAGGTACTTTTCTGTAATTTTCAGAAGGACTTTGCTACAGTACATTTCCCTCAAACAGTACACATAAGCACACAGTCAGATACATGTTCTTATAACTGTTCATACATACTTATATACATGCATTTAAAGAAAATCTAATCTACAAAAATGAGTCAGGATAAAGCTATTCTCAATGTTTAGTCCTGACGTGTGCAAAAGCAGACGCTGAGACCTCGGAAACGATGACACAGGCACCCATGTTCTTGGTTTTGAGTGGGCCTTTTAAAGCAGTGTGTGTCCTTTTCTTGATTTGTCACAGTGCTTCTTTGGGACAGTTAAATGAGTATGACCACGTATTGTGTATATGACTGTTGACTGGTCATGCATTATGGTTTTCAGGTGGCTTAGTATGACATATGGAGATTACAGAGATCACTTTTGTTTTAAAACATAATAATGCTGATGTAGCCCCTTTCTTGTTTGTATATTTAAGATGGTGACCTCACGCTGCACATTTCCGACCACAGCCCTGCTCAACTTCAACCTGAGTAAAGGTCTAACCATCCAGATTAACTGAAAACACCTGCATGTGTATGTGTGTGTGAGAGTGACTGTTACTTTCATTACAAGCAGAGCTCAGTCATAGATGAAACCCATCAAGTAAGAGCAGTAAAAGATGACGTCTGAACATTAAGGGAAAGGACAGCCTAAAGAAAAGCATTATGTTATGCAAACAGCTGAAAAATCATCACAGGCTACATTACTGTTTTTAATAATTTTGTTTTTTTGCACCATATCAACTCACTCATTCGAACTTTTATCACTGAACCTGCAGTAAAAGTGGAAAGCCATGAATCTTTATGTCTATTTCCGTGCAATGCCAAGCTTTAAGACTAGAGCAGGAAATGGGAACACAGTTCCCAGTGCCCTATGGGCTGCACTAACTGTGGTCTGTCTTTTATCCTGCCATGCAGGAGACAGGCAAACAAGTGAGTCATTTTTTTAGATCTTAAACTCAAAGCTGTTTTCAGAAATCCACCACAGCCTTAAACTTTTCTAGACATAGAGCTGCATGTGAGAACGCAACTATCTGGACTGGATCAGACAATAAAAACAGTCTGTAACCTTCCAGCTCTCTAGCACAAAGCCCATGTGATAATCATAACAAATTTACAGTGGCCGAGTGGGGATCATATGTCCTGTCCGGAGGAGCTAACCCGCACGATAATCACATGTATTTAAGTGAGTGAGTATTTCCAGTAATGAGAATCTCTTTGAGGTGTTTTATTGAAAGGGTGACTAACGATAGTGTTAAATAAATCAATAAAATTCAGTACATGGTTTATTGGAGTGCCATATGTGCTACATGTTAGAAAAAGAAAATTCTTATGTTTTAATATATTCGTTTTTATGTTGTGACAAGTGACATTGTTGTGATAGTACAGTGTGGTTTTTGCAATCTCTGTGTGATACTAAAATAAGTCAGAGCATCCCATTTTCAAGTCAGCAAGTTTACTCACTGTATGAAATCACATAACTGTGTAACACATGGAGTGCTAAGGACAACGGACTACCTGTTAGTACCAAATAATGAAGAAGGAAAACATTTTTATGTTACAGGACAAGGACAGTACAGTCTGTACAAAAGCAGTAAGGTCAACCAACAAGTTTTGGCTGTCTTAAGGGAAAACCTAATGGGTCTGGTATATAAAAGATAAACGTATACATGACATCATCAACAAGTGTGTGGACTTGTGTTTCTGGAGCGTTGGAGTTTGGAACTGAAGCTTTTCGGTTTTTGTTTTCTTTTCTTTTTTTGTGGCTCCAGATGTGACCATATTTAGCTAAGCTGGAAAATTGCTAATTAATTAGCTAATGCTAATCAGCAAAGTGCATCCATAAACTGTAATAGTACGTCACAGATGTCTTGTGTGGTCTGAAAATCACCTGCAATTAAAATCCAAAATACCCAATACATTGCAGAGAGGTCCATTTTGGTTCAGTAGACTTCATTGCTAGCTAGCAGCTAGCTGCCTATCCTGGCACCTCTTGACACTCAAAGCAGCAACACCCACATAATGCTTTCCATTTACTTTGGAAACTGAAGCTGGCAGTGACATCACTCCTGAATTGACCAAGTTCGAGTACTAGTAATCAGAAAGTAGAAAAAAAAAAAACAGGGTTTGTTTTGCTCCTTTTCAAGACAGAGCCATTCATCCGTTGCTAGCAATACAATGCAATGCCTGCTGCAGCATGTTCACAGACAATGCCGGGTCAGTAAATGGCTAAATTACTGAGTCGCAAATACTGACCAATGGTCGCACAGAAAAGCTGCAAGTCCACCATCTTGGACTGTGAGATTGCACTTTGTTGGGTCTTCTTTGACATTCAGAGTGGGAAATTCAGGGGCATTCCTGTTGAAAATATGACACAGAAGTTGTGATTTCTTATGTTAAAAATACACACCCTGTACATTTAAACAGTAAAGTAGTTACTGGCGAGAGGAAATACATTTTTTTGTAGTATGCTAAACATATGAGAATTTTTGCTGAAAAGCAGAAGTGGACATAAGAGGATTTGCAGGTTTTGGCAACTCCACACTGGCTTTATTTTTCATTCCTTGAGCATTTTGGCCCTCCACCATGTTTAATGCTGTAAAGGGATTATTACTGATTAATGCTGTTTTCTGACTTTTACACTAGTAGGTTTTTCAGTCACTCAATTTACAGAAATATACACCCAGAGGCTCACGGTTTAAACTGTATTTTCTGCATGATGAAATAATGAGTTTTATCTTTTACTGAAAGATCACAGACCCATGTAAAATGTGATTAAAGTTTATGTTTCCTTTCAATTGACATAAATGGTAGTTGAACGAGGGCGGAATATGAAGTTTTGGGCCGATAATAAACAATAATATGAATGAAACGTTTATGAAATACATTCTAGGAAAGCCAAAATCCTTTAAAAAAAATCACACTTAAAAATAAACATTTAAAGTGAGGAGCGTCATTTCATCAAACGAATTTCTTCTGAAATTAATCTGAACAGCAGCCAGCTGACTTAAGCAGAAAACAAGTGATAAAACAAATTCCACCTCCATATTATTAAGGATCCCACCGAGAGTAAAAAGTCACTGTATGAGAAAGCAGTATGAATCCATTACCTCATCACTCAACTAACAACACTCGGTGCGCCCCCACCCTTTGACTAAGCATCTTTCACTTTTGCACACTTCATCGCTCTTTCCTGTTTGTTCAATCTTATTATTACTATCAGGGAAACTTCTCAAGCCACCCGTTGACACAGCGAGTTCCACTACCCCAGCTCTGGAGGAGGGGGGATATCCCACGGTTCCAGATGCACGTATCGAAACGACAGGCCCGCCTTCCACTTGCCTAGGGGGTGAGTTTTGTTTATCTGGTATCCAATTTCCCCACAACGTTTGATAAGGTTTCAAACTTTATCTCATCTTACACAGCCCTCCCTTTCACAAGAACAGCTTCTTACCAAAGTGAGATACCCACAGTTTTGAAGAAAAGGGACGCCCACGGGTTAAAGTTAAAGGAAAATGGCGTCCATCTGAGGACAGTTAGGGGGAAATACTGGAGAAATGTAGACATTTCTACGCAAGCCTGCGGTAGTTACCTGATGATCATGCAGTGATTTTAGCCTGCATTTCAACTGTGTACATTTTCTTATTTCAATATCAAGTAATCATAAGGGGTCAGTCAACATGTAAATTACTTTAGATTAAACATACTCGTCACGAATATTTTCTATTTGCCACATGTAGCATGGTAATAACCTGACTTTTCTCAAACTTTGTCAGTGGAAACCTGGAGTATGGTTAATGTTGGGTCCATTCTTCCTTTATGTTGAGCAGGTAAATAAATACCTTGGGTCCTCTTTTTCAGGAAACTCAAAAAAAAAAGGCTCGAAGTTGTGACATGTTTATATTTCCCTTAAATTGAAATTGATTGTACCTGTCCGTGTGGTAATTTGATACCCAGCTGCCATGTTAGACAAGTGGGAGGAGAGGCGTGAAGTGGTGGGAGGTTCACTGAAATGAAACAGTGCAAACAGTGTTGGTATTTGGAAGGAAGTAGGTCTTAGAAATCTGCTGTAAAACCATTCCACTGCTGAGTGGGTACTACTGTAAACAAGGGTGATGTAATCTCTAGTGAAAAATGAAAATTGTTCCGTTGTGTAGATAACCCATTTCATTTAATGTTCCCTTGACTAGACGTGTTTAAATCCATCTATGAATTATTATGAGTCATTTCAGTTTACATTTTTGACACATCTGCAAGACAAAGAAAAGATAAAAGGAGAAAAAAACAACCTACCGTTTGTTCTACTTAGTCTTTTTTCTCACCTCGTTTTAATTTAATTTCAAAGTGACATATACTTTTTTCCGTTATGTGTGGGGAAAATAGAGCAGCAGAATAATATCAATGTCCAGCTGGATGGAGTCTAATCAGAGACTGATTGTATGCTCTCCCACTACTTAACCATCAGGACATTTTTTAGTGAAGATGTTTCTCATGAGGTCCACACAATTACAATTTTGGCACGTTTCCTACCATGTTTTCATTTTCTTACCCAGCAAGAGTCACAGTGGGCCACCCTACACTACACTACACTGGCTACCTGTTAGAGAGAGAACTGATTTTAAGCTTTCACTAATTATTTTTAAAAGCCTGATATGCGTTTATTCCTGCCTATATTATAAATTTAGCCACACCTTATGAACTAAGCCACTGCCTGTGATCCTCGGGTCAGCGGTTGATCACAACAGGAAATCAAGGATTATTTTTAATGTTGACTCATTTTTTATCCTTATTGTATATCACTACCCACTATAATTCTTCATATTTTTGTTCTGGTTTTATTGCTTATTAACCAGCCTTGCCACTTTGCCCGTCCTACACAGAGCGTACTGTTTTTGTCCGGTAATATACAAAAATTGTCTCTGTTCATGAAGCAGTACTAACAGGGAGCACTTTGTCCTCGTCGATCTATGTGTTACACTGTTGAGTAATTTGAATATTGCTGAGGTCACAGATGGAGGAAATTGACTGACCATTGAAAGTGAGATATGAATAACTTTAGTGTGACGCAGAGAACAATCAGACAGTGGTCTGCTGTCACACGACTGCCAGTATCACTACAAACAAGAACACGTAAAGAAATAAAAAAATAATTTGCTTTTTTTTTATCTCTACCCTTTGCCCCCTTTTTTGTTGTTGTTTTTGTTTTTTATCTATCCAGGGTGATATATGACCTAATTATCAACTTTTTGCTGAAGTTGTTCTCACACATAAACTTCAGAAAATACCAATAGAATCACATTCACTCACACTTTCTCTCATCTAGCACACAATAAGACCCCCTCAAACAGATTCTTACAACTGGAAATAGTCTCTCACGTAAATACATATGTTATGATATAATCTCTTGTCCCGTCTATGCATGTCAGATGGCCGCCCCTCCCTGAGCCTTGTTCTGCTGGAGGTTTCTTGCTGTTAAAAGGGAGACTTTCCTTCCCACTGTTCCCAAGAGCTTGCTTATAAGGGGTCATGTGATTGTTGGGGTTTTCTCTGTGTTGGTGTAGGGTCTTTAACTTACAGTTTAA